>NC_134172.1:37325990-37625990 GCF_964188355.1 Buteo buteo
GCTTTGATGTATTACAGAGAACAAAATTGACCGATGTGGTAGCTCATTACATAGGGAAAAACATACACTAAAATAACATATTTTCTTTACCATCAGTTCAGTGACAACTAACAGTGCTCTAGGAAGCATCCAGGGCAAGTTATTTAAAATATACCCTCCCTACTTGGTCCTGCAAAAAACCCTGGGTTTTGTAATATGCCCTAGTCTTTAGGTGCAGGAAAATTCTCTAAGATACAGTGTCTTATATAACAAGTATATTATTATAATACCCCTTGTGAGCCAAAGTGTTTCACTGATTTTAGCACGGCGTTGCACAGTATCACTATCACACCACTTCTGCAGGACATTCTTCCTGGCTCACTGTGATACCTGAGCAACAAATCCTTCCTCTCTCTTGCACAGTAGGTGGAAACCGTAATTGCTTCACCAGAGATGAGGAATGTAGCCACAGAGAAGCTAAGTGACTTTCCTGGGGACCCATGAGACCAAAAAAAGTATCTGGAAAACCCAAGATTAAAAGATTGAATCCAGATTCTGACCTGAGTTACACTCTGGCTTGAGGGGGATTGTAACTCAGGTCATAGTTTGTTTGTTATTAGTATGTCTTATCACTCACATGGTAATATCTAGGCAAAAGAGGCTACCATTCTGTGACAGGAGTTGGAGCTGGAGCTCAGGCAGATGGGGGTATGCAGCTGGGTAGGAAGCGGAGATGGTTGGGGTGTCTGGGGGATGTTCAGAGGACTGCAGTTGCTCATGGCGGCTATGGCAGTAGTGCACAGAGATCCATTCATGGGCTGTTTGCACTGCATATAGAATAGCAGTTATATTGCATAAAAAAGGCCCCAGGCAATTAAAACTAAGGTTAAAAGCAGTCTAAATCCGTATTAGCTCATTGCAGATTTAGCCCTCAAAACTGGTGTTGTGTCATCATGTACACATGTTGTTAGACTACTGGTATTACTCTCTCTTCCAGCCATGACGGGTGACAGATAAATAAGCAAACATGGTATTTGATTCTCTGGGAGTTTCCCAGCATATATGTGGAATCATCTTTGGCCTACAGCCCCTCAGAAGTGAAAGGCTCTTCTCGCTCATTTGATTCCTGTGTTGGAATATTGGACTTGGAGTCCTTGAGGGTGGGATTCATCTTATCTACCTTTAGACTTGAAGAGAACTGGGACAACATTTAGAAACACAGGCTATGATTCCTCTGCCCTGCTTTAGATGTCTGCCATAGGATGCATTTAGTCTGACGAATCCCAGCCCAGCTCATTTTATCTGTATTCAAACCTGGACCATTACCTGGCTCACCATTTGGGAGCCAGACCCAGGATTTGACTTCACCGATGTTATAAATAATGTCATATCGTCACTAACGACCAGAAAAACACAGAGCTTTGAGTTTGTCTCTGATCCCAAAGTCACCCTCCCTGGCAGAGTAAAGTCCTAAACTTCTTGATTCACTACTGTCTCAAAGAGGGAGACCTGACTGTTAAATCACACACATCGCTCTCTCATGGCATGGATGTTTCTTGAACCCTTACGCTCATGCTGGGACTCGCTCTGTACCTGCTTATTTGTAGGAGATGAGAAGCTCAGAGTACAGGGTTAGATAGCAGCTAACATGCACAGTTGCTGCTTCTTCTCTCAGCTGTAATTAGGCAGCTCTCCTAATGTGAGGCCAGAACCATCCTTTGAGCTGTAAAATATTTGTCTTTCATTATCTGTCACCCTCTGACTTTTAGTTAAAGAGATGCTCCTTTTCCTGGAACATGCACATAGTTAAGATCAATATCATAATCCTGTCTGACAGCTACTCGAAAGCTCCTTTATGTTGATTAGGTTTTGGCAGCTGAACAGAGCTGCCACTGCATTTTCTTTTAATACTGACTAAACGATAGGCTTGACAAGAAGTAAAAAAAGAAAATAAAATTCTCTTAAAAACAAAAACCAATTAGCCCTTTTGTTACTCCGGTGAAGTGGAACAGATACTTCAGCTGCCGGTGGTGGTACAAGCAGAAACCTGCTCCTAGTCCCCTGCCACCCTCCAAGGACAGATGGATGAATGGTAGCGGCTGGCTTAAAGATGTCTTCATCTGTTCTGTTAGGAAGGAAAGCAGGGTTTTGGCACCAGCTTTTAAAGAAAATAGAAGGTGCTAAATTCACTAAACTTTATTGGTTTGAATGTATAATAATGATAGTTTAATGGCAGGAAAGAGGCAGATAATTAGAAGTGAGTAGCTCTGATTGCCCTTGTACACCACCCCAGATAGCTTCTCAACACTCCTGAATCCTTGTTTGCTTTGTCTGAAGCTGAAATCCCACAAGGTCTGGATGTTACCAGCTGTCTCGCTAACTAACTGCCAGCACTTTCCCTGAATGCAAGCTATCAGCTTCCACAACATCAGCATCCTCCCTTGAGCTCTTCCTCGCTGTCTCTCCCTGTGTGATTGCTTTTATCTATTGCTTGCAGGAGCTTCTTCTAATCATATTGCTTCTTGCCTCCGAGGGTCAAACACAAGACCATTGCTACCTACACAAATGGGGAAAACTGTCACCTTCGCTAGACTGATAAGCATTTGGCAGGCAGGACACTGTGAAGTAGAAGAGCAAACAGCCAGCAATCTGCAAACACCATAAATATGTTACAATCTCAGCAGGAAGATGGGCACTATATGTACCAAGAGGCCTTTGTTTAATGAGCTGTCAGAAAGCAGGCATGAAATTATGTTTGAAAACATGTGCAAGCTGCAGAGACAGAGCCGGGGCACTAAAAAACCTCTTTGCCTTTTCTGTGGATGTTTGGAATGTCTTATCAGTTTGAGAACTGTCATGCGATGAGAGCTATCATTAGCAAGGTAATAGCGTTTGAAAGCTACTGATTTTTCTCTCTCAGCTCCATTTTGTGACCTAAATGAGTGAGAGAAAAACTTAATGTTTCTTTTCCGCAGAATTTTTTGTCCTGAAAACATAGCCAGAAACCCCAAAGTGAGCATACCGGTAGGAGATAAATCAAAATCACTGTAAATCGTAAAGGACTAACCGTGGAAGTCAAGAATATTGTTGTTAATCTTGTGGAGATTGTGTTCATATTACCCTAATGCACCTCCCGCCACTCATTTATTTCAATCACCCCCACAAAAAGCATCACAGTGCAGGTGACTGCTACATGTGACAGCTGCACGAGGGCTACCAGAGGTCAGGGCAACAGTCTGCAATTCACTGGTAGTCAATAGCGGTAAAACTCTGTGAAAAATATGATCACTGTAGTATATTAACAGTGTTAGGGTCACTTTGGATAGGCGTAATAGGGTGTGCAACAAAACAGAGCTTCCACTGCTGCTAAATCATGCAGAACAAGTTGCTAAAGATTTAAAACAAATCCTGAAATATCCTTTGGGGTCACAAAGCTCTTTCTTTCTGAGATAAATTGAATGGTTTTCTCCATGCCCAAGCATCTGTGTTTTCTTTGCTTTTAAGAAAACTTTTTGCTTACTCTTTGGCTGCTTGAGCATTTGTGGTCCACCCCAGAGCTGAAAGGAGACTGTGAACACTGAACTGAATCAATGTCAGTCAGGAAGGTATTAATTCTCAAAAATGTCTTCTTTTTCTTTCCTTTCTTTTCTTATTAAGGATGTGGATCAAAATCCAAAGTTTCTTGGTCAGATCAACTGGAGCCCAGATCTAATCTGTCCCTGTTCTTCCGAAACCCCAAACAAACTGATTTGGGGGGGGGGAAAACAAAACAACAAAAAGAGGAGCACCCTTACAGGGATCCTATCAGCTTTTGTCTCATTAATGAGTTAGATCACCAGCAGTGTAGTTTCACTGATGTTAAAAAAATATATGAAAGAGAAGAAAGGGAAGGCTTGAAAAGCTATATTTTTAGGAATTTTGCAATGGAAAATGTGATGTGCAAGTAAAGAAACTATTTTGCAGAAGGGATTTACTCTCTTTGGATTTTGCCTTTTCTTTAATTAAAACTGAAAAAAAATCAGATGTTGGTCAACGGGCAAAGAAAGAAATGTTTCTGCCATGAAATGCCTCTCTCAGTGTCATAATGTTCGTAGTTTGGTGAGCTACTTGTATGTGGGCTGCATTTATCTGCTTATCCATGTGTCCCATGATCTGCCCACCCCTTCTCGCTGAGCCTCCCCATTGCACCATGGAAGATGTAGCCTAGCAGGGAACCATTCTTAAAGGATAATACAGATGTAACCCCCCTGCACTTCACCTATCCAACCCTGAGTGTTTCCAGATAGGAGGATACAAACCATAAATCTTTGGGTTTGGATTTTTCCCGTAACAGTCAAATATTTCTGTGGGGAAATGTTTAATGTTTTTCAAGCAGCTTTTTCAATGTTAATGCTTTGCCAGTGTAAAGCAGATGAAGACAAAAAAAAACAACAGATAAATCTTCTTCCCTCTGCTTTCTATTTGGTGATCTGAAATAGGTCAAGTTCTACAAACATGTTTCATTTTACCCCTGCTAATATGCTTCAGTGCATAAGCCTACTAAAGCAGTGTTTGCTTGTACTAAGAACATAAAAGCATGCATACTATAGAAACAAAAAATATCCTGTTAATTCATACAAGAAACTATTTTGTCTGACTTTGAATAGATCATACACTACACACAGGAAATCCTTTGGTACTGTGGCCTTCTCAATGATGTAAGCTTTCATAAAAGACCACACCATTTCTTTCCTTCTCCTGAGAGGTTGTCTGGCTTCTGAAGGGAGTACTCACTGTTTGAATCAGAGTTAGGTCCTGAACAGCAGGGAGATGGGCTAACAACTCTTAGGACCAAAGGAAAACTGCAGACCTTTCCATTGTGCAATTTTTGAAATTGAAGCATCTTATATTGGTCCATAAGGTGTTCTTTTCCCACTTTATTTTCTCTTCTCCATGCCATCTTTGCTACTGTGTTCAGTATAATAATTAACACATAGTATTTTGCTGAATTTTGCCTTTTTTTTTCTGCCTTTCAAAAATCATTTTGCAGGGTGTTAAAAGGAAAAATAAAACTGTGATCTGCCATAGGTACAGAGAAAGATATTTAAATACCCTTAATTTTTGAAAATGCCTAACACCATAAAAAAGCTTCACAAAATACTGAATTAAGAATCCTCGGGCAAGCCCACCAGCACCTCCAAGGTAACTACCTCTCCACGAAAAATGGAAGGGGAAATGCTAGAGATTGATGGGAAAGAAAGAGGGGCAAGCAGAAAAAGAAAAGAGAATTGTCATTCACAAAGCAGTTTGTTCCCCCTGTGATGCTGTGGCAGACAGGAACAGGATTTAAAGCCAAGAACAAGAGGTAGATACTGAACTTAAGTGTTCAATCCTAGACAAGATAAGAAGTGCTTATATTTAGTTAGACTGGTATAGCTGGATTTAGAGAAAGGATGTTGCAAGACTGGAACATTAATGAGAAACAGCCTAAAAGAGCTAACACAAAGTATGGAGACCAATACCTCGGTGAGAGGCTTGAGGAGCTCAGCCTGTGTTGTCTCTCCAAAACAAGACTGAGGGTGATTTGGTTATCTCCAATAGGGACTAAATGCCTGGTACAAAATAAAAGCCTTTTGATATATGGAAAGAAAGTGTAATTGGAAACTGTAGCTAGAAACAGAAGACAAAGAGATTCAGAGGAGAAATGCTAGGACTTGTTGAGGGCCTTGATGCTGAGGCAGCAGTTCTGAGTGACATCCATGCTCCCCATTTGTCTCCTCAGTGATGGTCATAGCCTCCAAATAACAGAGAATAACTAACAATGAACTCAGAAATCTGCCCACTTACCATCAATCTTGTGCAGAGAGTGTTTCAACAAGCTGAACCTCAGCTGATGGATCATACATCCTGACTACTTGGAGATTACCCATTGTGGGCAAGTGAAAAAGGAGATGAGTGTTACTAGCATTTTTAAAATCACATGCACCTACAGTTATTCCACGTTCCTTATCACACAGCAGGCCAGTGACACCATGTTTCTTTCTTCATGGTCTCTACCTAGCTTTCATAATCCAGAGGACAGCAAGAGGGGACTAATTAGGACCCTTATGATTTCTTTGAGTAGAACAGGTAGGAAAAACCAAGCAAATTCCCATAGACTTGTTTGAGTTTCTTCATTCAGGAAAAAGGACACAGCTGCCCAGAGTGATCCCACCTACCCCATGGGCTGGCCAAGGTGTTGTCACCAGCTGGGGACTGTCCGAGCTTGTTGAAGTTGCAGCACTACGGGACGGATGCACTTCCCTTTCACCTCACACCAGGGGACCACTCCAAGCGGGTGCCGTGTTTCAGCCGGGCAGGACCGGGAGCAAGAAGCTTAGCCGTGAACAAAAGAGAGGAAAAAAGAGGAAACAATCAGGAATTTTAGGGACCGTACATCACATGGCATGACAAATATTAACAATTGCATTTAGGCCTAATTTAGGTGCTGCAAGATGGTCCATAACCTCACCTGAATGGTATCAAGAATGGTGAACTGGGACCTGTTGAGTCACGAACTTCTCCTGCCAGAGAAGGGAAGGCACAGCAAAGGGGCTTCAGTCTGTGGAAAACCACATGTTCCCATGAAGGCACAGAGCTCTACTCTAAGGCTCAAAATCCCATTTAAGCCCATTTGCTTAGACAGTGGAAAGGTAGGCGCCTTTGAAGGCCTCTGAAGAGCAATTCAAGAGCCTGAAAAAAGTGCTGAGCAGGGAGCCAAGGGCGCAGGGACTCCAGCCGAGGGAGCTTCCCAGCCTCGCTTGGTGTGAGGTATTAACCACCTCACCAGGAGCGGGGCCAGGCTCCCCCTCCTGCCACTCTCAGCAAGGCAGGGCAGGGCTCGGCAGAGCAGGTAGTGCAGTAGGAAAGGCCACCAGGAGCCTCAGCCGGCAGGGACCACGCATTTTCCCATCCTGCTTTGACAGAATTGGCCAGAGTTGGAGGCATCTTTCATTTCCCAGTTCTGTTTTTGCTGCAGAAGACACAGCTTCTTTCTATTTTTCTAGACTGGCTGATCCCAGCGTGCTCCAAATCCATAAAGGAAAATAGGAAATGATTTTCTTAGTCCCTGAATTGACCCGTGGGTCTGATGATCCTGCTAGGCTCGGCAGTTTCTCTGCTGGCTTGAGGAGTGCATGTTTATGCACCTGGGATCATGCAGCTTGAATTATTCTTTTAAACATTTTCATAGAGAGTGGCAGTGTAACAGAAATCACTAAACAAAATGTACATTGTGTGTGACAGTTAGCAATGGGCCGGTTCGCAGATTGTTAAGGGCTATTGAAAGTCACGCTTATGTTTTTCTTCTTTAACATTTTTCAAGGACAATTTGATTGCATTTCCCAGAAAGGTTAATATAAACAATCTGCTCCCCTCATTTTTATGAGAAGCATTTAAAAGTAAAACGTCCTGCTGTTATTTCACTATTGCCTATGTTATTGATGGCTGAGGATTCCCAAATAGGTTCTGAATTTTTGCAGCTTTGCTCATTTCTGGGAGAATTGTTCAAAAGTCCACTATCTCATTCTCTATCCACAGCTGCACTGACAAAGAAACAAGTTTCTTCAATGTTGCCTTGAACACGGAAGGGCAGGTTTCATCCCCTGAACTTTAGCCACATGAATGATAGACATTACCTCTGAACTAGTCATTTAAATGGCCTCTATAGCCACTGGAGGGGCACAGAAGCAACTCCAGGCATCAGTTTGGCTCATGTCTCGTAGGTGCCAATCTTTAACATAAGATATTTGCCCTTTGGAAGTGCCTCTCTTTCTCCACCGACAATAAAGTCAGTCAAAGCAACTCACTCAGACTGAGCCATCCCTGTCCTGTCCTGGTTTGCTCCCTGGCTTTGCCTTGCAGACCAGTTGGTAGGACCCCCTCTGCTGTCACCGTCATCCAGGGTGACCAAGTGGCTCCAATGCTTACTCATGTACTCTGCACTTATTTAAAAAAAAAAAGAAGAAGAAAGAAAAAAAGGTGGAGTAATTTCTGAGTGAATAGTCATGACTATTCTTAGGGCAAATTTGCAAGTCCACTGTAAGTCTAGAACCACAGATAGGTTTTCCATCTAGTCAGTATCTCTGGTTGACCTTTCACATTAATACTGATAGTTCATTTGGATGCTTTGACCACGAGCTTGCACTAGGTTATGTCTAGAGGTCCCTATGATTTTCACATAATCACACAACCTTGCAACATATTACCTACCCACCAGTCATTCAACACATTCATCTGAACGCCCAAGTTGGATGTTATATTGGTTTTGTTATATTTAATTTGCATGTGCTTTTTTTCATGTACAACTTTGATAATAGAGCTCAAATAGATAAAAATGTTCCCTCTCGGTAGTCAAGTGTAAAGACTCCCCACTGCTTTCTCACCTGTAAAAATAACCTGGACATGTTGCATTAGACAGCAGTGGTGGTATTTTCAGAACATTTTCAGGTCTG
Source organism: Buteo buteo (assembly GCF_964188355.1). NCBI lineage: Eukaryota > Metazoa > Chordata > Aves > Accipitriformes > Accipitridae > Buteo > Buteo buteo. The sequence continues at coordinate 37,334,441 of NC_134172.1, forward strand.
TGGTCTGGCTGTGGTCCAAACTGGGGGACTACCCTGACAGCTAAAACATCTGATACTGAGGTCAGTAGCAGACCTGTCACTGACCTGAGTGGAGCTAGGCTCTGGGCCATTTTTTTGTACACATGTACCATAAAACTACCCACCTTTCTGCTGTAGTAGCAGCTGAGGTATCCCTCAGTTTCTGTCAGAAATAGCTGCATACCAGCTTGGCAGTTCCTAGCACTGAAAAAGCTGATTTATCCATGAGAGCTGCACAGATTTCAGAGCAACACAAAATGATCTCTCCACAACATAATCTTTTAAGCTTTAGTTAAGTCTAGCAAATTACTCTATTTTAAAACTAACACTACTTTAAGAGGACTTGATTCATAAGGCATATATTTGTGACAGAGTCAGGACCTTTTCCTCTCAAGGCAGGTCAGGTCGAGGCTTTGCTCTTAGATCCACATATGCATTTCCCATTTCCTCATGTTTACCTGTCCTTTACATTCAAACAGATGCATATAGCACTTTCATTCAGATTTGCTGGGACATATTTGATCTTACTACTGTGGCCACTGGTGCATAAAAAATATTCTGCCAGTTTCCATTAGATACTTGCTGGCTGCAGGCACTCGAATGCAATCGATCACTTTAGATTAAAAATTACAGTGTGTGCAGGAACACGTGTGTGCACATATGTGGAAGGATGCCTGGTTGTGTATTTAAAAGTGACTTTTTTTTTTTAGGAAAGATTAATGCTCACAAAGCTACAAAAAACCCCACCAAAACCGACCCACTCACTACAACTGTGTTAAAGCAGCATTTACTACACTTCTCCAAGACAAAAGAAAAATGCAATAAAAATTCAACCCCCCAAAATCCAGGTTGTTGAATTAGGTAGGCGAGCTGGAGCCAAAAGAACTCCCTGCGTACAACGTGACTGACAGTGCCATGCCACACAAGCCTGTTGTGACAGATCCCACGATGACACCGCAGCCTGGCACAGGGGGTGGCAGCAGGGAGCACCCCATGTGTGCGAGCCGGAGAATATTAAGGGAACAGCGGTCTTTGCAGCAAATCTTCACTGAGTGATAATGCTGCTTCGGATCTTTCCCTAACGGGTCTGATTTTGAAACGCATTCCCTCCAGTGCTGTAGACAAGTGTTTGGGCATAAGCTGTAGAGCACAGTTACCAAACCAACACGAGCCATCTCCCATGTGCCACCAGCCCACCTGCAGCTCAGCCTACCGGTGGCATTTCTGCACAGGCTAGATGCTCACACCTGGAGGGTGAGATTAGGGTGGGCTTAGCCCTTGCCTCCGGTCTCCCTGCTGGCCCCTGCCCTAGGCTTCCCACCTCACCTCCTTCATCCCTCCTCTCTGCAGCTGCCACCTTGGTGGTGAGAGGAGGAAGAGGAGGAGGAGTGCACGGAGGAGGCACTCGGGCAGTGGTGCAAGTCCCCAGCCCTCGGGAGGCATCCCTCCCCCAGCCCTTCTCAGCTGTCTCCTTGTACCCACTCGTGGGATCTCCCGGATCTGGAAGCTGCTCTTCTTCCATGTGTCCCTGCGTGCAAACAAGTCCATACAGAAATATATTTAACATACATACACACTCAATGTGTAGGTGTGCACATGATATAATCATTTGCTCTCAGGAGCTCTGAGCATCTTCAGTGGTTGTTGGTTTATTATCAGACTCGGGTTAGACAAAGTTCCCATTAAAACCTTTCTGTAAGGGACATGCCAGGCCAGTCATTCAAGCCCTAAAATTTTCAGAAGTGACTAATGGTTTCTGATGCCTCCAATGTTTTGGTGTGTGGCTTGAGACACATCATAAAAATCTAGTTTTCTGAAGAGTGGTGTCGGCGCTCTCTGATAATTAAGCACCTAGAAGAGGCAAACCAAAAATTAACAGTCATTTTCCAAAATAAAACTCTCCAACATTTATAGAGCCTTCAAGTGGAGAAACAGAAGATCTTACTTTATGCTAAGAAGATTATAGCCCACATACTGGTGAGAAACTCAAATACATCTTGGTAAACATTCCCTATATAAGCAACATTTTCCAGAGTCTTTCATTCACTGTATCAAAGCCCCACTACAGGACAGCTAACATATCTAAAATATACTCCCAGCTCTCCAAGACTTAGTCACAAATCATCTGCTTTAAAAGAGCACTCTCCAAGTATACTTCACAAAGTTTTCCATTTTGCCCTCCCAGGCAGCCTAGCAACATCACTGGCAATAAATAATGCTGCAAAGGAAATTCTGTGTCAACTAGGAGGGTTAAAAAAAACGACTGAAGAAAATGTACAAAAAAGTATAATTTATTGCCCCTTAGCATCTGCTTTTATCTGTACCCTTTTGAGAACAAATTAACAAGTCCTGCATATCTCCATATGTTTCTGTCTGTGGAGCATCATGGTTGTGAAGGTACATGTTCATTCGGACCATAATAACAAACACTTACGTTTGTTGTACACTGGAGAATGTGAGGATTATACGTTGATGATACTTCTATAATATGATAAATCACTGCAAAAAAAAAAGAAATATTATAAAAACCATAAGAATTTTTTTTTCTTGTTTTGTCTACAGAAAGCAGCCCAAATCCCAGTGTTTCATGTATAGTCTTCAGGTCACAAAAACAGCTGCTTTCAAAATGTAGATGATCCCCATATGCTTAATGAAATCCCCCTTCAAAGGTCAGTGGTGAATTTACATTGTTTTTTAACAATTGTAAAATTCAATTTTAGTGTCAGAAACAGAATGAAAGTGACCTTTATTCTGAATAAAGCTTTTTTTTTTTTTTCCCCTTGGATATAGCTTGTGTATTTATGTACATATGTATATAAAAGATTTTGGCAATTCAGCTGAAAATCCACTCAAATCTTTGAATTAAGTTCTCAATAAATATAGGGAATACTAAAATCTGATCTGTATTTAGGGTGCAAAAAACCAGTATTGGAAAAACCATATATTCCCCCCTAAAGTAATGGTGAACAAATTTAAGCCAAACAAAATTTCAAGTGTAGGGGTTTTTTTTTCCTAAAAATATCTTTGCTTTAACTTTAAAATCTAATACTGATATAATTTCTATACTAACAAGAGGGGAAAACAATAATAATACGCTTAACCAGGATTTTACATACAATTCAATTGTCTTAAGTCAAGATCAAAGTATAGGTGAAACATGGCTATAAATTGCTCTTATCTTATGGCAGAAGAAAATACATATCTCTATTTAAAAATGTGGATTATATGTGCCAGAATCACAGCTCAGAATAGCTGGCAAAGTTAATGGGATTGTATTGAATTATGCCAGTTTGGGATCCACATCGGAACAGAAAGTGTCAGGGGGATCGTCTACTTGAGCCAGACACCAGAAACAATTGCAGAGATAATATTTTCCCAATTGCAAGGGGGGCCTTTAATCACCCGAGACCTGTTTGTGATGTTTTGTTAACAACCATTACCCCTGCTTGGTGCTTTTAGGCACTTAAGCATATTTCTGTAAAACTATTAACATATGAAATTAATATACAGTGGTAGTGCCAATAGAAATCAAGCAGAAAGCAATATTAAGACCACTGAACTTATGAGATGGCTTTAAGAATCATAAGACTGGATAGAAGCATATGCAATTCTCCAATTCTTCTGGTTTCTTGGGCTTAACAGGACATTAAACTTTTCCGTCTTTCTTTTTTTGTAAAAATAAGGTTTAGAAATGGGGGTGGGGGGGTGTTAATTTGTGGTTTTTTGATAATGAAATCTGCCATCCTCAGTCAGATCCTTCCAAGAGAGTGATAATTAAGAGGAAAAATAGCACATGTTGACAATAATTGCTTGTAGATACCCTGAGTCAGTTTGATTGAGTTCTGTGACAAGGTTGTTGAATATGAAATGATAGCCAGAAGATTATTTTTATTATGGAGAAGGAAATCAGCCATGCTCACAAAAGGCATCGTAAGTGCTAAGTAAAGTTTGATCATGCACTCATTGGAAACCACAGCAATGTCTCCTCTCGTTAATGATTCAAAATCAAGAATTACTTTAGCAGCTCTAGGAATTATATGCTTCAAGCTTTAAAACACATGTGGGGCTTTTATTAAAGCAGATGAGTTAGGAATACCATTAAAAAATTGGCCTGATACTTTGCTATTTTAACTTCGTAAAACATGGAGATTTGAACTAAATCGGATCAGTTTGGTTTTGCTGCAATTTTCTACTCTGCATTGGTATCTCAGAGTGATTTTTTTTCTGGAACTTTCATCTAAATGGTCCAGATGCCTACAGAAGAGAGAGGCTAATTGAATATATAACTTTTGCCTACATTAAAAAAGAAAACCTTTCAGCCACTCAGCTGAGAAGTTTCAGCAGGATGACTCTCTGGACCACATGGCTGAGACCTGCCCCCATCTCACAGACAGACACTTTCTCAAAATCTGCCCAAATCTGCCCAATTTATCAAGCCTTTGAAAAAAAATCTCACTTGGTGCGTGTTTGGTGCAGACTCGTTAGGTTTGGCAGCCTCACCCCGGCCAAGCTCCATCCGTGCTCACGGGGCTGGCAGCCAGGAGGCTGCCCCGGCACCGGCCCTCCGCAGCTGCCTCCCTGCGTGCTGCAGTTATCATAGGCTTCCCACCCGGCTCTTCGATACGGGGGGACTCAATATTGCCTCTTCCTTAACCGCACGTCCTTCACTTGGCCACATTCACCATCTTTCAGCCTATTGCTGTAAAGTAAGGTCTGCCTGAAAAGGGCTGTCTTGAGTTTAAAAGCTCCCCCTGGGTGTTTTGATGGCACTTTTTCCTTGCCTGCAGCCGTGCTGGGAATATGCAAGGAGTAGGAAGGAGTCTTGCATTTGAGCCGCTTGGCTGGGATTGACGGTCTCTGGGGGCTCTCCCTAACCTGCCACTGCCTTGGTGGCTGTTCTCCATGGAGTCTGTCACTCTGCCCCTCCTTGGCTTTCCCCTGTACCACGGGACTGCCAGTCTGTCCCCTCTAGTCCCATGCCTCCTGCAAGAATAGATAAATGAAAATTCGTGGTGGCTTTAGGGGAATATAAATACATTAAATGCAAGGGATTCACATGTAATCTCCACATGAACATCTGAAAGCAGATGTTTAGGATCCCTTAAAGTTGGATGTGTATGGCAGAGGGAGAGGGCAACTGGGATCCTGCAAGCGTGTGTCCAAAGACAGACAGAGGCTTGTGTGCACAGTCCCTGTCTGTGCTGGAGGGTGAATTGGGATGGCCGCTGAGGAGACTGCTCAGAGAGGTAGGAGCAGATGCTTTCCGGATGCCCTCAGCATCATGCAGCCTGATGGGCTCAGAATAAAAAAATACATGGCAGCCCAGAACAGAGGCAAACTTTATTAGAAGGGGGAGTACTTTTTATTAAATGGTATGTTAACATTGAGAGCAAAACTTTCAGGCTTACAAGAGCTTCTACAAGTCTGACAGAAAGGTAACAGACTTCCTCTACAAGTTGGAAAGGATTATGCTAACTTGATTATTTTAATCAATAAGATAGTTTGAGAGAAAAGGGTGGTGTTTCTACCTCTCCCTACACAGTCCACATTTTATAGAACTGTGACTACGACATGGTATATAACATGCTGTGCATTTAAAATACATTTATATGAGGCTCCCATAGAACAGGGAAGCATCATGCAGCAGGGAGCAGGAAATTTTTACACACGTCCTGGAGGCAAAGGCTAGCCTGGGGGGACTGACAACACCTGAGTATATAGGTGCACGGTTTATCACCCAGGTGTTGTCCTGCAGACAGAGCGAGTTGTCCGGTGCAAAATCAGATAAGGGAGTTTCCAGCTATGGCATCCTTTTTTCCCCTGCTCTACTTTTCCTTGTGATACTGAGACACCCAGGGCCACAATAGACTCTTTACACCCAGCCGACTTCAAAACAGTTTCTATCTCAGATTACCAGAGTCTGCAGAATTCAGCTGTTTTCAGAGCAGTCAGAGGTCACTGCAAATCAGCAGTCTTTGAAAAGTAACCTGTCAAGGCATCCACTTCTCATGGCTTACCACATCTATCTAAACATATCTATACACAAAATGGATGACGTCTCCTGCTGCCCTCTCAAATGGTTTAGTGTAAGACCTCTCTGTTTTCTCAGCCTTTGTACTGCTCTGATACACAGGGCCAGCCAGCAGTTCCAATTAAAAGAGCAGGGGAAAAAAAGAGTGGGTAGATCTTCTTCCAGATGGCTTTGAAGAGGCATCAATCTGGTATAGAGATTCACAAGACCCCAGACAAGTAGTTAGATAAGCCAAGACTATGCATTAAGGCTAAAATTACAGCATTACATCAAACCCAAATGTTTTTTCAATATATTAATTACCACAGCAATTTGGCTGACTGGAAAAGGTGAAAGTGTAAACTTTAATTAAAGAAAGTCAAGGACAATACTAGTAAGTTTTAATACTTCCCCATTATTCCTATTGTATGCTAGTCCATCTTATCTTCATTATCCCCTAACGTTACCCAAAATAGTGTGCACCTGTATACACTTAAGCATGCTCTAGCTGGTAGAAAGGCTGGGTAAAAAGCTCCACCATTGCATGAGAGAGTTAAACAGCCACACAACCTCCTCCTTATAATGGCTGCATCCTCCCCTGTCTGATCAGTTGATGCTAAGGTAGGAATGTCTCTTCTGACACTGGGTTTTGCAGGTTAGATCTCTAGCAGATTGAGAAATCAACAGCATTCTGCATCAACATCTTTTGAGAGGGCTATTCTTACGATGGCCATGGCAAGGCTAAAAGTTTGTGGAATTCCCCACACAGGACAAGTGATTTCTTATGTTCCTGTGAGGACATTTAAGAATAAAAAATAAAAATATTGTTCTGTACAAACACACATACCAGATTCTGCATTTCCGTAAAACATGTATTGCATAGTGCAAATACAGAGAAAAATTTGTGTGTTTGAACAGACGGCAGATTCTTATCTTCCAAACACCTCTCTCTATGCAGAACTAAGACACATGATTTTTGAATACGTGGCCCTGCCAGAGACTTTGGCTGCTGGAATGATGTGGTGCTGGGGCAACCCCATATCATAACAGCTCGGTGTCTTCAGGAAAGCGTCGCATGGGTCACCCCATCCAAGCATCACATTTCCCGCTCGCAGTTACACCAACGGGAGAAAATCCTCTGCTCAGAAACAGCACGGATATTTTGTGGCCATCAACACTGGTCAGTGAAAACGCAAACAGGGAATGCTGGAGCAGGAGGGAGGAATTTGCAGACCTCGGCACTTCCCAAGCCGTGTCTGCCCCCGCTGCTTCGGTGAGTGGCTGGGGGAGAGCAGCAGCAACCGCACGAGCAGTGGGAGCCCGAGAGGCCGTGCCTGCCCCCAGGTTGCCCTCGGGGAGCTTGGGGGGGTGGAGGAGGCTGATGCCGTGCTCCCCCCACGGTGAGGTGATTTCCCCGCTCCACGCAGGCTGCTGCAGCCGCCGGGGAGTTCCTGCTCCAGCGGTGAGGGCAAGGGGTGAAGGGGGTTGGTTGCTTTTGCAAACACGGTTAGCAAAATGTTGATATATGCTTAGCCATTGTCTCCTTGCCACTAGTCACTTGCAGTTATAGGTCCAGATGTTAAAAATGCCCTCACGAGGTGGAGCTGATGAGTTCCACGGTTATGGTCGTCTTCATTTTCAAGGAGCTCTCTAGGTTCATGGGACTGTGGATGACTGTCTAGAGAGGGGAAGGGGATAGCTTTAGATTCTATATGAAGTTCAGTTCATTGTGTAAATATGGGCAACTTGTTTCATTTGAGACAACCCAGGGTATCCAACCTATCCTCAAAAAGATCACGGGTGTCCCACAGGTCCTGTGCTGCATCTGCCAGCCCTGTGTGGACATCCCATTTTCCACAGGGCATTTCAAATGGCCCTGGGCATCTGTGCTTCAGCAAATTTCCCAAGTTCACAATGTCCTCCTCTTGTCAGCTAGCTATCTCATGGTAGGGGAGTGGTTGCCTCGGCACAACCAAACTCAGGGGGAAAAACTTAGTTATTTTACTGCAAGATAAAAATGGAAAGAGTGTGATTCCCCTGGAAAGTGTGCCATTATCATCTTGGATTTATAGCCTGTGCCTGAACTACAGGTGAGAAAAGTTGTCCACTATCAACCCACTGGAAGATGGGCATCTCCCATCATGATATTCTGATGCAGATTCTCTAAAATATTTCTTCTTCTTACTGATACCGTTTAAAAAAATCGAGAATCCAGATTATAAGAATGGGAATAGAAGACCTCCTTTTAGGCAAGAGTAGAGATTATGTATTGTTTAATGCAGGGTAATTTAAAACCACTAAAGAAATTCAGTAATGTAAAATCACATTAGGAAAAAATATTTTCCCAGTACCCAAATTAGACCTGAAGGAACATACTTATTTTTGGCACTTCAAGAAGTGCCCCATAGCTCTCATGAAAGACAGTTTTAGGTTATTGTCTAAGAAAAATTAGTTGGAGGTAATGTATAAACTGATAAATATAAATGTGTTAAGGAAAGAAATGGTCACGTTTAAAAATGAAGTTAGTTGGATTTTGTGACTTTATCTAAGGGGTGAGTAACTCCATATGAAATCTCATCAAAGGCAATCATTTCCTGGAAAAAGTAAGAGTCAAAGTTCCCCAGTAAGGATCAAGCTTCATCATGAGATGAAAAAGAAAGTCTCCAATCTGATCGAACTCATCTACTGGACATCAGGCTGGATCCACAAGTCCTCCAGTTCCTCTTTGGTCCATGTAGGCTCAAAGTGTCCCTAGAGAGCTATCAGGCTCACTCCTTGGCTGTCTAATCTTTTGTCTGAATAGTGGAAGAGTTTGGATCAGCCACCAACAGCCCAACACATCCTTCATGGCTGAAGGTTGGTTTCCCAGCTCCACTGCCGGGGATACTCTGGTTTACAGTGCTACCCCTCAGATGCCTACGGCCATTCAAGAGAGTGAGACATGGTCCTATGAAGGATATCTGTGGCAATCACTGTTTGTTTGAAACACCACAAAATATAAGGAACCATGCAAATATTATTCTCAAGAAATGAAATTGTTTGACGTACATAGCAGTGAGAATCCATTCACACTATATATACAGGTCCCCTAAATTGTCACAGGCTACAGAGGGAACCTTCTCCCAGGTCCTGTTCCCAGGCTAGGACCAATTTCACACCCAGGGGAGGCTGCCTCCAAAATGCCAAAACTGACAACCGTATTGACACTTCAGCATTGGCAGGGTTTCAATACTCTCCAGACAGGACATTTTCATCCCAGACTAACAGTGTCTGAGAATTAAAGAGACCTAGGTAGACTTACCACGTGTGCTGCTCCACTGGGCTTTGAGGCTGATATAAGGGGATCAGTGTCAGTGTGCTCCTGTGTCAAGGCATGCAAGACTGTAGTTGTTTCATATCTCTGAAGACAGATCTGTTTCCCTTTGTTTTTCCATCATCTTGCCTAATAATCCACATATGAGAAGGGAGGTATTATGAAGATACAAGTAACAGAATAAAAGTTATGGCCTGTGTTATTCAAGAAGTCAGACTCAGTGATCTAGTGGCCCCTGCTGGCCCTGAAATCTGGAGTCTCTTCTGACTGGCACCATCAATTCACTTGCTGGAGAAGCCTCCAGGCCCAGGCAATTGGTTCATCTTTCACGCTATCCTGCACTAATTGGCAGTAATGAAGGTATGTGTCAGTGTCCACTATGATCCAGCGTGTTTTAGGATAACTTCAGAGTCATCCTAGCAGTATGAATGCCATCAGCACACAGATGCACCATCAAAACCGAAATGAGAGACTGACTTTATGCTATTTTGCCTCATTGTCAGTGAAGGTTCCTAATTTTCTGGGTGAAAATTTCCTTCTGTAAGTAAGTCATCTTCCATAATAAGTTGAAGGTACAAATGCTCATATGTACCTATGCAAGATTCAGCCTGACAGAGAAGCCATTAAGTTCTCTGATAGCTTATTATCACCCCAAAATTATGGATATCATATTTTGCAGACATTAAGTGATGTTAAATTGAATGCAAAGAGTAAGAAATAGAGTATCATCTAATCCTTCCTCACCCAGTTCTCCACTGCCTTATTTACTCCACTCCACCAGGAGTAACTTTTCTCATGGAAATATTCGCAGCATGGGAAATTTCCTTAGCAGAATGAGAGTGGGTGCAATGGCCAACCTCGCCCCCTCATAACCCTCTGTGTAAGGTCCCTGTAACCAAATGTCAGTGGGACGGGGCATTTTGTCTATTCTCTATTTCATACTGGGGACATGGAGAGTGTGAAATCAAATTAGAGTTGCCTTCAGGCTAGCCTCCACCTTGCATGGATGGTTAGCTTTCTAGCCAAAACCAGAGTAACAGAAAACACAAGAGTGATATAAACAAAGAAATAATACTAATCAGCCAACGAATTTCTTTACAAAGTGTGTACAACACTTCTCCCCCACTGCCATGTATACTTTTGGTACTCTAAAGGAAAGGCCAAAAGGGGAGTAATAAAAACACCCTAGGGTACTAAGAAATTGGCTCATAAAATAACTACAGTAACAATGTCAATTATTAGCTTTACAGTACAAGATAAATATAAATGGACTATATCCCCAAACTAGCAAAATACGGGGAATCAATCTCAATAAAAAGAACTGTTAGGGTAAGCTATTTGGGAAGCAGATACAAGCCCTGCCTGGCTTAGAAACATTAGCCTGCCCTTCTCTGTAGTGATTAATGTCTTCTGCTGCCAGACGACACTGAACTTCGCAGTGAGTGAGGCTTGGAGGGAGGTATTTGTAATGCCTGTCTGTAAACTCCAGAAGCATTATGACTTCTGTGGAGGAGAAATGAACAAATGTCTGTATTTCTGCTAGAAGATAGAGTCTGCTAAAACAGAAATTAAACATATTTACAAGACACTGAGTTATGATAGAAACCTGACCAGGCATTTCTCAAAGTGGCTGGCATCATCCTCTGCTGACAGTGCCACACTCAGAAAGCTGATCTCCAAGCCTGTTGAGAGAAGCATAGGTGTTATCACAGCACAAAAGTGTGAGAATTCTGATTTTTTCCTAATCTTTTTCCTCTGGGAAAATTAAAATGGCTCTTTTTTTTTTTTCTTTTCTTTTACTTTAGAACAAGGCTAATGGGCATGTTTTTTGAAGGGGGAGGTTGTGGTGGAGTTACACCAAAGTTGGTTTCATTGCAGGTCAACTCATCATTGATCTGTGCTTGCTTGGGCTGCTATGGCACCTCACCAGTCTCATCACTCAAACATACCATCCCTTTACTCACGTCCACAGCCAGACTAGCTCTCACATGCCAGCTGTAGTCTCCCTTCTGCTTAATCTGCTGTAGAGCAGCTTGAAAGATGACTAGCCAGAGTGCAGCAAGGGAGACAAATAGCCACTGGGAGACCTGTTGAAAGATGACATGAGTCACCCCATTTCTTGTTCCTTATGGTACAGTGAAAAGTCCATAAGCTTCTGCTTGAGTTCACATCCTAGTTACAATTTTCTTATCATTTTAGGGTGATGTCATTGGTAAAAAATGCACAAGTGACTGAAATTAAATAGAAGGCTAGGCTGTTCCTTGCAGCATTACCACATTACTAGGGAGGGAGAGGGAACATAGAGGGTTTTTTCATTTATCGCTTTTGGTATCCTTATTTCTCAAGACAGGAAGGTCAGCTTTTCCACAGCATCCTGCTATGCTGTACTCTTTCAAGGCATTAAAAGGCACCTAGGAGTGTACTCTCTGGGCCTCTCTGGTGAGCTCTTCCCTGGCTCCCAAGGTCCTTGGAACAGAGAGATTCATTAGCCAACACCCCAAGGCTGCATGAAAATGGTCACCACAGGCTCAACTCAAATAGTTCATTGCCCAGTGCTGCTATTAAAAAACAATTTGTTAAAATGTATGACTAGAAAAATGCTTAAACATGTCAGTTGTTCTAATTTTTCAGGGGGGAAGGAGGAATATGTTTTAAAGAAGGTTCATAAAGCACATAAGAACTGATTTTAACCAGATGGCTTTTCAGTCTCAGGTAATTGTTATGATCAAGACAGTACATTTCTGAGGCACCTCAAGGACAATTTCTGTTCCAAGCACAACCAAATTATGTAGAAACAGAAGGCACTATCCGTGGCAGGTGAGATTCACAACTCTTCTGCATCATTACTAAGGTTACTAAATGTAATGCTATGCTGACTTAAGGAAAGTGTAACGATGACAATTATGATTTAAGAACATAACCCTAATTACATTAAAATAAAATAATAATAATATCATTAACAAAAAGACACTTCTGAAGAGCAATTTTCATTCAGAACCAATTTTCCTGTTCTGGGCAAAAGTCCATCCTAATCACAATGAGAGTCAATATATTACTCTCTGACTTGAGGCAAAGGCACATCAATTCTTGACAGCTTCTGCAGATGCTCTGTCCTTCTGCAAAAAGCCCTTCAGTGTTTGGACAGGGTGGTTTGCAAAAGGGTTTCATGTCACAGTTATTACGTAAAGTATAAAATCCCTCAGCGGAAAATGCAGTCATCCTATATAGCAATGTCATTCTCCCTTTTATGCATGAAATGTATCTCTAACTTGATCCAAAACAGTCAACGGCTTGAGGGAGTGCTCTGTATGTGGCAGAAGTTTTCCATTTTCTGTGTTGCATTTTTAAAGCTCTGCAGACATTTTACCACAGGGCTCTGGCACATGAAGTGGGTTTGTGGCTTTGCTGGGGTTGTTATTTCAACCACTTAACAGCAAGGCTAAACAAAGTCACCAGTGTCTCCCCTTGAGAAGAAAACTGATCAGACCCACACCCTAGTATATGCCATTTCCATGAACTAACAGTCTAGAAAAAGCAGCTACAGGGGAAACCCAAAAGTTTCATCTTGTCTGCAGCCAGCAGTCTGTGCAGACTGTGGGGTGCTGGGCAGCTCTCTCCAGAGGACCACAGTTTGTCTGCCCTGTCCTCACACTTGGCTCTTGGCCATGCTCAGAGGCAGACCACCAGACAGGGCAGACTTTGGCATGACCTTCCAACCATTCCTGTGTCCTGGTGGGGACTAAGTTTATGCAGAGCACATCACTAAGTACTGGCACATGCTGGTTGCAGCGCATCTGTATGTCTCAGCTCCACAGGTCACACGAACCAACAAGGCTGAGAGGTTTCTCAATGAGTTTCTCCTCTCTCCTCTCTCTGTCAGCTTTGTCCCTTCATCTTCCTTTTTTTTTTCATTAACATCAAGAATGTTTCATTAACATACTGCATTAACATCAAGAATGTTCTCTTGCACATTGTCCCCTGGCCCCAGCTATAGTAATAAAGTGATCGGCCTTGGTAAAGTGGCCGCAGACACGAATATGGTATGCACTGGAAGCCCCGTGGCTCCCAACCTCAGCCAGACCTGAGGAGACGGCTGAATAAACTTGAACCATGTTACTAAAATTGTAACTCCATTCTGAAAGCACATTTGCTAATGCACAAGCTGCTTTCCAAATCGGGCAAGCCAGTTCCTGTTCCCAGTGCACAGAGACAAAAGGCAGTTCGGCGTCTCAAGGTACAATGTTTTTATGAGAAAAACAGGGGGAATAGCGCAAGGAGTTTACAGCTGTGACTGTTTGCTCAGCTATTTTGGTAACAAACTTCATACAGAATATAGTCAATACAAACTTCAGCCCATATTCATAGCACCCATCCTAGAAAACAACTTTTCATAAAAAAATCCTAAAGTTAGAGTTCTCTTTGGTATGAACACTCTTGCAATGTACCAGAGCTAATGCTGAGACATGGCTGTAGCATGGCTTCATTTTTTTGTGTTGTATGGGTAATAAATTATTCTTTCTGCTTTGGAACCCAGATTTATTTGCTAAATATCTTCATATCCATTCAAGTCACACACCACCCCAAGGTTCTTAAACACAACAAATATTTACAATTTAAGTCACATCCCACAAACTAGATTATATTGCTTTTATGCCTAAGCATGAACTAAAAGAGACCAAAATACTCTTACAAAAGAAAAGTTATAGGGATGCAGTAAGGATTCTGAAGTTTTGTAAGTTTACAAAGAAAGAGAAAAAAGACTCCAAGTGGAAAACCATCTTGTTGATATAGTAGCTAAGTTAAACTAGACACTTCAAGGGTAACTTACCATTAGAAGTCCCATAGGTGGTTCTATTTACCAGGGAAGGGATGGAAGGGGTAAGGGAAATTAATATTAATTGGGTTTATTTAGCTTGGCCATTGGCCATAAAGTTCAGATAAAGTGCATTTCCCAGCCAACTCTTGTACATGTAAAATTTCACCAAGTCAGATGTAACTTATTATGTGTTTTGTCACTTCAACACGAAAAAGAAAGTACAAAGCTGTACAAAGAAGCAGTTGCCCTGCTTCTTTTGGCCATATTAGATGCTTTCATTATGCAAACATAGCTGTAAGAAATATTTTTGTAACAATCCTGGCATTGGCCATCCAAAATTAAAACTGCAAACATGGCACTCTGACTCCCCTCCTCTGTAACTAAAGGATCTGAGCAAAAGCAAATTCTCCAGAGACCTTAATACAGCAGAACCAAGCCTCTTTTCAGTAAAGTACTTTTAAAACCTATGATTGCTGGGGGAATGAAGGCTTAAAGGTGAAGTAGAATCCCATGAGCAGGGCAATCACTGGGCCTTCCTTTGGACTCATGAATTGTTGCTGGGCTTGTGCACATTTCTTGTGGCCGGTCACACACAACTGGGCTGGCTCCCATTAGACAGTCTAGATCATGAGAAAACTAGGCTAAAATCTTGACCTCTCAGCATGGCAGATGACACAGCAAATTTCCAGTAGGGTAGAAGGGTGGGATGGGATGGGATGGGATGGGATGGGATAGGTGCTCATTATTCCACTGGCCAAGTACCCTGTCTGCTGCATTAATGCTCTCGCTAAACAAAAAATGGGTAACTTGTCTCCCAGCCTTGTGCAGTAGACTACTTACTAAGCTGTGTGCTGCCAAGAAGATACAGCTTTGGGGGAGCTGCTTATTTTTATTGTAGTTTTCAGAACATGTAGAGCAGTGACTCATTCTGAAACTTTCTTCCCTTCTCTTGAAATTGGTTTCTTGTCACTTTTATGGAACAGAATTTATTTGGCACTTTTAAAAAAATGCAAAAATATCTCCATGCTGGTGCCCTCATTACACTGCACTGTGTTATCTCCTGACATCATTTTTCTGCGTCTGCTCTTGAAGCACAGTGCCAGTGGGAAGCTGCACTCATGACATAAAAAGCTTTTTAGGGGTGAAAAAGCCCCTGTGTAAGAGAACAAACTGCTGTTTGTTGTCTGAGAGCACTCTTGAGAAAACCTTGGCCAGAAACTTGCTCAGAGAGCAAGAGAAGAGCAGGTCAAGCTGGAGGAACATCCGAGCAATAGTGGAATGCATGGGGTGAATTTACATCTCTGGCAATCTGGGCTTCAGTGTAGAGCTGCAGTACATTCCCCCATGATGGCTTCTCTGCCTGTCACCTACTGTAGGAATGTTTTTCCTGTGCCATTTCCTGAAAAGGAACAACCCAGCTGCCTCATTTACTCAGTGAATACATTTGGCATCCAAAGAGGTTGGACGACAGAGTTTCACCAGTTGCATTTGCTCAGGCAAGGACATTTGGCTGTCAGTCCACCCCCATTCCACATGGCCTTCTGCTAGCCTGTTTGTTGATCTGGCCATCGATGTTGTTATGTTTCAGATTGTTGGAACCATGACTCACAGTTTCCTTTCAAGAGGGGGAAAAAGGAAAACAAAACCCAGCAAGCTTGCTGATCTTGTACTTGATGTGCAAGTACTAAGCTGCCCTTTCCCAGGAAATAGATATATCTTTCACACAAGGGCCTTGATCCAATTTTCAGTCAACAAGTGGCCAGATAACAAAATGTCATGGTAGCTGGCAATGCCTGGCAGCTTTGCTGGCAGCATCAGCTACCCTCTGGCTTCCAGAGGCTCCTTCGGCTGAAACCAGCCCATGGGCCTGGTTTGCAAACTGTTTTCCACCCAAGGCTTACCTAAAACTTTCCCAACATGAAGCCACAGTTTTCAAAGCAGGAGGGAAAGAAGCAGTCTAAACTTAGGTTCCTGTGTCCTTGTGTAGGACACAAGGTGTCTGAGTAGGCATATGATTTTCTGAGTGGACTGAACAAACTATGTTTCCAGATCCAATGTGACCTGTTCAGTCCCAAGAAGTCCATCTGTTAATCCAGGGACTCTGGAAGTGGCTGGAGGACAGAGGGAAATGCCTTGCTGGCCATCTGCTGGAGACAAGATGAGGGATGTCGCTAGGAGAAGATGGCTAGTCCAGGCCAAAACCAGGGATTGGATTATGACTAAGAAGACTTCTGCTGAGGCAGGAGGCAGAAGACCTGGTGGAAATCACTGCCTGTCAGCATTCTCTGTGGTAGTTGTCAGCTGTCCCGAGGTCTTCCCTGAAAGGCAGCAAGCTTACAGCAGTGTCCCTCCGCAGTGCCACCAAAACCTCATTCCTCTTCCCGCTCCACCCTCCTCGCACCTCCTCAGCTGCAGACCTGCTCCCCAGTGCACACCGTGGTCACACCAGAGATGTGAGTGGGAACATGGTGCTGGGACAGTGTCCCAGCAGGAGCATGAGGAGGAAAGCTTGAGAGGCATCGCTGCTCATGAAGGGAAGGGCAGAAAAGCACGACAGTTTTAGACATCTAGTCTAATTGCAGGTACCCAGGTGTGTGAGGCACAGAACGTATCAGCATACTCATTTCATAGGTGGGATGTGGAAATGCTGAAGAGAAATGGCTGTGCCCAGGTCACGCGGAGTGAGGGGAAAAGGTGAGACTCCAGGTGAACCCAGCTCCATCCCATGCTGCAGCCACCAGGGATGACATGGGAAAAGGGGACTCTTGCTGCCTAGCCTTCCCTATGACCAGCAAATTGCAATCTACAGCAGTATCAGCCTGGCACCTTTCACCCCTGCTGACTCCTCACCCCTGCTGACTCCTCAGGTTCAGCAAGAAATTTAAGCACATGCTCATTACTAAATACAGTAACTGAAACCAATTGGAGTATCCATGTGCTTCCAGTTAGGCATGATTTCCTCAAAGTATCTCCGGCAACACTTGCTGCAAATGTACTTCACACTCGGAAAGAAAATATCTGGACCAATATATACCTAGCAGGCAAACTGCTGCACACTAATCCTAGCCTGCATGCTTCCTCCTGCCTACTGAAAAAGAGTTATTGAAAGCACAGGGTTCAATAAGTTGTCTGTGACCCACACATTGCTCAGTATTTTACCCTGAGATCATAGCCACAAAATGAGCACAAGAAAAAAAAAAAAAAAAAGGAAAAAAAGGAAAGGAATTCTACATCCCACCACATTCATCCAAGTCTTTGCCAGCATCTCCAAAGAGCAGAGTTTGTTAAACAGAGATTTAAGTTGCTGATAAATTGGCTTGGATGAAAATAGAGGATCTTCTGTCCTGTCTTTAGATAATGCTCCGTAGGGTCCTGTGGCAGAATGGAGCTTTGAGAGGCACTGCCTGTGGAGTGAAAGAAGAGGAAAGCAGCAATCTCTTCACTGAGCCTCCGAGTGAGTCAGTAGAAGGATTTATTACTCCACTGTATATACTGCTTGTAAGTAGTTCATCTTTCTCCCTCTGCCTGTTTATTTGTCTCTTTTACTGTCCCTAATGAAGAATCCCAATGTTATCAAGTCTGAATTACAGAGACTTTATGTTTCTAACGTTTATTCTGCTGATATCCCTTCTTTTCTGGTACTTTTGGCTGCTGAGATGCGTTTGACCTGCTGTTGGGAGGAGATACAGCTGCTAACTGCATTCTTCACTCCATCTGTTTTCACTGATTGGTATAACTCCACTAAAATCAGTGAGACAGTGCTCCTATCAAGCTGGTATTACACAGTTTAGAATCAGGACTATAACCTCTGGACAATTTTGATTTTTGCAATTAATTCAAGATCCACCACCCAAGTTTTTCTGTGGCACTTCAAAATCCGCCAGAAAGTGCTAAGCATTATGTAGGCATAATTTCTTGGGCAGATGGAAAATTGCCTATAGAAGCATTTGGCACAGGTTTGCAGGCAAGCAGTGCACTTTGGTATACAGCTGGCTCTCGAAATCCAGTACTTACATCATCTTTGCACTGAGAGAAGGGGGGACCCTGAAAAAGCATGTTTCTGGAGCTTCTCTGGATGCTCAAACCTGATGGGAGAGTTCCCATGACAGGATACACTTTGTGGAGCCAGCACGAAACGATCCACAAATTTCTTCAAAGTCAGCAGGACCCCGCGGGGCACTGTCTGTCCCTTCCTGGATGGCGGCTGTCTTGCTTCCCTCAGTTTTATGGGTTCTAATCTATTTCCACCCGTTACCCTATTTTATGGTTGTGGCTGATAAGATAAATTAGTCTCTTTTTTGGAAGTGTCACAGTTTAGAGAGCACACGGCTGTCAACCGGAGCCCACTGTTCTGTAGGCTTGTCCACTCCATGACCTCATGTAGCATAAAATAGAAATTAAAATTATTTTAGGACTTGAAAACGCACATGCTTCCCCATCAGACATTCCTTCAGAGACTCGTGTAAGATCAGAGCGATTGTTTTTTTGCTCAGCATCCCACCCCCCATGGTGCTTGCTAGCTGTGGCCTGTGTGCATATCGCCAGCACATGTGCACGCACGCGGAAATGTGGCGAGGGGCAGGTAATTAGCCCTTCTGGAGGGGACATGCCTTTCTCCTGAGAGGAAAACAAGAGAGGTCTGAGGATGGGGAGGAGAGCAGATGTAAGCTATCAAGGAGGGAAACTCGCAGACAGGACACGAGGGGTAACGTCTGACCAGCCTGAAGCTGGAGAGACTGGTACTCGCTTCATCTGACAATACCAAAATGCCAAAGACAACTGAGGGATCAACTGAGCTTTCATTAACAGAAAACTTTTCAGTTCAGATAGACTATGTGAATGGCTCACTGAGACAGGATTTCTGTCGTACGCGCCATTCCGCTCTGCTCATGCCCTGTAATATCACAAAAACGGCCCTCCCCAGGGTGCTTTGGTGGGGTTTGGGGATGCAAGAGCTTGAAGGGGATGAAGGCTCACTGGGCACTTGCAGGGCAAACCAAAAGCATAACTCACAGCACTTCTAAACACACTCAACCCAAGCTGCAGTCTTGTCACACAGAGATGGTCCTGAACGACGGTCGGCAGGTTTTTTCCAAGCATGTTCACCCATTCCTCATGAAAACGGTAAGTTGAGGACAGTAGTTTTTTATAAAACACAACCATTCCTTTCCCTTTTCCCCCACAGGGTTAGCGCTTGTGCTGACTGTTGAAAAATCAGTCATTAACAGCCAGGAAATGACTTTGCCATCAATCAGAATATTGCTCAGCCATGTTTCAGCTTTTTTCCCCTTTCCCTGTGTAATTATTCTCATCCTCTGCTGATTACAGTTTATAATAGCTATAATTCTCTCAAAATCAATCATTACTTGACTTAACCACAGGGTTACCAGTAGAAACATGAAGGAACACAGATATCCTGGACTGTTTTTTAATTATTATTCTTATTTAACAACACACAAGCTTTTAGGTAGATCACATTTAACCTTCCTCTTGGCAGTATTAAGCAGCAATTATTTTATTTTAATTTTGGTTTAAATCATGAAGTGTTTGATTACATGGCCATTCCAGCCACACCAGGTGTTTTGATGACATGTTACTAGCATGTTATTTTGACATGAAATCTCAGTGGTTGTCCTAAATTAAACCACCGTAAAAGGATAAATATGTCTTGTTTGCCAACACAGACTCCGCAATCAAAGTAAAACCAAAGTACCTGATTTTTTTTATTAGGATTATAGGTAAACACAGTTAAATCAAAGGTTAGTTTATGGTCCTGTAAGGCAAATTTTGAGTACACTAAATTAAAAACAATACTTAGATTTTAAAATCACATTTTTCCTGAACAGAGTGGAAATTTGTAGCTTACCGCACGCAATCATATTCCTACTACAGCTGAACAATGGGTTTCTGTTATTCCACTTGCACCATGTGTTAACTTGACACCACTTTGCCACTAAACATTTTCTCTTGCCCATATATTTAGTTAGTTTCTCTTACTGATTATGTGGGTCTCTCATGCAGAAAAAGGAAATATTTAAAAATTGAAGGAAATAATTATACGGAATAACCAAAATTGGAAGCTGGACTGAAGAGCAGGTGTAGAGTCTGAATTGACTTTTAAGCTGAAATAAAGTCTTAATTTAAAATAGAACTTTTTTTTTTGTTTTAATTTGGGTGAGGAAAAGTAATTTATGAGATTATAGCATTTGATAGGGAATAGGAACTACGTCAGGTGTTTCGAGCCTACTCTGTATAAGGATATGACAGAAATACACAAAGGAAGCCATTTTCCACACAGTACATTATGATCCTGCAGTTCCACATATGTTCTTGCACAAAACCTATTCTGACATTTTTTTGTGAACTATTTACATATCAGTTTCCATGTGTAATGGCCATGTCATATGTCTGGCTCCTCTTTATTTACCAACTTGCAACCATCAGTTTATAATTGTTAATCTTGCCCTGATGAATGGGACATCTTACATATTTTGCTTACAAGGGCAAATCTAGGGGAAAACTCACAGCGGTTAACATACAAATATGGTATACCCATAAATTGTGCCCTTTGTAACTATCTGCACTACGGAAATCAACTGCTCTGGCATGTCAAAATAGAGTACATGCATTACTGGAGACACTTCGCCAGTCTCAGATCATGAATAGCAAATTCTGATATTAAATAGCTAACTATACTGGGACTAATGTTCCCCCGTGTTGCCTCAGATTTGTTCATAAGACTGGTGGGAAACTTTGGAACAAGCCCTAAATGAAAGAGTTCCTGTTTTATCCAGCCTTTCTTCATAATCACATGATCTTGCATTTCACTAAACCCCATTTCTTCTCAGCTGCCCTGAACACGGGTGCAGCAGCAAACTGCCTGGTGGAGACCACTTTGTCAAAAAACAACAAAGGAGGACCACGTTTCTTTGGCAAATAGCATGACAGGAGGCCTAGCCTTGAGTAAAAAGTCACTTGGACTGCATAGCCCATCCAGTAAACTGCTTTTTCTCAGCTTGGTCCGAATTCTGGTGGGGTCGCTGAGGCTTCCTACCGACCCCAGCCGCCCTCGGTGTCCGAGAGGAGGAGGGTGCTCGGCGATTCCTGCCTCTCGCAAGGAGCTCTGACACAGCCCAGGGGTCTCTCGGTCGCATGAGAAATGGTTTGTAGGCTCAGGGCCCCAGGGGCCATTATTTCAAAGTCGTGCAGCCATCGTGCAGCCGCACGAAGCACCTCCTGCCGTGTCTGTGCCTTTCAAGAAACAAAGCTGTGTTGTGAACTATTGGGGATGTTAATAGCTTTCTTCCCTCTAGAGATTTGCTCCTGCTTTGGCCCCAAATATTTCAAAACAGCTGAAGCTGGCAGTAAGAGCCATGGGAAGAAAAAAGTGATGCATGTTAATTTCTGGTTTAGACATGATGAGAATTTCATTCTCTTCATTAAAATTCCCCAGTGCTGATGGGATGCTCCTCTGATTCATGGACTGTACCTTGTAATGCTCCTTTGTGAGAGATCATATATGCAGCCTGATGTCTTTAAACAGTTTTGTTTTCTTCTTCCAAATACTCCTGTTATCATTCTCCTGATACATAATATGCTGTCCTTCCAGTTACATGGTTGCATGCTTGTGCAGGAATTTCAGGGCATGTTTTTAATTTCCTATAAAAAGACTGAAGTTATCACAAATAGCAGCATGGAGACACACAGTGAAAGGTTTGCAGAGGAACCTGCTACTAGTAAATAGAAAAATAAAATGCAAAAGCAAACTGGGATTCAGACTGACATGGGGGTGGGTTGGGGGGCATGGAAGAGCATTTGTGTACTCCGTAGAACAAACAGATAATCCCATCTAGTCATCCTGAAGATAATGCCTGAGGAGGACAGACAGAAGGGCTCAATTTCTGGGTAACCAGATCAGTTGTTAAGTGCCTGTTAAAAATATCCCATCTGTGGAAAGCTATGGTGTTTTGCCACTCAGAAACAACAGCTATATATGCTTATGCTATTTTTGCTTAGACAAAGAGTGGAAAATTTGCATTTAACATGAGCAAAAGTAAAATCCTTATAACACAGCACTGTGTGGTCTCTCCTTAACCTGCTTAATCAACTTGGACCGTAGCAACTGCTTTCCAAACATACAAATAGAGCTCTTAGATGTCTAGAGATAGAGGAGAAAAAGGCATTGAGGATTCAGAGTAAGAGGCTGCAGAGATTAATGTTCCCTCCCACCCTGCAGAGTATTTTTATTCTGCTGTGATTTTTAAGATAAACATGGAAGAAAAACATGCAGCACTTTTTCCACTGAGGAGGCGTTTCAGGAGCACTGCACTCACTCTGCCACAAAATGCACTTCTCAAAATGTGAGCAGAATGACACTGGAGCGGTGTGAAACAGGAATCAGAAACTGATGAAAATCAGCATCGGACTCATTCTCTGGCATAAAAGGCAGCACACTGCACGTACAAGTAGGTGACCTGCTGACCAGGTTTTTTGACTTTAACAATCTGAAACAAGCACCATACATCCAAGGAAAATAAGAAGACCAGAAGCCCACTATGGTCAACTGAACGTGGAACTGACATCATCACAAAAGTGCTTAATAGCACACTCGTGCAAGGGATGCACTAAAATTCCTCAAGATAGATGCTGGATCAACTGAGCAGAGAGGAAGGGTAAATATGGATGCCATAAGGACAATTCCCAAATGTATGTGAAAGAAGTTTGAGGTTGGGTGTGTATTTCCAGTGTCTGAGTACTTACCAAATATTTTAAAACAGAGGACCATATCACCAATAGGTATAGACATGTGAGGTTCTGCTGAATGGTTCTGGTGACCATTTATGTGTTCATTTTGAAGTGAGCATGCTCCATCATACCAATCCCGCTGCCATGAGTGTGGTGTAGTGTCAGCCTGCACCACCAGCCTTTCCCAGGGAATGGAGCCGACTGAAGAAACCACATTTCTCCTGAGAAGTCACCTGAAGGCTTCCAAAGAGCAGCATGGAGACCTATATCTGGACTGTACGTTCATTAGGGGAGAAGCATGCAGCTTGTGAAGCAACAGGATGAGGTGTGAACAGTAATATTGATTCATTTTGTACCAGACAGAACTGGTACACATCAACTCAATTTCATTGCTAGGTATAAGGAAGAGCAGAGCTCAGCAAATTGGGAGGTCAGTATTGTTCAGATCACCATGCAAGATGAGTAATAATCACAGCCCCATAGTAACCCCATTGATTCACATTGCATAGCATCACCATGAACAGATCCCATGGGAAGCCCTTTTTCCCTGTTTACTGCCTTACCAGGAGACGTTGTTCACCCTAGATGAGCATGACCTATGTGACTTAGTACAAAGAATAACCAAATACACCTCTCAGTCCACCACTCTCTTTCACCACCTCCACTGTCACTGTATACTCTGCATTTTAAGAAAAATACACATCACACTGAGGCTTAAAATACCACGTTGAATCTCACTGTGATGAACTCCATCAGTGCCGGGAGAAAGCTGACTCCTTCAGACTTTTCAGACCAAGAATCTATGCTGGAGCCTGAGAGGCCAAGCCCGGGAGCTTGGTTATCAGTGTACAAATCTGTCATCGTACAGAGCAGTATCACTGAATGATAGGGCAAGCCTGTGAAAACAGATAGAGTTTCCCTAAAAACCCTACCTAAAAAAATACAAATCAGTGGTAGCAATAATACCACATTATTCTCTAAGTCACCTATTTAAAGTCACTTCTTTTTTTCTAACTACCCTAGGGTGCCGCATATGTTTTCAAGTCCAGCTATAGAGTGAGGGTGTTTTCGTGCCAAGTACTACAGACCACACAGAAGAAGCTGCAATTAATGGCATTTCAGTGTTCTGCATTGCTGATCTACTTAACAATCCATTTTTGAGGACATTTTAAAAGTTGTTTAGCTGACTGCCAAAAATGAGGATCATTAAAAATAGATTCGCAGCTGTTCGGGAAAGCTGAGATATAATTTTGTCTTCATTATGCCTTATTGCAGATGTTATTGATTTAGTCTCACTGCATTTTGGTGGGCAATATCAATTCATGCTGTCTTTGACTTTGGAAACTGGGAATTCCATTTATTCTTATTTTTAGAGCTCACAGTATAGAAGGAGGGAAAATAACCATGAAGTATATTTGGGAGAGAGCCTCTTTGTGCGGCAGCACCATTGTGCAGGTGATCGAAGCCGATAAGCTCATCAAATCATCCCTACACAGTGAGCCTCAGATTGCAGCAGAATGTGTACAAAACATGCCCTGAAATTAGTAGGTGCATCTTATATGAGAAGGGCCTACAGTCTTACAGATCAGAGACAACAAAGAAAAGCGTGGATGTGATCATATGCTATCTTCATGATACTACTGCTTTTTTTCATTATTAATACACTATTTTCACTGCAAGTTGGCACTATTCAGAATAATAATTTACAGTGAAATATCCCTAAACATATGATATCATTGCCAAAGACAGAAGAAAGTCACTTTCTGCTCCAGGGAACTTTCATTTAGTGAGAGTTTTCACATGCAGCTGTAGAAACTGGGTCTGTGTACATATAGGTATACATAAGTTTGTGTGTACGTATAGGTAGGATCAAATGCTGCTTTGTGGCATGTGTGAAGATTCAACTCACTCTGTCTCACTCTGTAATAATCAGCTTAACCAGGAGCAGAAGACTAAATTCCCTGGTATTTGATCACTAGCATAGGAAGCCTTCAAGAGTTCCTCCAACAGAAATTGCACAACTAATTCCTGGAATTTTAAATAAAATGCATATGTAAAAGTGCAAAGGACAAGGAGCAAAAATAAAAATGTTAATAATAGCACAACCACTGAATTATGCATTAAATAAACCTCCCACTCACTTATTCTCAACAAGCACTACACATACATGGGTTTGATTGTGTAACACTTTTGAGTGTTGCCCTTTCAGATAGAGAACAATCTGCAAATACCCTTCCTCTGTCCAACCAGTTACTTTAAACAGTTGTGCTTCTTAACACCCTCACGCTGGCTTCGGTGAGCCTTCTCACTCAGCCAGGCTTTAATGCTTTGTAGCCATTTTCAATGGAGTGAAAGACAACTAATGCTGCAGCCCTCTTCTTTATTGTGCTGAAGAGGACCCACACATGACCAGCGTGTGGGTTGGGAAAGCAGCTGTGGCATTGTTAGCCAGCACTCACTTCCCACATACAGTACTACCCTGGGATGAATGAACCCACCACAGACAATTGTCACCCACAGCATTTCTAAGGAGTTCTTTGTCTGCTTCCATCGCTTAATCCAACACACTTCCTAGGCTAAAGTTAGCACTGTGCACACTGCTGATTTTCGCCTTAGGAGCGTTCATCTTGGAAACCATGGTGTGAGACAGCCTTGCTGCTTCGCTTGAGTGCAGATCGATCTGCAGCAAGGGAAAGGGACAGACATTTTGCAGTGAAGAACACCTAGTTTTGGTAACTGCATAAAATGTCATTTTTCTCCAGAACTGCTGAGAATGCCTAACAGTTTGCAACCTCCAGAAGGCCTTCATAAAGGGCTGGGGACTGTAAATCCCACACTAGTATTGGCAAGCCTTCAACTATAGTGAGTCTATGTGCGTGAGTAACTGCACACAAATGCAAGTAAAGGAATTCACAGATTGTCTCACAGTGTCTTAAAAGGAACCCAAAGCTCTTTACAGACCACAATGTACCTCACACCCACAGAAGGACCTCTCTACAAAAGGGCTTTACACATGGAAGCCTGAATTGGGAGCATCTCAGAAAAATAGAGCGCTGAATGATCCATTGTGGCACTGAGCCCACTGCTACTAGTAATCCAAACCCCATGCTTTGCTAATTTAATTCTTTACCCAACAGAGTAGAGCACACACACTGAACTTAAAGCATAGTAGCTTTGAAGGGAAGAAGGACGATTCCTGTGCTTAGGTTTATGTTATGCTACTTTGGGCTCTGGCCAGGCAGTCTGCATTAGGGGTATGTATGGCCTCAGGAGATGCTCTGAGCTGACATAACTCACTTTGGCCAAAAGAGAATAGCACTTTTCTTCCTCACTGGTCCCATTCTTGGCCATATGATCCCATCGCTTGCCATGCGCTGGTGCTGATGCTCATCGGACCAAAACCTGCATGACAGAGGGCTGGAATGGCTTGGTGAGGGGAGGAGGACAGGCAGGTAGAAATGGATAAACAAGGAGAAAGGCCTCTTGTCTTCCATAGGTATGAATCTTTCCCTAGACTTGGCTATCCTTTGAACTGATGTCGACATGTGACTGTCATCAACAAGACATGGAGACAACGGAACTTCAGGATCAGCACTTCAGCATTTTTTCAACTAAATACATGTATTCTGACCAAAACCCCTCATCTTTACGGAAGAAACTCTCAAGTTTCAGCCAAGACACATGAATATGTGACAGAGAAGGGATGTATAGAGCTATACTGTGTTTGCAGGAACATAAATCCTTTTGGGCAGCACAGCCAACTTCCCTGTGCTTTGGCCAGGAACCTCAGGTGTCTCAAAGAAGGTGGACATGGTCCTTGCTTGTTGGCTGACACATAAAGGATCAAACCGGCACTTACAAACATGAGCTGCTATTGCCTTAACTTGTAGCTCAAGGCTGTAACAGTACGTCTCTGCTGCTGAGTGGCGTCCCGTTAGCCCTTGCCGTGTGTCACCTTTCTAAGCCTCAACAGACAGTAGTAAAGGGCTGTACTCATTACTCCTCACTCTGGCTTTGGCCCATAAGCCCAAGTGTCTTGGCCATCTAGTCCTATTATTTACTGCTTTCTTGGTTTGCCTTTCACCATTACGCAAAGCCTGTGAACATCAGCAATGATATTGCAGCACCAGCTGTGGCCATTGTTTTGGGTCCTTATTTGATTGTTGAATCTTGCCCTAGTCACTTGTACATATAAGCCTAAATGTGTGGCTGTTGGGAGCTCTGTGCAAGCATTTCCTAAGTGTTTCTGTGCGCTGCCTGGCATTATTCAGCTGGACCACATGGACTTTCTCTTCAGGGAAATATCTGAGGTTCTCAGACACATCCATCTTTGTGCTCAGTTGCTATCTGATCTCTGGGGGCTCCACTGCAGTGTTCCCACACTGTCAGGCAGAGCTGCCTTCCTGCTTCTTTTGCACTGATTAACAATGTCTTGCCTCTTCTGACTCCCAGCTTCCCACTGCTTTGCAGGTACTCTGTGCTCAAATTCCCATTCAAAGCTGAACTGGTTTTCAGCTCTGCTGAGGAATTCTGTGGCCCGTTATCTGAGTACTAAGTCATGACAGCCAGGCCTTGCCAAGGGCACTGCAATGTCTTACTCTCAATCCTTGCTTCAGTGTCCTTCAGACAGCATCATTCTTGCTTGGAAATGGAGTAAAAAATTAGTATGGCTAATAGCATGATGATTATTCAGGATCAGGTTCATAACTCATGACGCAATCAAGTGGCTCCTTCTGTGTTCTTCACTCTGCACTGTCACAAATCTGCCCTTTTGGGAGCAGTCATGCCATGCCACTGCATCTTCTTTTCATCTGTCTGTCTTTTCCCTGTGTGAGAAGTATGGACACACCACACAGGCAAAGACCCTTCTCTCTGACATTTAGACAACTGCAGTGCAGGTGTATACAGATAAACTAGTCCCTTGCAGATCCTTGCACAGGCAACGGAAAGAAACAATTTTAAAGCACATCAAGCTTGTTCAGAGAAGTACTTTAAAATAGGGCAAATAATGACCTACAGTTCACTGACAACATTGACTATGTCTTCAGTGACTAAAATGGGAGACCAGTGTCTGGATGTGGAGTTCAACGAGATGATACCAGCTCTGAAATTGTTTAGCACTTTTCAAAAAAAACCCTCGTGTTCTCATCCCTCAGCAGATAGGACTGACTCATCTGCTGCTGCATTTGCAGCTGATGATTGTTCCAGTCCAAAAGTACTAAGCATTTTACTGCCTCCAGTACCCTGTTGTGTTTGATGCCTGATTTGACTGTCTAGCACTACCTTTGAGAAGAGCTTTTAGGCAGGTTGATAGATTGTGTCTTTTATTGCATAAAAGATTTGTGAAGCCTCAGTACAGACAATGGGCAATGTCATTTTCTCTCATTCCAGTCTAATGTCGAGTGCAGTCCACAATGGCTTATTCACCACACTGCTTGTTGTCAGAAGGCACATTTCACTAACAGCCAAAAGCAAACTGGCAAAAATGTTCCCATCAAAGAAGCGCAGGGAATGGGTCATTCTCAGCCCAGACATTTTCCCTTTCTGTATTCACATCATCTCTACTTACAAACGCTACAAGCTGATGGCTTCAGAGTAGTGATGCTGCTAGATTTCCTTTCCCAGTATCACCCTTCACCTCATGTTGCTCCACAGAGTAGCAATGTTTTATGGTATGTGCCTGGCCTAAGCAATCTTTATGCTTTCAGATGCCCACCTGAGGCCTCTGACTAACCCCACCATGTGGCAGCTGCCTTATGGCTTTGCAGTACTCTGCTGCACATGCAGAGCATCTGGACATTTCCACTGATGGGGGCATTTCCTGAATGAGTCTGAGTGTGTCTCAGAAGGAGAACGGAGCTCAGCGGAGATTGCCAGATGCCTGGATTAGCTGGCCTCAGTCTCCTCTGCTGCATGTAGTCTGTGGTCAGTCTCATACCCCTTAGCAGCTGCCACAGCTTGGTGTCACCAGCCCAGCTTGCCTCTTGCTCAGGTTTCCCTTTCTCCAGTGACACGATTTTCACCCATGAAAGACAGCTGATGCTCAACCTACTAGGGCGCTGCTTGAGCTTGCTACCTGCCATGGGTACAGCAAGCTCAGTTAGTCTCCTGTGACCAGACAGGACCAGGCAGGGGATTTATTTCACTGCTGTGCTCAGCGCATTAGGATGATCGCACCCAACATCTCACTTCCCGCAACTGTGCTCTTTAAACACCCCACACGAGTGCTGGCGGATGTAATGACTCTTCCTTTCCAGAGCCCGTCCAGTTCCAGCTCACCAGAGGTGCTGGTATGACATTGCAGCTGATCCTGATCCAGCTGGCACCCAAGTGGTCTCTGAGCCCATGGGGCTGGATGGTGGGCAGCTCTCTCCCCTGTCTGCGCTCCCATGAAAGTCACAGTGCAGAGCTCCTCCTCTGCAGTGGATGTCTGTTTGTCTGGCTGCCTCCTCACTGCCTCAGTCCCTGCTTTTTTATTTCCTGGAAGAAAAGTTGCGCTGGGGTACAAAATGGTCCAGCTTCTCTCACTTCACATATGACAGTCCATAGACCAGGCCGTTTGTCTCCATCCTGCCTGTGGTGAGGCTGCACATCCACCTGGTGTCCAAACGGTGAATTGATGGTCTGGTTTCACTCCCCGGACCCTGTGCAGTGTCTCCCTTTCTCCCTGAACGCTGCTCTTATGTCTGCCTGTCAGGGAAGGTACCTCAGCAGATGTCTCACTGCAGTTTTGCTCAGATCAGCTGCCCTCTAACTGTAGGAAATCTTGCTCAAAGATTGCAAAAATACCATGTAGAAAGACAGGTCCCTAAGCAACGGTGTCTGTAAACAGGGCCTTTCTGACTTCAAAGTTGCAAGGCAGAGTTGGCCCTGCACATACTCACTCCCTCAGCTGTCCTGCCTTCGGGTGAAGGGGGGATCTCTCCAGACACTCTGCCTGGGGTCATGGTGGTCATCAGCTCTTCCTCACCCAGAGTTTGCTTCTGATATCTCACTGACTTCTTGTCCTTGCCTTTCGCTTATACTTTTTAATCTCTCATCACCCTTTGCAGCACACTTGGTGTAATCTGTTTGCATTTCCATTTTTCCCATGCTTCTGAAACACTTCTTAACCTGGAAATGCAGCATTTTCTGGGGTCAGAGGACCAAAACCTGCCTTTGCACTTTACACAGAGGACCGTTCGGAGGAGCTGCAGCAGGACCTCAGCTAGCATGCAAGCCAGGAGCCCCCATGCCTGCCAGTCTGGCTCATGGACCTCCCAAAATGTTTCTTCCTCCAGAGCGTGTTTCAGGGCCTGTTTCGGTGTTACCCACACAGCGTACGTCCTGATGTCCGAGCCGCATCCCTGCTCTATCGAGGCTGTTCTAGCTTTAGCTACTGTGATTTTTCTCCCCCTTTTGCGAACGTATTTACCTCTCTCGTTCCCCATAATTAAAGCCCTGCCATACAAAGCCACGCTCCTCAGTCCGAATTCAGCTCAAATCCGAATCGAAGCCTCCTTGCCGCCTCTTTCCGAAGCCCGGAGCCACGACAGCTACAAAGATTAAGCTGACTAATTAAAAAAAAAAAAAAAACAAAAAAAGCAAATACCGCCGCGGCTGGCAGCCGCCCTTCGCGGAGCGGCAGAGGTAACAATCCCCGCGGCGCAGGTAGCCGCGACGGGCGGCAGAGGGACGCAGCCCGGCGGCCGGCAGAGCCCGGCGGCCGAGGAGGCGCCCCCGGCCCACCGCGGCTGCGGCGGCGGCGGCGGCAACGGCCGAGCGCTGCCACCTGGCGGCGGCCCGGAGCCCGGCGGCGGCCCCGCGGAGCCACCGCCCCCCGGTGGCGGCCCGGCGGCGGCGCGGCCCGGCCCGGCCCGGCGCCGGGGGGCGCGGCGGAGCGCGGCGGGGGAGAAGCGGCGCTGTGGCTGCGGGGAAAAGCGTCCTCCTGCGTTCGCCGCAAGTGCGTTACAAATGGTAGTAAACCAACTAACTTCGGGGCTTGGAAGGATTCTTTTGTTTGTGCTTGATTGCCCTCTGCTTTAGGTGTTTCTTTGCCGCAGGTCTCAGAACTCTGCGTGCGAAGCATCCTGACGACTGCAAAAGGCCCGGCCTGCTGCGGGGCATGGAGAGGCGGCGGGCGCAGGCAGTGCTGGAGGTGGTTACTGTTGTGCCTCTCACTGCCCCTGCAGCCACGGTCGCTTTCCCACTGCCCCGTCAATGGAGGTACTGAAGCCCCTCAACATCCGTAAACCAACAGCCCAGTGCGGGTCCGGGACGGGGGAATCCTGACACACTTCTGCAAGAGAAGCATCATCTCCTGGGAACTTGAGGGATGTCTGGAGACCCTCGGGGCTGCCACATTCCTCCTGGGCAGGGGCCGGTCCAACCTGTTCATTCATTACATTCAGGTAAAGCATCAGCTTAGAAAGCAGGTATTCTCTGTAGCCTAAGTTCTGTTGGGAAACAGCTTACCTCAAATGCTGACTAGCAGTGACAACTCCTATTGTATATGTATTACAACACCAGTAGTAAAACCGACCAGTAAGTCAGCACAGGCAAGACAGGACCATTGAGGTACAGAGTAACTGATTAGGAGTTAGGCTGAAAAAAACCCAAACCTAAGGCTGGCTCAAGCCTCAGGCCAATTTGTGTTCCAAACCTTTCATTATTTTTGCAAATATAAACACAATAATTGCATCAGCATGGGAAGGAAGCTCCGTTTGGTTCCCCTCCCCACCAGTAAGCTTCTTGCTTGGGCTGGAATTAATAAATACATCATAAACCCTGCCTTCCCCTTTCCCCCTTTGCCCCCCAAATCCCTCGGCCTTTTGAGATAGCATTGATCAAGCGAGGATCTCAAAATGCTTAGTGAATGTGGGCAAGTGAATTATTGCCTCCCTTGCCTCCAGACAAAGCTACAGGTCTGGTGGGGAGCCTCTTCGGAGGTTGGAGGAAAGCACAAGATAGAGGAGATGAGAAATTTCAAGTCAGTGAAGGCCCTTGGGGCTCAGGGCTCACTAATGAGCGGGAGGAGGAAGCAACATGTCAAGAGAGGGGGAGGATG
Organism: Buteo buteo; assembly: GCF_964188355.1. Classification (NCBI taxonomy): domain Eukaryota; kingdom Metazoa; phylum Chordata; class Aves; order Accipitriformes; family Accipitridae; genus Buteo; species Buteo buteo. The sequence goes on from NC_134172.1 coordinate 37,366,389, forward strand.
GAGGTGAGAGAGTAGGGCGCGATCAAGTGTTTATGGGTTCCGCTGTGCCGCAGGAGCCAGCTGCCTCACGTCCCTGCATGGCATTTGTCTTCCTGAACCTCCCGCTGGGAAGCGGCGTCTCCGTTTTGCTGACAGGGAAACAGAGGATGGCGAGTGATTGACCAGGGTCATGAAGGCAGCCAGTGGCTGGGCTGGAAATTGAGCTCTGGCCACTGGAGCAAGGTAGATAAGCAAAAGGGGAAAGGCAAGGGGGGGGGGACCCAAGAAGTTGTGGCTTTTAATGGTGAAAAAGCACTGGGACTCTTGGGGCCTTCTTCAAACAGCATGGGAGCCTGCCTCTTGCCAAAAATACCAGTTGAAAATACTGACATTCTTATTTCACTGCAAAGAGATTTGTGGACAAGACTTGGTCTCTAAACCACAGCAAAAAATACGCCAGAAAAACAAAACCAGCCCCAAGTTTATGTGGCAAGAAAAGTATTGACCCAAATCTCAACCACATGGCACATGGGATGTCATGTATACAATGATATCGTCACTATTTCATAAGTGTTTGGGCCCATTCAGCATAACTGCAAATAACTTACCCTACAAACTGGGTCAGGCTGAGCAAAAGAAACAGCCATAGGGTAATAGGGAGCAACCCTGGGTGCAGTCCTCACCTCCTTAATATTGAGCCCCACACACTCTTAGGGGCTTCTGCACATGTGGCTGAAGGCAGAAAAGCCCTTTCCCAGCCCACTGTAGCAGAGACAACTGGCACTTTTGCAGATGTTTCACATTGCTCTAGTGTTTTGTCCAAAGGTTATTGCCACCTGGACATGCATGGGTGCAGCACCGGCAGCACACGGCATGTTCCTTCAGGGAGCAAGCCTCCACCAGCCTTGGAAGAACAGACTGGGTTTAGAGTATAAAGCTAGGTAAATGGATAAGAAAGGTGTATTCTTCAGGGTCTGCCGGCAAGGCGGAGAGTCCAGCTGCAAACAGCACCATAGCACAAGGTGAGCGGCTGTTGTGGTGGTGACAGAGTCCATTTCCCATTTTCTCAGCGGCCCAGGTTTTTTCTGGTTTCAAATTGTTTGGGCGCTGTTAATGTGTCTCTCAGCAGAGCTGCTTGCTGCATCTCAAGAGACTTTGTCAGCGAGACATTTGCAGCAACAGCAGAGCTAGATAGCTGTCACTTGTCAGGACAAGAGGCCAAGTGCTGGCCACTCCAGAGGAAGGCAAGGAATCAGGACAGCCACCAGATGAGATGACACATCACTGGGGACACTGTGAAAGGCAGTGAAGGGTCTCTTTCTTATGAACTACCGTTTATTTTTCAAAGGTTTGGGCTACTCCAGTCGCTGCAGCTGGGAGGGACCTTGCCCTTGATCAGACTCGTGACATGCAATTCTCCAGTCAGTTTGGTGGTGCCTCACAAATCCTCATTTGGCTCCCCCCTGCCTCCAGCTTACTGATTTGGAAAAGCTTTAGCAAGCTTACTCAATTTTTTTTTTTGCTGGAAAATAAAAAGCATCTGCCCACTCATCATGGATTGCATCTTCTTGTAAGTCAGAGACCCTGCAAGCTGCTCATACAAACATTTGCAGTGACACCAGGATGAAAGGAGCCGCATCTGGCCCATTCGACAGCCTGTTTTTTAAACAGCAGCACACAATTCATACTCTGTAGTTACAAAATAGTAATGTGCTTTTAATTTGCATGGGGTGAACCCAGGAAACTATAATTAGAAAGACAGTTTCTGGAAATGCAACAAGGAAATATTAATACAGCGCAAAAAGCAATCCAAAGCCTCCAGCCCCACAGAGATGTGTTGTCTAAAACGTTGCATTAGCCAGTTTTTCTCTCTTAATCCAATAGGACGGCATCTCTGGAGCAATCCTTTGTGAACATTTAGCCTCCTTGACCATAAATCTTAGCCATTTGACACCCAAGTTATTAAATTATATTTGTGTTGTTATATCATAACACAATGCTTAGCCATATATCATGCCCCCAAGGATAGCACAGAACCGGCAAACAGTAAAACAAAGCTCCTCCTTCCACACCCTCTTTAAAGCTGAGAGAATCGCTGTAACCTGCTGGCAGTGCTGGCCTGCGTTTGGATTTGTGTTTAATTTCACTTAGAAGTAGACCACGTTACGTATGCAGATTGTCTAGGTAATTAAAATATGGCTACTTTTACAAGGAAAGACAAATTGCCAGCACCAGCACATAGTCATTTCTTATTACAGTTCTTAATTGGGATTTTAGAGGGGTCATAAATGTTGTGTCATGAGTAATAAAATGTTGGGGACTGAACAGAAGTGAGAAAAATAATCATGGCATTGAATTATTTAAGGTTTAAATTCCACTGCACGGTCCTGGGAGGGTCTTCAGAAGCAATCTCTCCTCCAGTGTGGATGGAGGGATGTCTTATTCAAACACCATATGGATGCTGTCTAACAGCTCCTATCAGTCGATTGTATGCTAAGGACCAGCTGTGGTTGCCTAGCAGTGTCTGCCTGCTGATTGACCCCCGGGGTGTAGCGCACATAACAGTTGGAAATCAGAAAATTCACCCGAAGTAGGGCAGTGCTTTTTATGGTGAATTACAAAGTCAATGATTTGCCTCTTGACATTGGAGATGAATAAAACCACCACGTCTTGCCTCAAATCACATTATGACTTCTTCTTGTGGTCGGTCCCAGTTGCTCTCACACCTTGTGCTTCATTTGTGGCTAAGGATGTTTTGGATCTCCAGGGGCTAAAGGTCTTCATGGTTAGCACTGATACTTCCAGATTCACTTTTGGCTGTGGTGCCAGTATGTGTGTGGCCACAGATGTTTTACAATTGCTGCAGGCACCTCCAGAGGAGCCTTTGCAAAAAAAGCTTCTGCCAGGTGTCCTTCTGCCCCTGTGAAAGAAGGAATATGGACAATTCCTGACACCCAACAGGGGAGTACCCCACCCAACAGTTCTTACATCACTTTCTCATTGCTCCAGCTTTTTGCATGCGAATTTCTTGCAAAGTAATTTCTCTAACAACTTCAAAATCTGTACTAAAGTTGTAACAGAGCCTTCCCTGTTACTATAATGTCTTTCTAGTTATCAATTCTTGGGCTTATTATGTGAAAATTAGAAATACATTATTACCAGAAAAGCCATTCTCTCAACTGTGCAGACATTTACAACCTGACATAATCTCTTAAAATCTGAATTGTTTGCAATGAAACAGACCTTTTTTTCTTCATGAAGATGTCAGAGAATTTCAATTTCAGCTAATTCTTGCAACCCTAATGAGTTTTCTTCTCTAAGGAACTGGCAATGGTCTTTATGCTGTAATAGTTCCAGGAACAATTGGAAACTACTTGGATAATAACATAAGGTTTTTTAGATCAATATCACTTTTGTAATATGAAACTTTTGCCAGATCTCAGTATCTAAGCCATTCTCTTCTTTTTTTTTTCTTTTTCTTTTTTATGAGTATTTCCCTGAAAAGTTCATGTGCATTGATAGAGCTTGATACAATTATGCACACCAAGAGGTGACAAACAAGAAGTTAATGGACAAAATCCATAATATGATACCTGGAAAATTCTAGAGTTGCGGCATTGTAGGGATGATTTCCAAATAAGAGACCACTTCTTTTATGCATTTTGTAGGCTGTAAGGGCTGCACTCTCAGTGAGTCAGATTGGAGGTAAATATGTCTTACAAGCCCATTAGAGACATCCCCTTCTGTTCATATCAATAAGTTAATATATTAAGAGTTATTTTATTTGTGTAGGTTGAAGCTTGCATTGACAAAACATGCTGGTTTTTGCTGGCAAGTTGGGTTGACTAAACTGTACTACACCCAGAAAGATAAACCTTAACTCAGGTGGCAAGCACATGCCTGATCCAAATGTTGCACCAGTCACTGGAAAGAGTTCTTGGACTTCACAGGGCTTCGTATTTGTCCCAAGGAAGGAAGGTACACAACTGCTGTCATGAAGCTTACACTGCCTGTCTCCAGCTAACTATTTCTGAATTGATTTCTTGTTCTCAACATCAGTTCTTTTAGCCTTTTTTCTTTCCTCTGCAGAAATGCCAAGGTCCTGTTCATTTCAGGATTTCCAGGGCTCTGGAGTCAGTTCCCTGAGTGATACTGCTATGTGCCTCCTGGCATTTCAGCCATATGCTTGAGCAAAACTGCTCAAGGTCTCCATGCATTTGAAAGCTTCAGGGTTTCCTTTGAACTGCTGTGAAACTAGAGGATACCCTGGGTGGTTTTCAGACATCTCTATTCTTATTGGAAGGAAAAGCTTGGGCACCTCCCATAGCCATCCTTTAGAATGGAAGAAAAGTAGTTCTGGGGGAAATGTCAGCAGTCTGCCCCAAAGCTGTTTGAGATTTATCAGTCCTGCACTGGGCAGGATCTTCTATATGTTGCCCTTTTTTTTTTTGGTAATGTCTTTGGCCAAGGTGCCATCTTTTTACCTGGTTCTAGTAGTCCCTCAGTTGTGAACTTTTGAGCGCTATAAAGTAGCCGTTGAGTGAGCTCAAAAGTGAGTATCATTACTTGCCCCATCACTAACACGTGCATTCAGATTAACAAGTTCCCACTGTTCCTGAAGTCTGGGCTCTGCAATTGCCTTGGGCCAGCATGTTGTGCCTGGCAAGGCTGTTGTTTTAATGCTGCTTCTTTCTGTGCTGTTTTACACCCACTTTTTTGCTGTTCTTCTTCCTATTCGCTCCATCTACTCTTAAAGCTGCTATAAGGTTGCTGTTTCCTAATATCACTTTTAAACAGGAGAACCAAAAAATTGCAGTTTCAATATCAGCACCTGCTCACAACTTTAAGACCCCCCACCTAATTACACTTTAAACCAAAAAGCAGTAGACAAAAGTAGCAAGCATGCTCTGGCTGCATGAGGTTTCCAGATCCGGGTTCATTCCACTGCAGTGGGTGTTCAAGAAGGCTCATGTCTACCTCTACATGAAGGAGCCTTGGGGCTGTTGGGTTTGTCTCTGTACCAAGACTCACAAACAGCGAAGGACTGTGGCTTGTGCTCCGCTTCCAGTACAGCATGTTCCTTGTCTGTGAGGCTGAGGGGGTGGAGAGGCCTGTCCAGTTTACTGCGCCATCTGCTAGGTTCAGCCAAATCGCTTAATCTTAACGAATTTCAAAGGGAATGAGGTCAAAACTTCAGAGGTGACCTTAACTCTTCATAAAATGTTTGCTGTCTCAGATGTTATGAAGAAAAGGTTGTTTCAGAGGAGTGGGGATGGCTTGCCAGGATCCCTCCTGACACTGAAATGCTCTTCCTTCTCCCTCCGCAGATACCAGAAAGCTCATCACTCCTCTGTCTCTGGCAGCAGCAACAACCCACCCTTGGGGCCTCCCTTACCTTCCTCAGCACCGCAGCTTCCATGGCACCCTGTGTCTCTGGGTTGCGTGCCCATCTTCTGACCCCCTACCTCATCTCTTGAGTCCCCAGGATGCATCTCTGTACACCTAGACAGCTTTACTTCCCCAGGCACTTTTCACTGCCATACACCCTATAAGCGTCTGGGGACCCCCTTTAGACCCTTCTGGGGTGGGACCTATTTAGGGCTATCCCTCAGCCAGTCCTTCCTTGTTCAGACCTTCTCCAGATGTATATCCATTAACTGGCCCCCAAACACTGCCTAGCACAAGATTTTCTCAAGACAGCACCCTTCCTTTTCTGTAGGTCAGATGCGCACCCTTGCAAAAGATTGCTCTGTTATTTAAAGGTATAGAAATATTGCTTTTTTACACACGATACACACAGAAAATCCTTGACTTTAACATTTGCCCAGAGCTCTTCAGGTTTGTCATGCAGTGAAATGAGAATCCAGAGCACTTCGGAGGACCTTTCCCTTTCTTGTGTCTGGCCATGAGGAAAAAGCACAGAGACATTTAGAGCATGGGGACAATAGCCTTTGAGAACAGAGTATATTGCTAGAAACATCTTTCTTTCAAGTATCATCACCTGGATCCTGCTTTTCAGCTGTGGCTTCTCCCAGGTGTGGATTTCCCCCAGGTGGGAGCAGGAAAGAGTGATGTTTCCATCTGCTGCATGGCCCATGACAAGCAGGACTCAACCAGCTGGGGTTTCATCTAGCTGAGACAGAAGATGACAGCAGCCCAATGATGGCTTTGAAGGGGAGGGAGCATTTGATCGCACAGACCTCTGACCTACCCACAGAAAGGGAAGATGTGAAGTATTTTTATGTTCATATTTTTGGGGAGGGAGGACAGTGCCTAAGAATCAGGTAGATCAGAGGCAACCAGCAGCGTTAGTTGTGCTCCACTTGGGTGGGAACAAGAGAACAACACGTGGTATTTTAGCACCAGACCCTGGCTTGAAACACAGCTGAGGAAGGCAAAGGATATCAGCAGAAAACCTGGGGATGCAAAAGGCTTTTTTTCATTAGCCTTTTCACTATCCCACTTAACACAGGCTGGTTCAAACCTGGATGTTGATCTGCCAGGTTTCTCTGCCCCTAAAACATTTTTTAAACTGTTTCCTCCTTTGCCAGGAATGATGGAGGGATATCAGATGCCTGAAATTTTGTCAATTTTTTTCCATGGTCTAATAAAAGACACTGCCTTTTCCTATGAGCCTTGCTTCACTCTGAAACTGAAGAAATGTTACTTTTTAATTAATCTATTCTTAATGTCCTTAAATCACTGTTTCATGGTGGTAAGAGGGCTTTAAAAACTCCATCAAAGAAATTATCTTCTTTGATGAAGCCCTAGATATGCAAGCAGGGTTCTCTTCAGGAGTTGTTAGTCCTTGGTGGCCTTTCTTGAGCTTGCTTATGGTTTTTAACAGAGAATATGAATGCCATGTAGGCTGCATGAAAGGAGAATTGAGGCTGACTTGGCATTTCTATTTAGACGAGTGTGTGGGTTCAGATACTTGGAGACAGATCAGTTGCCACCAGAGAAGGGATGTTAGGTCTGGAAAGAGTGGTGTCTTACAAAAGGGAACAAAGCTTGTTGCAAGTGAAGAGACATGGTGGAGTCTAACAAAAAGGTCAAAGTTTGCTATGTACTATGCTTTGGCTGCTTTTTGGCCAAAGGCTGCCGCTGAACAAGACTTTTCCAGTTCACATGATTTTTACTTTCTACTGGGACATCTCAGCTCCCACAGGAGTGGAGGAGTACAAAAGTGATGTGATTTGCATCAAGCCTTACAAGCCCAAGTCAAACGAGAGTCCAGAGTGCTGCTGCCACCAAATCCTCTGATGTTCAGTGCAACAACAGAAAAGACAGAGTACCATTCCCACAGGGGGACTGGGCTCTTTGCCTGTGACACACCCCATCTTTCCCAGACAAGCTCTCATGAATGCCATACAACATCAACACGAACACAAAGCCCATTGACTCCATCCCCTCTGGCACAGAGCCTTGTGCCAGGCCCCCCACAGTTGCTCTGATTGTGCAAAGTGCAGAGGAGTGAGATCACTATGTTGAATTTTGAGGAATGGCCAGCAGATGGGAACAATCAGATAAAGCCGGTAACCATCACAGAGGAGGAAAAAAATCTAATTAAATTCTCCTGAGAAACATGGGACCTAAGAAAGACCTTTCTTTCTGGTGCTGTCCAGCCACTGCTTCAAATCTTCACCTGAAGGAATGAAGTGACTGCACAGCCCACCTGCATGCAGGAACTATCACAATGGTCATGTGAAGGTGGGCTGGGAGAGGCATGTCCTTCTACCATTATAAATACAAGAATGCCTGGAGGGGATCTGGCAAACAGCTACCTCGGATCTCTCCTGGAAAGCCAGTGTGTGCGCCTGAAAGGTCAGTGAAGCACAACAAGCCTGCAGAGCAGGGATGCTGGTTTTGATCAGGCTGGCAAAGGAGAAGCAGGGAGAGGTCAGGGAGAGCGAAGCTTTGTCATGGTGTTTTGGAGGACAGGAGCAAGGCCAGCACTGTGAAGGGGCTCTCAGCCCTGCTTCCCTCTCTGGGAAAACATGGTGTGGGAGCACGGCAGTGGCAGGGGGAGAGGAAGGCAGAGGGGGTGATGAGACTTCTTCAGGGACTCTGGGAAGTCTATGTCCATTGATTTCTGATGTTGTAAATAGACCTTGGCATAAATGAAGATGTCAGTGCCAGCACTGTAAGCTCTTTGAGACAGGGACCATCATTTTGTCTGGTGTTTATACAGCCCCTACCACTGCAACAGCCTGGCCAACAACTGGATCTCTTCTACACAACTGCACCATTAAATGGTCTGGTTATTATTGGTAAGGTAACAATAAACACTAATAGCAACAATTTCAATCTCACTCAGGATGAAAGAAGACAGTGGGACCAGTGGTTCCTATTTGCAGCTATGGAATAATGTTCATTTCTAGCCACCATTTCTTTTCTTTTCCTGAATGCAACTTCATTTAAAAGAGGATGACTTTGATTACTCCTCAAGGGTCTTTATCCTGTCTGTGCCTGACACCTGCAGAAGTCTCCCATACTGCTAGAGCCGTGTTACTATTTAAGCGACTTAGTGCTTTTGCAGGCTGCAGCTCCAGACCCAGATTTCTCGCAGAGCACCCTGTCCCCGTGGGAGCTGCACGGAGGGGCGCAGCTACAGCCATGCACAGCAAACACGGCCAGCACAAGGGGAAATCTTTCTCTTCTTCACAGTGACAGCAGCTCATCACTCAGAAAGACTTTAAAAACATGCCCTGTCTCAGGACAATTCTAGAAACGGTCATTCTGAGGACATCTGAGGCATGAGCATCTCCTCCAAACCAAAGTGCTTAAATAGCAATGAGAGTCTTTAGCCCCAAATCCCAAAGTGATTTCTGTCACCATTAGCTATGTACAAGGCCTTTCAAAGATGCACTGCAAAGCTTGGAGGTTGGTTCACAGGCTGATGCAGAACTTCATCCTCAGTAAATGGCAGCGTGCCCTACAGAGGTTAGTAGCATCATCATCACCATCACTTTTCAGCTGTGACAAAATGAGACAAGTTACTTCAGTCATCTAGCCCCACAGAGTCATGGTGTCCATAAGGGAATATAGCAGCAAGCAACACCTAGGGACCTAAAGAAGCAATTTGAAAAAAAAAAAAAAAAAAAAAAAGAGTTGGAATTTGAAATGGTTCCTGCCCAAATAACACATTGCATCTGTGACACTTTGTTCTGGTACTAAGTTCCTGGCAACACTCACCACACACAATTCCTGTTCCCTGGCAATGACTAACAACACTACCTGTGCCTTTGCAGATGGTTCCGTGGCGTATATATCTTCCTAGAAGCAAGTAATTTGTTTTCTTGATGGGATGCATTTGCCAGAGATTTTCAACTGTCAAAACAATCCCCTCCCTAGCTCATGATCTCACTGCTGTGTACCCATTAGGCTCCTGTCCAGCCCAGAAAGACCATGGTGACATTCATTGCTGAGTGCTGGCCTGTGCTCTCATGATGAAGCGCTAAGTTGAAGTTGGCTTGAGAGAGAAGCAGTCAGCTTGGAGGAGGTTAGCATCAGAAATGTTTATATCAGCTATTTCTCTGAACTAATACAAAAACAGGGCTGGCTGGGTCAGGATTTGGCAGCTGAGATGAAGAGGAGGGTAAAGAACATGGGGCTTTTTTTTGTCCTTTTACATACATCTATGAAATAAGTGAGATGGTTACTCTGGCTGGGATCTTCCTCTTGGGAGAGGGACAGGACAAAGAAAGTCAGAAAACTGGAGTTCTTAATCTGTTACATTTGTGCTAAAATACATACTCTTTGGCTTCAGCTTGTGCAGTGGGAACAAAGCTGCTCAGGGTAACGTTACAGTATATGGAGAAGATGTGGGACAGTACTGTCACTGGGCCACGTGCCTGGCATTTGGCAAGCAAGTCGCATCCTCAGGGCTGCGTGTGCCAGTGAGATGGAGGGAACTGCAAGCGTAACCTATTTTTGAGAGGGTTTCATACAAAACCCCACCAAAACAGACCGTGCCATTCCATTCCCATCATCGGCTTCATCCCCACTGGGTGTTTTTGATAAAAGAGTTGATCTGGAAAAAACGTATCTCTGTTAAACCTGGAACAATTTTCCATTTGGATCAGTCTCCCAGTTGAAAAGTGTTTTTTGGGAGGGGGGAAGGAAAAGAAAATGTTTTGAAATGGTCAAAGTATCCCATGCCATGATTTCTGAACATAAATTCATTTTCTGTTTCAAAAGAATATTTCTTGTTTGGAAAACATATGGTATTGAAAAAGAGGTTTATCTTAAAAAATATTAACATTAAAATTAATTATTTTGAAGTAACCAAACAGGGGTTTTATTAACAAATCTTAATGAAAGAAGTATCTTTTCTGTCTGTAATCATGTTGCAGAAGTTTTTTTCTCATTTTGACTTTTAGTCCTGATTTAGGAAGGGCAGGGAAAAATGTCAAAATCCTTGTGAATATTTTCACAAGGACTGGGGAGAACATTTTCCCACACAGCTCTATGATCAAACTCTTCAGATGCCAACAAATTACTGATGAGGTTTTCCTGCCCTTGACTTGGGATCATCATATTGCAGAGCACTTGGGGACAGAGCAAAAGGCACCTCTCATCATGCTATTAATGTTGTTTTTCCATGCACAGAGCAAGTACGTTCCCAAGAAATGTCTTAAGTGAAAGACTCCAAAATAAAGAACAAAAGTGGTGTTAGTAACCTCTGGCTTTCAACCTCTGTGACTTATGTCTTCAGATATCATGAAACTGGCTTTAAAATTGCATGAATAAAAAATGAATTAAAATATTTAACTTGCCTTCTTACTTATTTTCTAAACTACATGACGATTTTCAAGCTTTTCAGTAGGCCCGCCAGCACCAGAAATTTAGCTCTTTGCGCATGAAAGCTGTGTCTCATGTAAGGTAATTACAAGAACTCAAAGAGTCAGAGCAAGTAGCGCTGCAGAGGCATCCTTGCAGGAGGGTCTAAGGGAGACACAGCCTCCGTATGCATTACTTTTTAGCAGTAGCCATCATTTAGGCATTGAACATCTCTCTCTGAAATCTAACCCCCATAAACAGGCAGCCTTCTCAAAGATGGTACCTTAGGGTATCTCCCAGAAGTACCCACACCTGGAGACAGAAGAATGCCAAAACCTGCAGCAGAGGATACCCCTTGCAAAGCAGTGTTCCCAGCTCTTTCTTTACATACATGTAAAAAGTATGACAAAGAAGCCTTTGACTGGAATAGGTCTGATGTTAGTGAAAAATGGGTCACAACAGTGAATCTCAAGCCAAGTGGTTGTTCTGGGTTTTATCATGAGAGTGTGAAAGAAAGATTCACTCAGCTCCAATCAAACTGTGAAAAAAAGGGTGAAAGAGGCAACCTAGCACCTCTGCACCTCTGTCTTGTCTCAGCCATTTCATCTTCAGTTGTGAGAGACCAGAGACGTAGGGACTCTTAGTGATTTTAGTGGTTTTCCCTATATAAACACAAGATCGGGGTGTAATTCTCTCCTGCAATAAAGCTGGCTTATAGCAGTCACAAATAAGTCTCACAGGTATTTAACCAGCACCCAAAACTTCTTTCTGTTCACAAAACACCCTACTAGACTGTGACCTTCTTCAAGGCCATCTCTGGGCCAGGCAACCTAAAGGATCAGATCCTCCTTCCCTTTCTGTTATAGACCAGGAGAAGAGACGCTAATAGCCTCCTGTGTAATAGGATGAAGAGCAGCTGACACAGAAAATATAGAACCACAGGAAAAAGTGAAGCCACCACTTTTGCAAAGAGAGACATTGTTTGGAAATTTGCTGAGGCTTGCTATTATTGTTTTTGAGTCAGAGTCCTTTTTCTCTTCAGTGTTTATGGAGAGAAAAAGAGAAGAACAAAAATGTAGCAGCTGCTGTTTGAAAAAAAGCAACAATTTACTGTAATGGAGCATGGTCACTCAGCTTCATTTTTAATTAATTTCCAGATCCAGGAAATCCATTCATCACAATTCTGGAATGCTGGAAAACTCACTGAGGAACTACAAAGGGCAGGTAAAGCAAAAGCATTTAAAATAGTTGCAGATGAGCTGATAAGAGGCTCAAAGAAACAGTTAAATTTGTGTGCAGATAACTCAACCACAGTATCTGGAATGTATAAACATAGGACTTTTTTTTTCTTCTGGCCTTAAAATTTGATCCAAGTCTGGGAGTTAAAAAGTCCCATTTTGTGTAATCAGGTTCTGGTTGAACATGATTGCTGAATTATTTTAAATTGAAGACACATGTCTGGATGTTGAGTTCTGTATATTATTCCAGGATGGTGTCCATTAGGTCTTATCCACAGGGGCTATCTTCATTCCTTATGCATCAGGATTAGCAAACGGTGAATCATGAATATGGAGACAGTGAAAAGAATGTGGTACTAGTTAAAGGGTGATTTTGGAAATTATCTTGCATGCATTATTCAAAACTTTTCAGTCTCTCTTGCAGAGTCCCTACGGCTGTTTAAAAGTGTTATTTTAAAACACACTTGTACAAGGCATTTGCATTCTTTCATTTTGAGTCTTGAATTTAGCAATGAACCAACATTTGCCTTAACCCCTTGTCAGTCCTAAAGCATTCTCAAGAGTATGAGTTGCTCATCTAATGGTTGCATTGCCATATGCTGTCCTTTTAGAATAGATCTGCCCCTGACCTCTGTGTTTTTATATCGCTTCTTTTACTGGCAGATGGACCATTACATAAATTGAAACATATTTTCATGGTTATTCCCAGTGGTAAGAGAGTATTGTCTCATTAGCTCCATGGGGAAAACGGTGTAAACCCAAAGCTGAGTAACTCACCTACCCATATGGTAGATGAAAAGAACAGTCCTCACAGTGTATGCTGTAGGCAGTGATGCCTCCTGGATTACTGGAAGATCCAAGTTCTGAGGTTGTATTTTTCCTTTCTGGGCTGTCCAAACACTTGTATAGCTTCCTGACAGCTTCTAAAGGACTGGACTGCGTGCTCTTTAGGTCCCTTGCAGCCATGTACCACAGATCAATCACTGCAGGATGCTCTGCCCACATCTTTTTCCTGCTGCGTATCCATACACAGAACTCCTGCAGGGAAGATCTCTACAGTCTTCCGTTCATCAGAATTTTTTAATTAAAATGGCTCTTTTTTTTTTAAATCAAAACAAAATTGTGGAAAAGAAGACTGTCCCTGTCATTCACATATTTGAGTTTTCCCATGTTCATAACAACTGTAATGGGAATCTTATCCATCCCTTAATCAAAACTATTTGAGAAATCACATCACCCAACTTCTTCACAAGGGAAACCACTTTTGTCAGTATGTGGAACACTTGATGACAGAATCAACAGTGATTCTGATATAACATTTCATGAAAATTGAAATGTTCCAAAAGCCAACAGAGGTGAAGTGGCCACAAAACTGAATACCTATACTCTTTGCAAAATGCATTCCTCACTTTTCAGTCCAGGAAATAACAGAGTTAGTTGTGCAGATGGGCTTTCTGATTCCATCGCGATGGTATCTCCATACACCACCTTCCTCCCTCCTTCCCCCCTGCTTAGGCAGGGCGAATCTGCTGGGCTTTAAATCTTTCTCAGCCAGGAGGAATTCTGAAAGGACAAAACAGCTGGGAAACACATCCATGCCTCCTGCAAAGGTATGTGCCTTAAATATTACTGCGAGGCGCAGCATCATTTTCCAAAAATCTCTCACTCTCTTAAATAACACACAACCTATTGTTCTGAGCTGAGCAAAGGTGGAGCTGGCAGCTGACGTGTCTGAGGTCATTCGATAAATGGGTGTAATGAAGTAGTCATGGCTAATATGTGTTATAAGCTTAATATGAACCTGAAAATCCCACAGAGGAGACATAATATCTTTAAAAAATGATACTGCAGTAATGATTCTAAATCCTACAGCTTACAATAGTGTTTAACTGTTCTGAGCTATTATCATGATATTATTTTAGGGATTTTCATTACAGTAGATAGTTACATTAAAATTACATTAAAGTAGATAGTTGCCAGACTTTGCTGATGCCTTACTAAGAAACACACAGCAGACACTTGTGAAAGCACTTCCCCCTTCCACATACAAATGGGTAATTTACAATATGGCTGGAGATGACAGCTTTAATTAGATTTCTTTCTAGGAGCTCATTCTGGCAGCTCACCTTGGGCTGGAAAGAGCGTGGCACTCAGTTGCGTACTGCTTAGGACAAGGATCCAGAAACAGCCTTTTTTCTGGTAAGCAGGTAAATATCATCTTATCTATGCAAGACAGGAAAATGGGGCCCGTGGGTGTAATGCGCCTTGGACAACACTAGCAGTTTTATACAGGTAGAATTAGGGTAAAAGCAGTCACAGGCCATGACCCAGTCTGTCCTGCTCAGCTGTCTCTTTGGCTCTTACCTTCTCCTATGGTGTCACTTTATCACACTGCTGAGCGCCTCGTCAACGCTACTAGATGTGCTTTTAGGCAAGACCTGGGAAAGAGACACTGCGTAGCTTTCCCCAGACCTGGGTACGACAGGACTTTGATGCATAAATTCCCTCTGTCGTGCTACCCCACTGAATCTCTGAGTCACTGTGGCTGTCCAAAGGCTGGCTCTGCCCATCCCTAAGCTGGGGGGACCCCCAAGTTCTCCTCCTTGCCTGTCTGCACACACCTCCCAAAAGACCCATGTTGCATCCTGCACCAGCCGTAATCCTTGAAGTCAGAGGGCCATGCTATACTACAAAATCCCAAACAAACCAAGAAATAGTTATCTCAAAACAATACCAAATATTGCTTAAACAAGAAAGAGCTTATTCCAATAGGTAAACAGGAAGGGAACAAACTACATTTTATTACATTATCCTCCCGCCTTAATAGTGTTTTGTATTGATTGTTATAGCCGAGTATTTACACAGGGTCTAAATGTACTAATTGACTCAAGATGAACTAGTTTAGGGGCCCAGATCTGACAAGTTTGCTGTCTGAAATTTAAACATGAGACAAACAAGTAAAGAGGTACATGAATAAACAGGGCGCACATCCCATTTTCATCAACTGGACCATACAGAATGTCTCTTCGTGTAGGCTTGGAACAAAGGGGTCTCTCTCACAATGGGATGAGGCTATTGGAAGGGCAAGTGGTGGCACATCCATGGTCCAGCCAGGGTGTTACCTATCCTGTCCAAACACAATGCACCTCCTGTGCTTCTTGTATATGGGTGGACAAGAGAAGGAGTATCATATATATTTAGATTTTCTTATATATATATTTATATGAATGTGTGTGTGCTCATGCCTGTGTGTATGTACCTACGTGTATGTATATATACACATATAAAAATATACAGTACAACTATATTATTTAACGGAGCTAGATTCTGCAGCTGTTTTGTTTGGAAAACTGTCGCCACAGATCCATCTGCACTGACATGTTTAGAGTGAAATATTATCTGCACAGTAAAAACATTAAATATTGCTTCTTTAAAGCAAATTTACCCTTTGCCATGCTGTATGGCATGCAACACTGTAGAATAGAAATATGCCTCTTTCATTAAAAAAACTCAAAACATGTAAGCCCTAATAATTGGATGGGAAATGTTTATTCACCTGATTTTTAGCACCGCTCTTGTGAAGAAAGTTGAAAATCCACTCAACACCAAGTACACGCCTTTGCCATCTTAATGTTTTCTATCTTGTATGTATGCTTCCTGTACATATTCTATGAATGTTTTCTTTTTGCTCTTACAAGTTTTAATCTCAGCTAACTCCTGCCTTGCTAACAAGTGACATCATTTCATGCTATGACCAACACATATATCTTTTCATCTGGGAGTGAGGTCCAAATCTCATAAAAAGGAGCAGGAGCTGGATGATGCTGGCTGCCTGCAGTTGCTGCCTAAGATGCAGCTCCTTCTCTCTTGATTTTTTCAGTCTGGCAGCTCTGGCCTGGGAGCTCACCTTAGATGCCACAACAAGCATGTGGGGTTGAGCAACTGGAGCTGACAGTCTCAGTGCAGCTCAAGGATGCTTCTCTTTCCTTGAAAAATCCCTTAGCCGAGATTGTCCTGACACACTTCTGGCTTCCCAACCATCCCCTGGGCACAAAGAACACCAGAAAAAAAGCAGGATTTCAGAAAACCTCTCCCTCCTCAAACTCAGGCACACTGATTCCTTGTATTTGCCTGTGATGTTTCTTACTTCTGAGTAAGCTAGTCTGTGCCTGATGCCGTTCATCAGATGAGCAGGCAGAAGAGGACTTTTCAGGAAAGATAGGCTGTTGTTCTCACTATAACATCCCCTCCAGAGAGGTGGGGTTAGTTCTGGCCCCTCAAGACACCTAAGCCCACTGAGGACTTGCAGGCAATGTCTGGTTGACAGTGCTGGTCATGAAACATCACTGCCTGTATTATTAAATTGTCAGTGCAATCCCCATCCAAATATCACTTTCACATACAATGCCTGGGCACAGGTCTGGGACCATTCTGAAAAGGCAGCTTAAAGGTAGTAACCTTTCTCTGAAGGCAAAAGACATCCACTTTTCATCCCAGTTCTCAGTGTCAGAGAGCACTGCTAAGCACATCAAATCTGCCAGGATGTACTAAGCTCTGCAGTGCATTGGCCTTCATTTCCTGTGGGCCTTAACGTATCCCCTCCCCAACAGTCAGAATATGTGGAAAAACAATTTCAAGAGACATCATCAACTTAGTGATAGCCTTAGTAAGTGCAGTACCAGTTGGGTTTGGGACATTTTACATATCCCTGTATGGCTTGAGCTGAAAATGTACAACTGCACCTTAGATCTCAGCTTGCTGTGATAACACACAGCATAGGTGTTAACACATGTATCTGTGTGGAATGTAGGAATAAGTACTGCTTACAGAAAAAAGATTTCTAGGATTCCTTTTTTTTAATATATATATTTATTTGTGCTGTTCAAGAAGATAATGAAGTTGCTAATTATCTCAATAACATACTCAGCTTCTGAAACATTGCCATCTGTGAGGACGTTCTCTTGTTTTTATAGACTAGCTCACTCCTGCTCCTGTTCTTTGCTGTTCCTGCTCTTTTGGGAAACAAAGGCAGGTTTTTATACCCTCACAGGTCAGGAATAATGACAGGATAGGAAACACGGGGAGAGGAGCTACAGAAGAATACAGGATATATGCTACTGCAGAAAGTTTTAAAAATTCATGCATCGTTCCATTTTTATCCATCAATTATGTCACAGGCTTCCTAAGTTAAAAAGGTTCATGTCTACCAGCAGCTCATTACCCTCTCTGTAAGAGACTCTTATACACCAGGTAGCAGAGCAGTGTGAAAAGTCACATCCCAAGGTTATTCTGTTCAGTAGAAATCCTTCTCATCATCTGGCTGTGTTTCACTGAGCTCTACAGAATAAAAGCAGCAAGAATAAAATGTAGCAGAGCCATACAGCAGCTCTCGCCCTGTGAAGACCCTGGAGAATTAGCACAGCAGGACAGTGCAGATGTGGCATGGAGCTTGTCTCTTTCAAGCAGCAAAGCCCTTAGCTGAAGTGCATTGAAGTCAAATGGCTTTTGTTTCAGTGGGTTTTGAGTCCAATTGCAATCTCTTCCTTGTGCTTCTGCAGATGACTGCAGGTAGCACATCTGCCTGTGAGTCTCCTGCCTTAAGTATAGGAAACATTTCTTGTCCTACATTTTGGGAATTCCATATGCTGCTAACAATAAGAACTAGCTCTGGAGAATGAATGTGTGTGTTTTGTCTGAAGGCTAAAATCATTTAATTAGCGTTGGGGAATCCTGCAGTAATCTAGACAGGATCTGGCTTTGTGCATGCTGAAGACCCTTAAAAGTCTGTGGGAACTCTGAGAATATATTGTTCATTTTCCTCACATCCCAGAAACACAAGTCCTAATTAGTAAAGTCAGGCCTATAAAGAAACATTTTGACTGCAGAGAGAAGAGGTAAACTCCCTGCCTCTAGCTGACTTAGCTATGCTGGCAGAAAAAGAGGGGAAAAAACCCCCACCAAACAAATGTGGTAAACAATGAAACCAGCAAAAGACTGCCTTTTGCCAGTGTAAATTAAGTCATCCCAAGAGGTGGTCTAAATATGCAAGCAGAAAAACTCCTTTTGCCAGTATAAGCTGTATCTCCACAGGGGGGCTTTGCTGCTTTTGCTGGCAAAGCTTTTATATTGTAAACCAGGGTTGCTGATACTGCCTTGAAAGCACAACTGATAAAAAATAATGTACAATTATCATTCCTTTCGTCTGTCTGCAGTGGTCATTTCCACCCCTCAGCTGGATGCTGGTGATCCACATACACACAGGTCAGGATTCAGATCACAGTGGGGTGCACTGGCCATAGGGAGAGCATGGTAAAAGAGCAGAAAAATCCCAAACTGAGAATAAAATGATAAACCAGTGGTCATTTCTCAGAATGCTAGCCAGTCAGCCAGGTGTTGTTTAACAGGATTTGTGTAGTTGAGGCCATTCATAAAAATATTGCTGCTGTAAATGTATCGGTGTAGTTAAGGTAATGCAGTTCCATGGGCGATATAGTTACTCCTCCTTGAAAACACTGCAAATGTCAGTTAAGGGTCAAAATTTCTTTGACTAACCTGGATAAATTGATATAAAAACTCTGATCAACCATAAAGCTGTTACATTCACTTCACCAAGCTACTGGGTTGAGAAGTCTAATCCTCCATTGCTTTTCCCATGTATTGTGTAGCCATATACCTAGCTATGCCATGTAGCTGTATACCTAGCTATACCTGGCTAAGGATGTCAAAGGCTGTTTTTGTTCCAGCACAACTGGCCTGCAGAGGTGACCACACACATGTAAAGCAGTAAAAGCCAGGTCTGATTTTGTAAAGCAGAATCCTCACATTTCTGCATAACCTGGGCTACCTTAAAAAGCTTAAAAAGGAAAAATTTATATTGTTCTTTTGAGAAAACTCTATTTTCCCTACACAAGATGGGACCTGTCCTATAGCCCTGGTCCTCTAACTTTTGGGGATAATCTTGCTTAGACTGTGCAAAAAGAGCCAGCTGAATATAAGAAGGACAAATTATAGATTTGAGCCCAGGTCTAGGCCAACATATACCAGAGATTTCACATGATGTCATTGCAAGGAGGTGTTGTGAAAGTTGTGACATTAACAGAGCCTAGAGAGCTTAATATTTGAAAAGATGGTTCCTCCAGCCCTGGGCTGGATAGGAGTCAGGACAGCACATTCTACTTAGGTGGATGACCAAATGGCAATGCACATGAGCAAATATTTAGCAGCCTGCCTCCCTCTGAGAAAAATAACAGCTGAAGTTAAGACAAGTAGTTTCTCTTGAACATACAAAAAAGATGAAACAAACCAAAAAGCATTCCCACTCGCACTGAACTCGGCTAGGTTTGGTAGGTGAGTTGAGCCAGGACAGAAACCAGCCCAGAGTGACACCAAGTAAGAGGAGAACATCATGAGAGCACAGAAACAAAGACGCAAGCTCCTCATGTACCAGCCGCGGAAAAGGAGGCAGTGGCATCATGCACGTTTCTTTCTTGGCATAACAAGCAAAAAGAGGTGAGCTGTGTCTGCATCAGGTGATAATATTCAGTTGCAACCGATGTATTTACCATATTTCAGTTTCCACGCAGGAGATGATTAATTGTGATGATGCCTAGCAATTATATAGCATGTTGCCTCTTCAGAGCCTTACACATACGATAAGCAGGTGTGAGCAATTTGCCATTGTAGTGGGTGTCTGTAGCTAGAGCCATTCTTCTTTACTGTTAGAGCTGAAATGAGTTGCCTGCATACATTAAACAGTGCAGTACTAATCACATCTCCCTTTTTAACTCAGGTTTGGTTGATGACCCGTAAGAGCCATCTGTATGTTTGAGATTCAGAGTGTGAAAGCCAGGGACCATGGCTGATGGGTTAGTGGTCTCCGATGTCCTCCATATTTTGTGTAGCCAAGGGCGTCCCCATGGCTGCTCTGTAAATGCCAGCACCACTGCTCTGCATCTTGTACCTTTGGGCTCTGCCTCACAGTACCCAAAGCATCCCTGGAAAGCCTCACAGTGCACACATCCCAGTCTGCTTAGACCTCCTGTTTGGAGAAACCAAGGAGATTATAACCCACCACAACCTAAAATAGCGGGCACCGCAGTCTCAGCTTTTGCTCTGCCCCCTCCTCCCCGCTTCCAGATGCCTGTGTGCCCCTGCAAGGGAACAGCTCTCCTTGCCACAGCACCTTGTGCCCAGGAGCATCATGGTGATGGAGCAGGGGGGTTCTCCCTGGGGACCTCAGGCAGAGCAACCCACAAAAGCTGCAGAAGGAGCACACCAACAGCCTTGTGCCACTGCCTTGCTAAAGGAGAGCGCTTCTGGGAGCATCAACCCACAGCTGAAAAGAATCTCAAGGGGATGATATTAGACTACTTTTATAAATACACAGAACAACAATAAGTTCATGTGGAAGCTAATGTTTGGCAAAATGAGTCTCAAATGCAGATGCAATTTTTGCCTCGCCTCTGCCTGCCTGCACTTCTGCTCACTGGGTTGCAATATGGAAGAGATGGTTTCTGAGGTACAGCTACAAATTTCATCTTCATGATAGAAAAATTTGCCCCTGGAGATTGGAAGATCAGTCCACAGATGCACAGAAAATACCCATCCTGCCTCTAAAAACGCTCATGGCACAAAAAAACTAAACCTAGAAGGGAAAAAAAGATCAAGCAGATCCCTATTCTTTCTAAATTTAAAGTATAGCAAACAGTGTCTTAAACATGGGGCATGTATGTCGGAGCTAAGGGTAGATGTTTTAGATGTCTCTAGCTTACTGTCCATTAGCTGCAGACTGTGACCTTGAAGAATTACAGGCAACATAAGCAGAAAATAAATATGAAAGATGTTTCAGTCCAATGTAATTAAAAGTCCTATTACCATGTAATCTCCCTTCCAAGGAAATACACAGTATCTCTGGAGGCCACATAAGGGTGTCAAAACAGTCTA
Source organism: Buteo buteo (assembly GCF_964188355.1). Classification (NCBI taxonomy): domain Eukaryota; kingdom Metazoa; phylum Chordata; class Aves; order Accipitriformes; family Accipitridae; genus Buteo; species Buteo buteo. The sequence continues at coordinate 37,387,331 of NC_134172.1, forward strand.
ATGCAATGAGGTGGCTCAGGGTTTTGAACCATCCCCCACGTTTCTCCCCTTCACTGAGTGCCATTTCTGCACCGCTTCGCTTGCTTGAATGTGTACTATCAGGAAAAAACTCTGTGAGAAAACTGCCACTCTCTTATATATGTTGGCATATATAACACTATCAATGCCCATGGTATACACCTGCATTTACCATTAGTTGCTCTCTTAATAATAAATTCTTGAAGACATATTTCGTTTAATGTTTACCTAAAGAGGGAACAGCTAAGAAAAGCTGCATACACTGAATTCAAGAAGGGGATATTTCTTTCCTACTATAAACACAACTGATTATAAAACCAGAATGCAAACTGAGCTCCTTGCCCTTCAGTTTTGTATGAGGTTACATTTCTTTGCAAGACTCTAATTTCTTCAGTTTTTTACTGCATTCCAACCCAGGGAGATATAAACCAAAGCAAACAAAGTACCCCCCAAAGGAGTCTCTCCCCCTTAAGCGGGACTTCTATTTTTAATTCTCTACAGCTTTTAAAACATTTGAATGGGAAGCCTCCATCAGTCTTTGGTGGAAAAGAATTCCTGCTGGTCTCTCAGGACGTCCACTCCAGATAATCTCAACTGGCAGCTCGATATAAGACCGATATCTCTTCTCAGAGGGGTTCCTTGCAGTTGCGTTTCAGCACATTCTGCCTTTGCAAAGAAATTCTTTAAACAGTCATATTTTCCTTCCTCAAAGATAAATTAGGAAAAAGAAAAGAAGAAAAAAAGAAAAAGGAAAAAAAAATGTTGACCTTCTTGCTTGTTGGCAGTGAATCTTTCACACTTTGCTGGTGCCTTTCTCCAAAGCTGGCTCTCGGCGAAACACTGCACTGACTTTGCTCTGGCGGACAGCAGGAATGCAAACAGGCACCACTGCGAGGAGATCTGCTGCTGTCTTTCCCCGTCACATCTCCAGGAACCCTTGCTTGCTGCGTCCCCAAAAGCCTGGACCCTTCTCTTTGCTGACAATGATGGGACTGAGCAGGAAGCAGGAGAGCTCTTCATGAGCTTACAAACATGAGACAGAAGAAAATTGCAAGAAACTGAAAAAAAGATTCCGTATTTCCAACAGCAGAGGAACAGAGTGGGAAAAATTTTAAAACGTGTGCATTGCGCCTGAAGTATTTACAGGAAGGCTCCTTTAAAAAGCTTAAACTCAAGCGATTTATCTGTCCTTCCAAGAATTTCAAGGCAGGAACTACCTCCCCATGCTCCCCAAGGAAGGAACCAATTGCTTATCAAGAGTGAAAACGTGACTGAAATGTGATAGCAAAAAACAAAGAAATCTCTAATAAATTAGAAATTTTTTCTTGAAGCTACAGAGCACAGTCTGCTTGGAGTCTGGTTTAATCTGTTGCCATAAATAAATCTATTGAGGGAATTTTCCATAGGCTTTATCAGACAGCAAAATTCTGCAAGTCACATCACTGCATGTCGTGTGATGCCTCTGGCAGATTCAACCTGGTTAATATTTATGCTGCAATCACCAGTGACTTCTTGAAACCTTAAAGGCAATATCTTCACAAAAAAAGCCCCTGAGCTCCTGCAGATGGGCTGTCATCATAAATTCACCCAAAAGTGGAAACTCAAATAACAGATGTGTGTTTATAAACACAGAAAATAAAGTAAATTACTAGATATGCTTTCCAAATGCTTAGGGCTGCAAGGTATCCTTTCACACAAAAGTCCATATTCATACTTGCCCACACCAAGAGAGCTTTCTTGCTTACCTGGGAATTTGGATTGCAGTTGCTATTATCAAGGGGCAAATTCTTGACTGGTGAGAATAAATCATAATATGCCTTTGCTCTATGGAACGATCTCTGAGTGATTAACACCACCATTTACCTCCCCATAGCAACAGTTGTTTCCTATTCCCAGACAAAGAAAGCATGGAGGCATGTGGAAAGATTGTGTAGGATGTGGCAGCTGTTGACAAAAACTTGACTTTTTAGAGGCCACCTATCTACCTTGAAATATGCTCGGTGCCAAAAGGCAGATGAGGGGTTAAGAGATCTCCCCCGCTTTATCTCTTGCACATTTTTTATCTGCCCAACAGTCCATAATAAATCAGAGAAACTCTTCTTCCATCTGGCTCACTCTAAATTCCTTGCTTTCACGTGATTTGGGAACATTTTCCTGACCTTTCATGACTTCTCTGATATTGCACAGAGCAAGAAGTTGGAAGAAGTGCACCAGGGAAATTTGGCAGGTATAAAACATGCCTGCAACTAGGTGAAGTCGTCAGCGATGCATCACTCCTAGAGTATCTCCTGGGCTTTGCTATCTGCTGCTCTTTCTGCCCAAGAGCAGTCCATGAGGAAGGCCCAGCGTGGCTCCTCTGCAGAAGGGGTGGTATGGGAAAACGTAAAGCTAAATGCTGCAGAGCCCAGACACTTCATGCACTCCCAAGGCCCTTCTGACATTTGTATATGATTACCAAGAAGCATGGAAGAGCTGTGGAAAAGACAGCTGGTACATTGGTCAGCTTTAGTAGCAAATGTCCCAGATATTTGTCTTGTGCATTACAATTGGTCCTTGATGTTGAGAGGTGAGAGTTTTTATGAAAAATGGCAAAATTATTAATCCCATTGCCCAGTGTTTTCATTATATTTAAGCACCTTCCACCTTTCTGCTCCATCCTGCTCTCCCATTCTCCTCACCAAGTCCATCACCTTAGGCTGAGCCACCACCCCAGTTCAGGCCATTACTCAACATCCTCATCACGACCCCCTTCTTCTCTTAGGAGGCTCACAAAGACCATATGTTATGTCTGCCTCCAGTAGCAAGGGATTAGAGACACATAAACAAAAAATTCCTCTAGGTATTTTGTTTTTATAAAGGCTCAGCTTCTTCTCCACACATCCAGGAAAGGCTATGGGTTAATCACCACCTTTTAGGTCCCATCTCCATCCACCAACCTGTCCTGCACCTCTTCTCTGGGCATCTCAGTAAGCCACGTACCAGCTGTTGCTCAAAAGGCATCCATCACACAGAGCAACAGCTGTTCCCTGAATTGAAATTCCACACTGGATCATTTTTTTTTGTCCCAGTGATTGCCCCAAACAGCAACTTAGAGACTGAGAGACACCCAGGTAGTGCAAACCCATTCTAGGAGATGGGGTTCTCTGACGATGTAAATGCAATCCTACTGCTGCTTCTTGCTCATATCATTGCCTGCACAAGACTTTCTATTTAATATGCGTAACTTGAAAAATATAAATTTTTTTTGTTCTGTCTTCTGACCCAAATATCCATTTTCATGGAAAAAGTAAAATATGCACATACACTAACAACTGCCATGCTGTAATAACAACAGTTTTGGTAATACAATCCCAAGTGTTTGGGTTTGTGGGCTTCCACACACAATGAATGTGCATGTGTTTGCCTTTGTGGTATAATAATGGCTAAATACAAGTACAAAACAGTCATATGCATTAATAAAAAAAAGTGAGACAAGTTATTTGGTGGTATAACTGTGTTGCCTTCACTCAAGTTAACCCTGCACTGAATCTAGCCCCTTATCTCTGTTTCATATATATTAAAAAAAAAAAACCACAACCCACTTTATGGTTTTCAAGGCAGATGTCTTTCACCTCAGTAAATATGACATGAGAGAGTATAACCTAGAAACCTAGAAGGAAGAGATATCTGCCACTAGCTAAATGATTTCTGGGGAAAAAAAAAAAGCAAAAAGGAAAAGAAAACCAACCCTATACCTACATATGGTATTTAATATATACCTCTAATGGAATGAGCTTCATAATTTATTCTGGGGTTTACCTTTTCATGAACTCTGTCTCGTTCCTGCTCATGAAAGATTTTCTGGTGCTTCGGATATATTAAAAGCACATCATCTCTGTCTCCCTCCTCTCATTTCTGTGTATTCACATATTGATATATTTTGCTGGTGCACATGGCATGGTAATAGCAGTAATACTCTTTGCTTCTGCTCTGCTTTTTGTCTCAGGATCTCATGCCAAGAGTTATAAAGTGAAGAGACTGAAGTTAGGTTTTTATATTCACATTGAGGTCCTTAAATTACAGCCCAAATTTTGGAGGTGCTGACTTCAAACGGAATTGGTGGTTTGCAATACTGCTGCTCGGGGCACTCAGCGCCAGGGTAAAGGTTTACCGCACTCATGTCTAACCATGATCCGTGAAGGCCTCATGTCTGTGGCTGCTTCTGCATCACCACACTAGTTCACCTTCAGACATACAAGTTTTGGCTGGATCGAAGGGGGTCGCGTCACCAGTGCCATGAGGGGCAGCAGTCACTCCCGGCAGCCATGGCAGGGAAGGGGGCCCAGGTGGCAAAGCCTAACACCCAATTTGGTTAGACAACCTTCATTGAGCACTTTGGAGACATCACACATCACAGCTGGGATTTTCAGGGCTTCCAAATATTTGTCTCGCATTCAGGCACATTTTTACCAGCCAAACCTTTCATGCAGAGGACCTTATGCCAACCAAAGACCTCTTTTGCTGACCTACTTGAAATGCGTTACTCCCACCCCTGCTATGAAATACAGCCTTTTAGATCACATAAATCCTACAGTTCTCCTTAACATCCCATCGATAAAGACTTCCCGCAGCGGCAGCCTTAGCTGCCCCACTGAGGCGGCCCAAGCAGGGATGCCCACCCTGCGGAGGGGCGGCAGGACCAGCACGGGAAGTGGGGGCACGCTGCTCACGCCAGGAAAGGATGGGTGTCTGCAACCTGCCGGGGTTTATTTTTGTTTTCTTAACTGAAACAGCTCTGTTGGTATAAAACATGTGCTAAACCAGGCCCAAATCTTCTAAGAAAATCCCAGCTCACATAGCCCCTTTTTTATTCAGCCGTCCATCTCACGTTACAGTTAATGGGAATAACATGTGATTTTCAAAAGACAAACTTTTGCCCAACTTTTGCTGTGTATACATTTCCCTCAAATTTCTAGATTTTTATTACATTCTTTTGCTTTATTATTGTTAAACGATTTCTATCATTTAATGGCAATTTGTTCTGTTTACTCAACATGCTTAGCAAAGGAAAATGGAAAAATGCATACACCAGAAGAGAACCTTAGTTCCTTATCTCATTGCACAAATACCGTTTTTTTAGGAAAGTGTGATAATGACAGAGTCAATTATTCTGCCAACCTTCTCTCCCAATTTTTCTGTTTCCCTTTTCATCTCAGTTTTTCCCTGCTCTATGCTTTGCATATTTGCTTAAGAAAACAAACGTACTTTGCAGTGCAAAGACTGGATAGGACGCGTTCACATGAGAAGACTTCAGAGCACGTGTAGTTTATTTTTTGTGTAATTGATTTTGTAGTAGATAGAAGCCATGGTATAAACTAACAGGATAATGTTTTTGATCAGTTTCCAATGCTTAATTACAAGTCTGCTATAACTAATTTCCTTCATGTGCTCGCAGCTGCTATGCTTTTGTCATTGGCTTATTTTTCTTTGAAAATCTGAAAGGCATCGAGTTTTTCTGTGAAAGTTGTCTGCCCTGATTGACTCCTGCAGACACCTCATTACCACAGTCATTCTGCAAAGTTGTATAGCTGTTTCAAACCTTGCATTCAAATAATTTCTTTTTTCTTTTCTTTTTAAGAAAAAAAAAAAGTGCTGTTTTGAAACACTACAGAATATCTGGCTCATTAGAGCATCAGACCAGTTGGCTTTGCAATACAAAAAGCCTTCTGGGAAGAGCAGCAGAATTTACTAGATTGGCTACACCACTCGTTTGTAAAAGCAACATATTTTGAAAGAAAGGACTTGGTGATGTTGGGGTATTTGTTTGTTTGGGGTTATTTTCACAAAGATAAATGAAATGTCCGCTCTAACAGTGTATTTTAATAGGGAAATCTACCTAGTGAAATCTCCGCATTAAAAATACATATTTATCTTTTTTTTTTTTTTTTTGGTAGCTTTGCAGCTTATTAGCAGTTATGCTAATATATTGCAAGGCATAAAGGGTGGTGGTATCACACCATCCTCCTGAGGAATGGCTGGGTTGGAAGCAGAAGCTGGGGGCAAATCTGACTATCTTTACTATCCCCCAAACTGACAGATCTGCCACTCTCTGTGGGAGATAGAGATGAAATCGATCTTTAGTTGGTGTCTTTGGGACCCTCTCCCATGGCAGAGCAATTCAAAACTCAATGTGCTCTCACAGCGTGGGTTATGGATGAAGGGTCAGACTGGGTAAACTCCATGCCATAGCAGGACTGGACAGAATATGACCCATAGATGTTTCCCCTAAATTTGTTCTTAGTATCATCCTGCTTTTTGTCTTAGCATATGGTTACCCATCCCTTATTTATTCCAATGAAACCTAATTTGGGTTTATTCTCTGAATCTGGATGTTCAGCTCTCTTTAATGTCAGCCGCTCCTTAGTAAATCTTCAGGCACTTGAAATAATACAGTCAAATGAGGAGAATTAAGGCTGCTTGATGGGTTTAAGAGCCACCAGTTCTTATTTTAGAAGAGGCAGCTAAGTCAGGGATGGGGGAGTAGCACATATCTCTAGCTTCTAATGTTAATAAAGACAACATTTCATACCAAGGATTACATGCAAATGCAAATGTATGTAGATGGTTTACTTAGACAAGAGATTTCGTACATCCACCTCTGCATTCCTCCTCCTCCCCCTATCTTTTCACCCAGGAAGAGATACTATTGTTATTCTAGTCATCTTTCTCTTGATTTTATTATCTAACAGAGCCATAAAAATGACAAGAAAATGGATTTTTCAGACAACAGTCTCCTGTTCCTGGTGTAATTTCACATTGAGCTACAGATACTGACAACATCAGATAGTTTATACATTTTTCCTTTAATTGTGTATCACAGCCCCATTTTTAGTGAGGTGCTCACCACTACATAATTAAGAAAGTGTTTAAACCGCCTGACTCTTGTTAGATGGTGGATGCGGAAAGGTTTGCGAGCGTGATCCAGCTACTGCTGGAGATGCTGTGCTGGGGTGAGCCTGGCCCTTGGCAGAGCCGGGGATGCAGGCTGGGTGCGGATGGGGCAATCGTGCAGTGCTCAGAAGGGCACAAAAAGTAAGAAAGGCTGTGAAGGGGTGGCAGCGACCAGCCCCCGTCACAAAGCCACCAGACGACTTGCCTCCATGGGAGGTTCATGTACGGGAAAGACCCAGCATAGGGTTTTTATGGGGGTCTTGTAGATTTGGGCTGAGGTTGGGGGTTTCGGCAAGGACCTTGCTCAGATCCTCGCACAGCCGCTCACTATAAGCCTGACCCAGCTGAAGTGTAGGTAAAAGCTGAGAGCCAAGCGTGCTGCCTCATGACCACAGATATGGTTGAAGACTCAGAGGGAAACAGATAAATTGCCCTCATTGTCTCAGTGCTCAAACTATTTTGCTTTATTTTTAACAGGATAAAAATGCATCTCATTCTACCAAACAAACAACAACAAAAAACCCTTCATTATGTAACTCTCTCCCTCCAAAATGCAACAACAAAGCAAGCATCCAGCTGTATTGCACATTCATAATTTGGCTTTTTCTGTGGAAGATTGTGACTAATATTTCTGTGCTATGCCAGGGGATTTGATTACCTCACACCCCATGGTTTTGTCTCCCTGGAGCAGCTCTGCAAATCCCAGCATAAATCAAAATAGCTATCGGCAAACATCAGTGAGCAGATTTGCCTGGTGGTCCGCTGATGTGCTGCCACAAGAAGGATCAGAGCTGGGCTGGGGAAGGAGGCAGGCGGGGACTCTTTCTGGGGTGACATGGTGCGGCTGGGTGCTGCTGGACCCGGTGTTTGTCAGGGCGAGGGCATAGCAAAAGGGGGCAAAAGGAGAAGAAAGGTCCAGCTCGAAGAATAACTGAGAAGCACCTCTCCTCTCGGAAAAATGTTTCTTAAATAATCAATATTTTGATTGATTTGGACTAATAGTTAACAGATGTGGACAGAATATTCTCCCCTAAAATAAGATACTCTTAACAGAAACACTATTCCTTGTATCACTATCTGCAAATTCAAAGAGCTTATTTTAGCTTAGGGATAAAATAAGCTTAAGCGATGGGAAGGATAGCCATCTTCCCAATTTTTTTTTCAACAGCTACTTCTTATCTCTCAGAATTGTTTGTTTTATTAAGAAATCCTGCAGTCCAAAGCAGATTTACAGGAAGCCCAAAGCTGTGTGTTGCAGTCACTTTCATAAGGGCTATTTATTTTTTTAGCAGCTGGCAATAAAAAAAAGTGCCAGTCTGTTCCATATGCAAAGCAAAGGATTAACCAGGAGAGGAACACTAATAAATTTCTTTCCTTCAGGAAAGAGCCAGTAGAGCTGTGGCTTCAATTTGATTTAGCCGAACACCATTGCCCATTGCTTCAAAATACCCTGCACCCCCACCGGCTGGTATCACAAGGAGCATCGTTTGCAGGGAAAATCACACACAGAATCATATCTACAACTGGCATGTATAATTACTCCATGTTTTCTCCAGAAGGGATTATCCTGTGGCAATAATTATGTCAAAAACATGCCCCAAAGAATAATATTTCAGGCAACTGCAGCCATCAAACAAATACGCTGTGTAATTATGTTATTTTTCCCCTCTGAAAGCTCTCACTCATATTTGTATCTTGCCTGCCTAAGACCTGCTCCAAGGGAAGCACCAGATTGTTTCTGACGATAGCACATATATCAAGCGGGGATGGAGAAGCCGGCCTGGCTGGGCTCTTGCAGCAGCCCCCGGCAGGTCTGGCTCAGATATGGAGCTATGCTCGGACTTTGCCCCGAGCAAAAGATGCCACCTCTAATATACAGAACTGTCATGAATTTGTTTTTTGTCATAAATGAAGCATGGGTCTGTGCTTTAATTTTCCTCACTGCCCTCTGTCAGGTAATAACCATAAATATTGTCCTGAATCATTAAGTCACAACCTGAAATGTGATCCTGCCCAGTTCCCAATCAGACAGCCATCTGGAAGATGAAAGAAGTCTATTTTCATTTTAGAATGATCCAGACTCTAATTTGTAGTAACAGTCTTAACAGGCTGTTTCGGAGACATTAACCAGAGACTGGTCACGGTTGCTCAAGGAGGGGGCATTGTATATGCTGCTTAAAGCATGCGTCGCAGGCAAAATACCCTGTCACTGCTTTGAGCTTGCAGCATCTGTGGCTTTTTATTCCAGCGCCATGTTTCTAAATGGGCACAGGTTATGCGTCCAGGGTGACTGGAAATATACAGTGTCGTAAAAAATGCCAACACGTTTGTGGGAGACAGAAAATAGTGTTTCCACGAAGCTAACAGTGGTACCACAGGTCGTATAAATGCCTCCTATCTTAGGGTTAATTCCATGCTGAAAGCAAATATTTTTTCTATATATATAAATGTATTTATACATACATATATCTTATGATTTTCTGGCTACTGAAAAAAGTGTTTCCACCATCAAAGTGCTCTTTTATTGCAACAGCGAAATACCTTTTACTCTGTTAAAAGCAAAGAAAAAAACTAATCAAGTGATTATGCGGTTGAGGAACAGCACTGTCAATCAAGAGCTTCTCATTACATATCTGAAGCCACTGCCCCCTCCTGACCCGTGCTACCTTCAGTTAGTGAAGGACATCAAAGACCAGCTGGCCTGCAATCATGCAGAAGGAACCCAGCGAATGAAATGGGAAGCATGTGCATCGCCTCTCCCTGCCAAGACGCAGGAATACTGCATTCCTTCGCTCCCTCGACGTCCTGGGTGTCCCTGAGCAAACCCCACAAGGACTCATTTTTTACACTTGTGAAGTTAGGATAATGCAGTGGTCTGGGAGCACGGTGGATCCGTTAGCACATGTATGCTGGTTTGTGACTAGTGTTGCTAGGCTTAAAATTAAGCCCAAATTAGACTATTTCAGTACAAAATATTAAAAGGCTACAGCCTTAATTCTGAAGGATAGGTAACTTTGTCATAACTCTCTCCATTCACTTCCAAATAGGAATTCGGAGATGTTTTCTTAAATAGTGATGAGAGCACAGTATTCAGTGCGTCCTTGTTCTCACTTCCTTGCTCTTGCAAACCTGCCAATTAAAGATGGATGCAGAGGCACAGAAATGCATCTAACAGCAGACATCTCTCAAGCAGAAGTTCAGAGGGGTGATTGTTTGGCTGAGTCTCCTATTTTCCTTGATGTTTTATCATCCTGGGTTATGTTTCCTTCAAAGCTTACAGAAAGCATTTGCTATAACAGATGTGTGTATGTGAATGAGCTTAGCCCAGAGATTTGGAAATGACCACACAGGGGTCTCTTACAGGTAGAGATAACTGAATTAGCATCCTTCTGAATAAACCCTTCTATTTTTCTAAAATGCTGTGAGTTAGAAATGGTGCGGAGAGCAGATAAGAAGCAAAATAAATGCTGTTTGCCTGCATCTCTGCACTGCAGATGTACGCTAAAGCAGGACTATTTTCTAGCAGGTAGGATTGAAGTGTGTCTTGCCCAGGGAGGCGAGAAGGGGAGGAAAGATAATGATTTCATCTTCTGAATGTTGTTGCTGAGGAAGAGCTATATCCTGCCATATGTCCTGCATCCCAAAAACCAGCTTCAGCCCCTGTGAGCACCTCGGTCCCTGGCTTGGGTTACTCTTTGAAGCCTTTGTGCCCTCTGGAGCGGCATTTCCCTTGTGCACACCACCATACGCGTGGGTCTCCTACACGTTCCCTATCAGACTGATGAATTCTTGGTGTTTTCACCTAAGCTTCACAATGGGAAGAAGTAAAAGACACTGGGTGCATTTGCCCCATGCGTCACCACGTGAGGCTTGCTGCAGCTAGTATTTGCATCCCAGCAAGGCATTAGCTGGGATCAGTAGTCTCTGGTGCTCGGAGCTGCATGTGGCAAATGGAAATCTCCATTCTGGACCTGACACATGAAGAGACAAAACAGTTGCATAGCAGGAGAAAGGAAATCCCCTACCAAGTTCCCACTCTCCGCATCAGAAACTGATGGAAGGTGAAATTCTGGATGTCCTAGCACCAGAAGAGTTGTCCGTCCTGACCTCCACAGGGCTCACATTCAACCACTGAGGTGAAGAGGTCTGTGGAAAAGACAGACTTGGACCCCTATTTCTATGACCAAGAGACTATTTTTCCTTCCCTATTGCAAAGTAAACATGTCTTAGTAGCAGCCACCAAAAAAACAGCAGGAGCATAAAGCACTGAAATCTTTGCCAGTATTGTCTTTCCAAAATATGTAAAGAAAGATTTTTTCATTCTTTTTTAAATGTGAAAGCATACACACTACACTATTACAGTGCAATGGACTGAAAATAAAATCGCAAGCATGATCTGGCATATCATACCACATCTAGTGAAAAATGTCCACACAGACCTTTGAAATTTTTTGGTAAGTTTTTATTTTGCTTTTTTAAAAGTCACGTAATTTGGACAAAGCACAGTTGTGATAATAGGGAGCGTGCTGGGTCTTTCTACATTCCACGGCTGTAATAATGAAGCCATTAAATTACTAGGTCAGAGGCCCCAATTCGCAAAGAAATAATACCAGTTTATTATTTCTAATCTTATTAAGTTAGAAAATTGTCTCGAGATGTAACATCAACCTGTAATGGCTGAAGTATTGATTATATTAACCCAATGCTCATGGATAATTCAAAGAGCCTGATTTCATCTAATTTCTGTAATTTTTAAAACAGTTCAGCCCAATTTCTTTATGGCAAACTAATCCAGAATTATTTCTATAAATAATGAAAATGTATTATAGGATTTGCTAGGAGTAAGCCAATAAAACATTTGTGTGATGGCTAGCAGAGTGGGGTTTTAATCCCTTTCTTCTTTATCTTTCTTGAATCATCAGTCTTCTTTTTTTTTCTTTTTTTCTCCTTTTTTAATCTGCCATTGTCTCTTTTGGAAATATATACCCACATATTTCAGAAATATCCATGGACTTGCTTTGTTCACCTTCTAACTGAAATTGATGGGTCCTTTGAAGATTTTACCTAGATAAATATAACAAACAATATCATTCCAGTTCTGCCAAATTTGAATCTTCCCCAGTTTTGTACAATAGCTACACTAGCAAGGGAGAGGGTGTAAAATTCCAGAAACTCCAATGTCATTTGGTTTCTGGAGCAAACTTTTGAATTATTTTAATTTGCTCTGAAGTTTTTAAGAAATATCTAGTAGTGTATGCGTGTGCACAAGTGATGCACATACACTTATACTTGCAAGCACACCTGGATGTGGTCCAAGGTCCATTAAGCTCAATGGGAATGTTTCCGTTACTTCATTGAGCTTTGGATCAAGCCCTAAAGGGGCTGGTTGATTTTAAATACACATTTTCTAAGGTTGTTTCTGATCTTCCCCACTGGCCTTGCTCTGCACCACTTCCCCAGTTTCCATCCAGAATCCCCAGCTTGAGAAAAGCTGTGTTTGGGGATTTTTCTGTGCCTCCTTTTCTGCCTCCATCCCTGCGGCTTTCCTATCAAAGCACTACATGCATTAAGAAAATTAATGTGACTTAAGTTACTGAACCAACCTGAAGGCTAGTTCACTCAAAAATATTTCCTATAAGGATATTTATTAGCTCAGAAGACATGTGTGGGCAGAGCATGTTATTTAGTGACCTGTAATGCCCAAATAATGATCACAATAAATCAGTACTCATTACTATGTAAGGGAGGTCTGGATCGAGTGACTCAATAGGTAATGAGGTCTAATTTAGTGCCATGGTATTATTTTACAGAGTATTTGGGGCAGGGGGCGGGGGGAGGGAAGCAGGGGCTGAAGCGAGTCTAATTACCTTAGCTTTCTCATACAGTGATGAGCCTCTAACTTTGGCCAGTTGCTTTGGTGGAGTGTTAGAGGTCAGGCCTTTAATTGCTATTGGCTGCATTTAGCTACATTAAGTGAATAAATTTTTAAGGTCTGGACCACTAACACTGGGTTGAATGGAGCAAGACTGGGGCTAAAATCAATATAATGGGATATAGGGAGGGGAAAAAGAGCACTGAGGTAGAAGGTAAAGAATTGAAGTCCTTCCTCGTGAATGGGTGAGGGGTGGATTTTGGGGACAGCAAGGATGGTGCCGTGACTTGCAGGCAGCAAAACCCAGGAACTCAGAGGGACAAGCCCAGCCCATAGCACCCAGGCTAAAAGGCCCCACTACCTCGGCTTTCAGCCTTTACTTTGTGCTGAGACCCCAGAGGCATTACTCCTGCTCTCCTGCTTCCTGCTGCTGGGGTGGGACTATTCCCCCTGGCACCGGTGGGCATCCCTCAGTCAGCCAGAGGGAAGAAAAGATGTGCTGCAGGTGACACAGAAGGGGGGACCCCAAGGTCCCCCTTTTCATCCCCACCAGCTGTTGAGGCAGCCTGGGGGCACCAGACCCCAGAGGCAGGCTCCATTATAATGCGCATGTGCATCCCAGGAGCAAGCTAGTCCTCACATAAGTACATCTTCTGCAGTGTGTTTGCTCCCTGCCTCCAAGATTTTAAGCCACGTCTGGAGGTTAGCTGCATGTCAACTCTTAAAATTAGTGGTGGGCATGAGGTGCCGAGCTTGCCATTGCCAGGGTCCCTAGGTGAAAGTCTTCAGAGCTGAAATCCCTTAAAAGTTAGTTACTCCATCTTCTGGATTGATGTGACTTGAGTGATTCCTGTTCTGGGAATTCACAATCTGGAAGCAAAGCTGAACTCTCCCAAGTTGTGAGTCTTTGAATTTCGGGGATACATGGGGCTTCCAGCGGCACATGGGGATCCAGACCCCAGGAGCCAGCCGCTGGGCTCAGCCTATCTCCTCGGTATAACAGTTCAGGAAAAGAATGGTATATTCTTTAGCATGGATGGAGCCAAATTGTCATCCACAGAAATGCATACTCCTTCTGGTGGAAAAGAGACTGTGCCAGCTCATCTCCAAGCCTCTGCTTATACCTGTTATGTCTGGATGTTAGGAACTGATGAGGCTCATGGGAGACATCAGTAGAAATCCTGCCTGGAAGATTCAAGTGGAAACTAAAACTTCTCTACACTCTAATACCCAAAGGAGCAAAGAAAAATTTTCAAAAATTATTCTACATCCCAGCTTTCCCCCCTTTTCCCTCATCTTTCTCTCTCCAGCCAGACAGAGTGAGAAGTGGGGAATCGCTCAGTAACTTCAGTCCCACTCTGCTTCAAGATCAAGCCTCATTAGATGACTTCGAACAGATGCAACAGAAAATCCCTATTACAGGAGTGTGGAAAGGGCTGTGAAAATTAAAAGAAGAGAAAAGAAGCAAGAGACAAATGAAAGTCCTGAAAGTAACGTGTGTGAAAAAACTAGGGAGAGTAAACAGCAAGAGCTATGTAGCAGCAACCAATGTGTGCAGAACAATATCATGTTTCTGCATATTTCAGAGCAGGAATGAGCCATTCCTCTGCAGTGGGCTTCATTTTAGATGGGAAGGAAAGCAGGCAGAGCCTATACTGTCTGTCCATGAGCTCTCCTACTGCCTGCTGTGGCTACAGCGCAGGTTAACACTGTGTGCTGCACAAGGCAGGCTCCAACCAACGTGCTCTTCAAGCCTTGTCCAAGGAACATCACTACAGCTATTTTTAAATCCCCAAAGAAGGGCTTGCTACTTAGCAACTGTCCTCTGATTTCCTAAGAAAATGAGATCTGTGCAATGATGCACAATATCAGAGCATCCGTGTGTCAGCGCCTTCTCTCTGCTCTCCCTCCATGAACTTAGCAACTGATTTTAACTAAATTCGACAGAGCAGTAGGGATCTCAAAGATGCGAAATTCTGCAAATTTCATTAAATAGTCAGCCATGGAGAGAAGACAGATCCCAGTGGTTCCCATGCCGGCAGAAAGGCTGCCAAGTGAGCTTGACCACGCAAACTCACAGGTACTAGACATGAGCGAATCCACAAGGAGAGCACTATTATGAATTCCCCAACCATAGCTAGATAAAAGCCTCATAGCTTGTTAGACAGCAAAGACTCCAAACACAAAATGCAGAGCCACTGGAAACCAGGTTTCATGGATCTTACTATGTGGAGTTTTAGGACTTTATTTTCACATGTATAATCCAAAGGGACTTTACAAAGTAAATGAAAAAATCCTGGAGACGTTGAGGCACTGAGCAGACTCCAGAGCTGCAGATAATATACACAGGATTTTTATTCTAGCTCCCTTTCCATTCCCTTCCTTGGCCTTCAAGTCCTCCCTCTGCTCTTTTGCAGGTTATCTGAGTACTGATAACTCTCAGAGGTTGCAGGTTATAGGGAGGCCATGTGTCTGATAATGCAGTATTATTTTTGGCTTGCTCTCCTTCACGTTTTTGTTTCTGAATAAAAAGGGGCTCCTTTGTTCTAGGTGCAGGTACAGGCTGAAGTGAAATACCCAAAGGTCTGGATGTCTCTTTGACGTGTCCAGTCAGCACCGATTTCTTACTGTCTGGAGGCCTTTGACACAGCAATCCATTATTTCTTGGTTTAATTCTTTATGCACGGCTTTTCATATTGATTACCTAACATCATTAGTTTTGGTCATTCCATACAAGAGACAATGGAAAGATCAATTTTAACCATATGAGCTAAAGGAACTTGCTCTTAAAGCATCCAGGGACTGGAATCATTTATCTTCTGCTCTCTGAATCATAAATCTTTTACAAGTGCAGCATTAGATTCATTGTTTGCTACAGCCGCATGTGATGTAGATGGGGATCATTGTAAAAGTGTCCTACATTGCAGTGTGAGGCTGTATCCATAAAGCAAATTAATGTACAATATTGTCATGGAAATTGTCATGAGCTGCTGCAGAGAGCATGGTTTTCACAAGAGCTGTGCAAATCATCAATTGTTTTTAATTTGGTGGCTGAACTGGAAAGAGAGAATTTGTTTCTTTTAGACCTAGAAAGGAAAATATTTCCTTCCTCAACTCATCAAAAAATGTTTTGCACCCAAGAAAATATTTTTTCAGGCTTTTTTTAGTAAAAGCAAAGGGAATTTGGAAAGGAGCTTCACGAAGAGATTTCAGTGACATTTGCAGAATTGGGCAGAAAATGGGAGGTAGTACATTCACATGCAGTAACTATGCAAATAACTGTGGATAAGGCTCTCACGCAAAATATAGGAATATACTGTTCAGGCCCACATCTGCCTGTTTACAACCTAGGAAAGAAGGGCAAATGCTGAGCTACAGGGTCTCTCTTAATTACATCCATAAAAGCTGTACTGCTTTTCAAGATAATTTATACAAATAGAAGAGGAAGGTTTTGAGCCATGGCTTCTCATATGCTAAGTCCCTACCGCTGGGGACAGATGGAGGGAGTGGAAAGAAAAGATACCTCTGAACTTCTGCTCAGAGCCTGTACTGAAGCTTTCCAAGCATACTTTAAAACAAACCATTTATCATTCTTGTGTAACAAACTAGCAGTGTCCAAACTCTCACAGTTACTGCAGCGAGAGAGGAGTGGGACAAGCCATTGTTGGAAAGGTCAAGCCTCGATGACCTGAGTTAATGGAGCTCTTCCATGGCATCGTTACTGTGGTTAGGGCTTGTCACTGGGAGGGGACACGATCAAAACCAATGGGCCAAATTAATATAGGGATATTTCTGCACCGGCTACTTCTGACCAAGATCAATAGAGCTGCACAAAAACAAGAAGAAAGGTATTTTTTATTGGTTTTCACCTAAGAAATAGTCATATGGACATCTATGTACATGCATAAGGGTTCTGACCTCTCCAAGGCATCTGATCCAGTTTTCCAGTCTAAAGAGATGTGAGTCAGGTTGCTTCAGATTAGCATACAAATTTGTCCTTTTGAATAGTTTGCCAAACAAATGGATGAGCTGGAACTTTAGGGATTTTTCATATTCAAGTTTTGTTAATAATAAAAGTGACAGAAGAATCTAAAAAGTACTATTTATTTTTTTTACATCTCATTGGAAAGGAGCTGTTCATTTAAAAAAAAAAACAAACTTTCAAACAAGAGTTTGATTCCTTCCCCAAGAGCTGCAAACAAGATTTTTTATCCTTTCCCAAACTTTAACTGTTCTGCTTGGAGCCTCTTGGGAATTTGCTGTCACAGATCTCCAGACTGTAAAGTGCTGAGGAATATAACAGAAGAATAACAGGACTGATCTCCTTCAAAGGCCTCCAAAGTCATAGTGTGTCTCCTTTGTTACAGAGACGTAATGTCATGTTAATAGTTCCACCACTCTCACAAAAGTCTTGTTAGTAATATAGAGAGTTTAGATATTCTGGCCAATGTTCAGCTGGTGGTATTCAATGGAGCTGCAAATTCTCTTCAGGAAACCTATGCTGAGTCACAAAAATTGAAGACTTAGGAGGCAATGAGAACACAGCGTGGATAAAGTGGTGATTAAAAAAAAAAAACAGGAAAGCCTCGAAACTTTTCCTTTATCTTGGACTATGATACTTAAGAATGTAACTTCAGACTTGCCCCCAGCTGAATGTATTTTCATTTCTTTCTTTCAACTCTCCCAAGACAGTGACAGATAGATAAGTGCAATGCTGAGAAAAAAGACAATGAAAATTAAGGGCTGAAATCATCCAAGCAAGCCTCCTGCTCAAGACAGTGGGTACTATGGAAGAGCCACACATGCCATAGTTGCATGGGGTGAACTAAGGGAGGAGCTAGAAGAGGGTGTATAATGTGGCATTACATGATCAGCAGCATCACCCGTGTGTCTGTGAGCAGCCAGAAGGACCCTCTACAGCAATGGCTTGCAGCGAAGGGTTTTGCCTGGGAAATGCTGCTCTTTGCTCTCAGGAAGCTCAGCCTTCTTTGTAGAGCTGATAACAGCGGTAGACAATATCTTATTCATCCCCAATAGCAATGTGATTACAAGATGGAAGTTTGGTGTAAAGAAGCAAGCACATGAAGGGCAGACCCTGTGCAACCTACACCTGGAGCAGATAATAAACTATCTGGCTCTGAGGGAGAACATTTTATTCCAGCATGGCTCAAGATGATGTATGAAACCACCAAAGATTACAGTCAGTGATGTCTTGATTTGATGTTTATGGTTAACCCTAACATTGCTTTTGTTTATAGACACTATTTCTAGAGTAATCTTATCTTGCATGGCTTTTATGGAAACAAAAATTATCAGGCTACAGCTTTTATAGTACAGAGGATGACATGGATTTGATTTACACTTCATTACAAATCAGTCCTACAAACATCGCTCAGGTGTGTAGTTCTTAGTTCCCTGGTGAAATTCACAAAGGAAATGAGACATTTTTGAGCTTGTGCGTATGACTGGATAATCTGTGTCGGACTCACCTAGCACCTCTGGTGTTTGCACATCCTTAGGCATCAGAACCTTTTGCTTGGAAAACTCCTTCCAGGAACAGGTTGGTTCCTCTCTGTTAAGTTACCCCTTAACTCTTACATATCAAGGTGCTGTCCTTACAACCTCTCCTTAAAAATGGAAATAGTGATACTATTTTTCACCATTGAGCACCTCACATGCTGTTGCAATGGGCCCTGAAAGTACAATGACTGAGACAGATTAACCAGAGCCATACCACCAAAGGGGTATGACAGAGGGCACCAAATGGAGTATATTCTGCATAGTGCCATGGTGTTAGACCCCACCCAAGTCCAAGGGTTTTTCCAGGTACAGACCTACATACCCCACCCCGGTGAAGTCCTGAGAAGCGCAATATAGCCGTAAGGAGTAATTAGCTTTAGATCCTGATGTGTAGATGGGGAGGTGAGCTTTGGGCCTCACAGAGTCCAAAGGATTTCCAGGGAAGTCCATTCCCAAATTAGCCCATCTATTTAACTGTCAACACTTTTGAAGAAGCATCAAGAAAACCCGTGTGAAATCATAATACTGATCTGAAGTCAGGTCTACAGCAACAGTAAAGTCCATAAGGGAAAAAAATAATACTTTTTCCTCTCAAGGAAAATCATTGATTTCCATGCATCTGTTCAAAGCAAGGAAAAAAAAAGACAGAAAATCTGTATTTTACAAAGAAATTTTGCCAACTTCTTAGCAAAAACAGCTTTCCAGAATGAAATGGCAGTTTCCCTGCTGTGAAAAAAACCCTTTTGGTTTTCCACAAGCATTTTAAAGAGAAAAGTTGAAATTATTGTTTAGATTTTTTTTTAAAATGAAAAACTGTAAAGATTATATTTTCCATCTGCTTTACCAGAGGTGAGAATTTGTAGCTACACACATCTTCTGTGGCTACTCAAGGAGTCAGATGGAGATCATTTGGCTGCCTTGCTTTACCGTTGATGCTGTTCCCATCTCTAAAGCGGTTCTGGCAGCTGCCAGCGCAAGGGCAACAACCATCTGTTAGCACTGTTTGCTGCTGGGTGGTACCACAGCATCAGCTCTCGCTGTGCAGCACTGTCAGCCTTTCCCTGTTCTCCAGAGGGGATATTGCCACGTTGCTGCACATCAGCCCCAAGCCCAGCTGGCCAGTGTGCACACGTAGCATCTGCTCCAGGCATGCTACCGTCATTCGTTGGGGGCCACCTCCAAGGGGTCCATCTGGGAAATCCAGACCTCTTGGATACAGACCAGAACCAGCCCAACACCTTATTAATGGTGTGTCTTATTTGCATTGCAGCAATATGAGATGATCGCGGAAGAAGTAGCTCTCAACACCAAAGCGCAGGCAGAGGGATGAGGTGCTCGAGGTGCCAGGAGCTCCTTCTGCCTGGAGCAGCAGGTGGGACGTCCTACCAGCAACCCTGTCATCGTTGCTGGATGCTGCTGGCCCTGCAGGGAAAACAGCTTTGTGGAGGGCTCACTGGAAACTTCTAGTCCTGACTGGACCTGAAGCATCACCAGCCAACAAAAGTGAAGCACCAGAGCTGAACTTTATACTGTACCATGCTGCATAGCTGTTAAACCCCTTCACTATGGCCTGGAGGCTCAGAAATTGTTACTAATCCTCTTTACTGTTTCACATATCTAGAAAGCTGCCCTGTCTTCACAGTGTCTGGCATTTGCTGTGCCTGCTAGGACTCGATATCTCTGCAGTTACCATGGGGCTGGGGAAGTGCAGGGTCTGGATGCTCATAGGAACCCGGACACACTCCGATAAGCTGATGAAAACAACCCACCCTGGGAGCAGCCTCGCGGTAAAATGTCAGTACCGCATCTCTGAAAGTCAGGATGTTATCTGAAGGGAACCGCTTGAATTCTTCCAAAGTTAATGCTACCCAGTGTGAAGGTTCCATCACTCCTGATGTATGGCCCTTGAACTCACCTCCGTGAGGTGGACAAGGCAGGCGTATATTTAAGCCCAGCTGACCCCCCTGCTTCTGTTTGGGTGCTGGCGGATGGTTGGGGCAGAGGAAGACAGGAGAGGTTCACTTTCAGAGTTGCTTGAGTATTCATGAAGTTGTGATCAAGGAGGAAAATAATCCTCTAGCAAGTAATCCTGGAATTAATTGAAGAAAATTTCAGGTCTGATTATGAAAAGCACAGGAGGTGACTGTTTCTGGTTGCTGTTAGCATGCAGCAAATTGGGGTATTGTAGTTTTATCTGTTACCAGAAAAGCCCTCTACTTTGAAAAAAAAAAAAAAAAAGTAGGAGCCCCACCGTCTCATTTTTAACAAGGACCAGCTGAAAAATGAAGGCAAGCAGCACACAGACCATCTTATGTCTGCCAATTCATTTCCTGGCCCTGAAAGCTAAAAAAAAAAAAAAAAAAAAAAAAAAAGAAAGAAAAAAAAAGAGAAAAAAAATCCTCTTGTTTCCTCTCATGCAGGCCAAACATGGCAAAGCACCAGGGGAATTCTGAATGGAATCAATTGCACTTGTTACTAACTGAGTTTTCTTTTATTCTTATATTACCAAGGCCTGGATATTCAGCTGCAAGCAATTATAATGAAGAGTTACTGAGTAATGGTTTCCAGATTGCTCCATGATGGGGCATTAATTGAAAGGGACAATTTAAGAGCTTAGGCCATGTAAATGCATTTCTTATTCTGTCAGATCGAGAAATTTCTGCGTACAAGAGGCTGAAATGCTCAGAACTGATAAAGACTTAATAGTAGCCACTTAAGTGAACATTTGGAAAAGGGATTTTACATTTAAGGGATCAAGAATAATTAAAATAAAGTAGAGAGTCAGGGTTTTGTTAGGAGTCAGAATGTGAATGTTAGCAGGAGCCTGGTAATTCTTGGAGTTACACCAAATTTGTGCGAGGGAAGATGGCAAGAGCTTTTGGCTCCTTATCTCGCTGCCTGATCTCACTTTAGTCCTTGATTCTCCTGAGTGAAAGGTCCTATTGAGTCCCAAAGAATCAAAAGCAAAATTCCCTGTAAATTTAGCAGGATGAGTTTAGAAGGATAACATTGCATTGCTGGACATCTGCCCTTTTCTAAATGCCAGTTCAGAGAAAGTACTTCCATACTGGGGAGCTGATTCCTAATATAACAATAGGCTTCAAGAGTAACAGTGGATAAATGAGATTTTTAATTCTACTATAGCCAAGCAAACACAAATGAAAAATATCCCTTTGAATTCACTACTAAAATCTGGGGTTGTTTGTTGCAGTGAAGGAATGAAGCCCTGGAATTTGCAAGCTGTCCAAGCAATACTATTTTCAGTATGATACAACTGATGTTTTGCAGGTTTTATATAAATATTTCTCTGCACTTAACTATGAAATCAAACATTTCTTTTTTCTTCAATTGATATTTTATTACCTTAGTAATTGCTACAGATAATACAAATGAAAAATACATTTTACCCTAGATTAGTGAGTCTTCCTAGTTTTTTCATGAATTCATGTTAAACAAAAAAATACTACTAATCAAGAGAAATGTTTCCCTTCCTAAAACATTGAGTCACTTACAGGAATAATTCTGGGAAGAAGGAGGGGGAAGGGAGTTTATATCTCAGGCTTCTGCCATTATCTAGCTTGAACAGATGGAAGCTCAGCCACTTGTGATTAAATCACTGGAATGAAAACGGACATCACTGAAATGGTGGTCAGTCATTTGCTCAAACCTACGTGAAGAGCAGCCCCCCCCGAAGCAAGCCACAGCCTGCCAGAGAGCTATTACTAAGATGCCTGGGGTTGAAAATATAAACACCTTCAGAGTGGGTGGTCAGCTTGGGTCAGGCTTAGGGTTGATTCACAGGCACTAAATTAATCTGTAAAAAGGGACGTTACTAGACTGCAGTCTGGGAAGGAGGGAAGCACGGTGTGTGCCAGTTATTGGGCTCTTACAAATGAGCAGGCCAGGCAAGAGTCTGTGTTTCACCATCTGACGCAAAAGCAAACTGAAAATGAGTGGAGAAGTGAAATACTGGTCCTGCTCAACCGCATGGCAAAATCCTCCATGCTTCCCTGGAGCACCTCCTCCCCGAGCCCTCTTCCCCTCCACTGCCCCATGCCACCTCTTGCCTTCCCCTCCCAGTTGCAGGGAGAGAAATGGCTCAGGATGGGCAGGGAAATCCCACCGACCTGCGGGTACCTGCAGAGACCGTGGCCAGCCACGTGGGACCCTGGGGGCCAGCACCATCCCTCCCCCTGCAGTCCTAGGACCTCGGTCGTGCAGCTGGTGGTTGCCAGCCGGTTGCTCTTCTCAGACGACCCTCAGGATGTAATACAAAATTGGATTGAGGTAGCATCCAATCCACCTTTGGACCTGGCATGGTAAAGAGCTAGGAGGATCCTCCAGAAGAAAAGCCTTGCAAGTGAAGCAAAGCAGGGGCCAGGACTGACTGCAGGTACAGCCAAAACAGGAGATACCCAACAAAATGGCCTCGGTTTCCCCACATGATTTGCATGTGCCAGGAGCAGAGGGGGACTGGGAGGGATGGTTATTTCCAGGAGCAGAGGAAAAGGGGACCATTCACTTGCCAGGAATAGAAATTATCCCCCCACATCTCCCCTGATCACTCAGCCTGGCTGTGCCGCCTCAAGATCTCCGTCCCAGCTCCGTTGCTTCCCTGCCTCCTCCCAGCTCCTTGTCCTTGGGTTGGCAAAAGCCGCAATTGCTTGCACTGCTGGGAAGCCCTGAGGGAGCACTGTGGGAGATGCATGCAGAAGCCCTGTGAAAGGGCAGCGAGGTAGGCAAAAAAACCCCTGTGCACCCCGTCCCCCAATGCATCCAGGTCTTTGCACCAGGGTGTGCACCCGGGAGGCAGCCTGGGAACAGGTAGCTGCGTGTTTGGCCTTTTTGGCTTCTCTGCCTCTCCCCCTGGCACTGGCAGTCCCTGGCATGGTGGAGGTGCAGAGGACCACGCTGAGAAACCACAGAAGCTGTGGGAGAAATGTCTGGGAAATGCAGGATGGAGCCAGCGTGACCTTCCTTGGGGTCAGAAGAAAAAGGCACTAAGATTAATCAAATATATCTTGATTCAGTTAATACCTGGAGAAGAAAAGGTGCACAGTGCTAATTCACAGAAGCCACAGGAAAGCAGATTACAGCAGAATAGGAAATTTAGGAAGGGCTTTCCCCATTCCCCTCAAAAACATGTATTTATATTCAGTAGGAGGGCTTTTCTTTAAATCAATGTCATTGCTTTCTTCATTGACTAATAAACTTACACCTGGAATTGCTCCAGTCTGAAACTAGTCAGAAATTCATCCAGCAAACCCACACATACAGAAAATTAATGAAAATATTTTTTTCTGCATTATTATTAAAAGCAGAGAAAAACATTATTTGGGAATAAATAATAGCATCATTAAAAATAGCTTGTGGGAGACTAGAGGTCTGGGTGGGGGGTGGCTGCTCTTGTTTATCAGTTAAGGTTTCCCCCCAAGTCCAACTCTGCTTTGAAATGTAACACGTCATTAAGGAATTTGTAGTTACAAAGTACAGACACTTGCTCCTGACAGTAAGCATGGCCACTTCTGTTAACAGAGCGAAACCATAACCACTCCTTCCACCTTGCCCCTACTCCAAAACAGCAAAAATCCTGATTAACAGCCAGGATAAATATGGCAGCCAACCAAAACACTATCCAACGCGAAGTTTGGTCAAGCTATAAAACTGCCAGCAAAAAACCCAGAAGCAAAGCTTGACGCTGAATTTTAAGTTTAGAATAATAGTCTAACCCAAAGAAATATGAATCTGATAACCACTTAGGAAGGAGTCTGGGATTTTCATTAGTCACTTGCATGAAGGGGGTGGTGTTGCTGGTGGGAGGCGGGATGGATAATAGCACAGTGGTGAAATGTAAAAAGGGGCAGAATGGTTCAAATCCTGAGAAGGAAAAGGGAGGGGGGAAGTGTATTTGTTTTTAAAGGCAATTTTACATTAAGTCACACAAGCAGTTGAAAGACTCACTGTTCTTGCAAGTTCTAGGCTGGACCACTCTGATACAGCATAAAAGTTCTTCTGTTTGTGTAAGGGGAATGGGTGTGTTCTCAGTGCCCACAGAAATTAATGGACTGTACACAAAGTCATTTTTCCCTCAACTCCTCAAAATCTTTTTTTTTTTTTTTTTTTTTTTTTTTACAGAAAGCCTGTGACCCCATCATATAATGGAAAGTCAAATGCCTCAAGGTAAATCAAATAATTAGAAGGATATTTCCTTTGCTTTAAAAATTTCACTTGCAAAAAAAAAATAATCCTCAAACCTCCAGAAAACTTGGAGGTGGTTTACTTGTTTTTTCTGGCTGAAAGGATCATTGCACAGTTGGCCCTTATGCGCCTTGACTTCGTGACACCCAGGTTTTAGTCATGCTTAGCCTTTCTGAAAAATAATAGTAGTAATAACAGCAGTGGCAGATTTAACCACAAGCAGACGGGACGTTGCCTCATGGCCCCTTCCCTGTAACGAGCATAGGTTATTTTGGTTGCTATTTTCTGCTCTGCGAAGGGCTTGAAAGCACTTATACATAACTCCTGGCACCAGTCCCACACCTTAAATGGTATTTCCAATGTAGCCAAATATGAATTGCTCACCTAGGCAGGATTAAACTGTTTATTGTCTACTTGCTGCATGTTGTGTATAGATGTGTAGATGCAAGTGCAGATGTTGATTTTCTGTGCATCTGCATATCTTTCATACGGTCATAACACGCTAGTGTTAGGGAGTGTGATTGTTATCTGTGATTTTTACATTGAAACAGAGAAGTCCTCTCTTCTTCATCTTACACAGCATCGTGCCAGACTGTTTATGCACAATTTCCTAAAGCCCTAAAACTCAGCTCTGGTGTTTAAAGGCCAAAGCAAAAGCTGCTTTTAGTGGAAAGAAGCTGACAAAATCTTTTTATTAAGGCTCTTCAGCTATATTTTTAGGGTCTATTTAAAAACGAAATCCATTCACACCTAATTAGTGAGATTTTTACCTGAGGAAAAAAAGGGGGAAAGAGTAATACGATGTATAAAGGAAAAAAATCAAGTCAGGTTCTTTTTGTGTGTGTGATTTATATTTGATGTAGTTTTCCTTATAAAACTAGACCTCACTGGATGCTCAGGAAGAGCAAACTAGGAACTAACAAGTTACGTGTGTCAGATAACATGCTGCATGCAGTTGTGCTGATACACAGTGGGTTTGTGCAGCTTGAAGGAACCATTAGATGCTTCTCACCTCACAGATCCTCCACAGAAGTTATAAACAGATCCCCAGATTTCTGAAGATGCCATTATTTGATGACTGGTTCTAGGTAACAGTACCTGTAGAGCCTCCATTTACCTCACAGTGTCTGTTCTGTAAGTGCAGGAGTAACTTGCACAAGAGGCAATTGGTTCTGAGCAATTAAAAACACATAGGCTACTGTGTTTGGATTTGTTGGATATAACCTGAAGGTTCAGAGGTCTTTGTGTAACCCCTCATGGTATTCACTCATGCTAAACAATTCCATTTTTACAGAAAATTTACAAAAACCTTTTCTACAGAGTTTTTAAAACCATCCTATAGAGTTTAACGAAGACCCACTACAGACTGTTCCATATTAGTTTACGGATCCTCTACTCAATGCCAGAGTATTTTTCAGTAAAGGGGTAGACAGTGGTTTCTGTGTCAACACAGTCTCCTAAGTGGACATTTCACAGCTTTACAGATGCAACAGGAATTTAAGTTGTAGAAGATGCTACTGCAGTGCTGCTGGCAAAACCCTAACCATAGTAACTGCAGTCACTGCAGGCCATTCCAGGAGAAGTAAGAAATGGAGGAAAAAGTGGAATATGTCCCAGGAAGATGGCTTATCTCCAGGGTGTCATCTGGCACCATACTTCTCTCCAAGCCTGACACAGAGTGCAGGAAAGACAAATGAAATCCTAGAAGCCGTGTCATGAGGTTATAGTACCTTGTTTTCCTATCAAACTCTGCTCTCAACCCCACAGATACTTTGCAGGAACGATGTTTTTTTCTGGAACATCTGGATCCCACCGAAGGCTTTCGAAGTGGAGCTGTGACGAATATGCTATTGACACTGGCAGCTACAGAGATGTGAGCGTGTTTCTGTCAGAGGGCTGCTGGAGATGATCAATTGTTTCTCATTATCCTAAAACAGAAAGAAAGAAGGCTTTGGGTGAATGCTCTGTTCTTTCATATCAACGGGGAAAAGGCACCAGCATGAAAGGACTGCCAATATCAAGGACCAATAAAAGTAAAATAGCAGTTATGGTAAAACTGTGTATGTCTGTCCAGTCATGCTTTCGCAGTGAGGTTACTAAGGCATCAGAGACAGTCAGTGGGCATGGTCGAGGTTGGGGCACCATGCAGCAGCTGCCTGTGGCCAAGCTACATGTCTTCCTTAGCAGCTATGGAACATCTTCAAGATGCACATGTCCATCATTATTCTGCAAGAGTTAGGTGTGAGTAAATCCAAAGATTTGCAGAAATCTTACGGTATGTCTCTGACCACACAAGAAGGTTTTCCCACACCATCATCTGCTCAGTTAGGCTGTTTGGTCTGGGTGAATTTACCCCTTATTTCTTCAGGGAGAGTTAAGGACAGTATTTTTATTTTAAAAGCAGTTTGGAAAATATCTCCACTAGTATATACAATTGCAGGCAGCAAGGGCACTAAGTATATTAACAGTGAGTGAACAACTTTCTTGGAAAACATCTGTGGATGACAGTCATTCCACCCCCCCACTCCCCCCCAAAAACCTGACACTTGTATGGCTACTTATCAAATATAACCCAAAGCAGCTGCAAACCAGATAGACTGAGCTGAATGTGAGCTTCCGCTGAACCTACTGGAAACTATGTCACTTGACAATCTCCTGACTGAAGGTAATTTTATAGGGGGAGCTGCCAGCACATGCACACTCACACACAGGCTACCCTGGGGCCAACCCTGGAAAAAGGTGCAGCATTTGAAATTCCCATCAAAACCTCTATGGCACCAGGGTTTACAAAGATTATTAGCATGGTCTTTCCTTGACCATGATAAGACAGGACTTTGTATGCATTCACACCTTCGCTCTCTGTAATTCATGTGCGTGCTGTGCAGCCGTGACAAGACCCTGAAGTCGTGAGGAAGGAGGCAGGGCTCTGCCTGGGACTCATGCAAGCAATTCACAGACTGGGTCTCATTTACCAGCTCCCTACCCGCACCAGGGGCTGTGCGTGGAGAAGTGCCACTGGAAGGTGACAGCAGAAGCTCCCTCTCACCCCCATGTCCCCCATGGGGAAATGAATGTCTCCGGTGTTGGGAGTGAATGTCTTGGGTGCGGGTCACCCCCAAGATCTCTGACTTGTGCTTGGCCTTGGAGCTTTTGTGCTTTATGGAACAACACAACAGAAGCCTACAATATCCCATATTCCCCCTTAAATCACATGATATGTGCCCTTAAACCACCAAATCCACCAAAAGCATTAGTAAGATCATTCGGAGACAGCTAGAAAGGCTAGAATTTGCTAGTGAGTGCTGGGGTCAGATCCTGGACCTGGGGGACAGTCCCTGCTCTCCTCACAGTGCCCAGAGACCCACTATGGGCTGTATTAAATAGCACCGTGACAGCAAGGTCCACTCCCACATTTCTGTCCGGCTGCAGTAACAAGGACTGCATCTATCTAGATGCAATAGTGTCCTTCCATAACACACATCTCTGCTTTTCAGCTGACTCAAGCACAGTGTGTTCAGAGAGGAGAGAGATGGGTGCAGAATTTAAACCCCTCAGCTAGTGATACCCTTTACAGACTCTGTAGAGCTTCCTAGGATTCCTTTATAAGAATTAGCCGTGGTTCA
The DNA here is from genome assembly GCF_964188355.1 of Buteo buteo. Lineage (NCBI taxonomy): Eukaryota > Metazoa > Chordata > Aves > Accipitriformes > Accipitridae > Buteo > Buteo buteo. Next base: position 37,415,492 of record NC_134172.1, read on the forward strand.
AGCTTCTTATTCCTTGTTTTGTCCCCCCTCAGAAGTATCCCTGAATGACTGACCAGAAAATGTTCAACTGACATTGAAAGTGACTGTTAGATGCAGGAAACGACAGACTGCATATAATCTACATACGTCTGTAAATCTACCTGTCCCTTGCCAAGAGTACTGATGTTTCGCTCATTGACCAAAACCAATAGTGCATTGGGGTGCTCCCTTTCTCTTTTGCCTCCATTTTCTATTTTCTTTATAAAAAGCACATCTTGTATCTCATATACATACCTGTATATGTTGATGATGCTTCTTTTTTTGCAGAAGTATTCCTGCACTATGCTATTTCTTGGTAATGCATACTTGCAGTACAGTCCTTACATAGCCCTCTAGACCCCACCAATCTTCCAGCTGAAGCAATTTCATCCCATAAATTGTGACAGAGTCAGGACAGGCCTCAGTGTTATATGTGTGTATTTCAGAGGCTCCTGCAAGTACAGTAGTGGATTTAAACTTTTGCCCTGCAAAATCTCAGCTTTCATGAAGTTTTGCATTGCAAATCTTCCACCAGAAAATCCAAATTCAATCATGTATTTTAGTGGGTGATGACACAACTTGAGTAATATACCTTTCCAATGTGAAAATAGTGCAATAAAATAAAATAATAATAAAAAAGCTTGCTATTGTACTTTATTCCTCCCATGGAGAAAAATACATTAGAGCTTTCCTTGCCCTGTTCTTTACCAAGACTCTTGGTTGGTATCATATGGTTTAGAGATTTATCAATCTCCCTCTGCCAAATATTTTCTCTGATTTTAAATAAAAAAAGCTTTTTCAGCAGCTGAGCTCATGAAGACCTAGTGAAAATTTATGAGAGATAAGAAGTGTGTGCAAGGATGTTAACAAAATAACTCCATACAAAAATCTCAGATGCCTACCACTGGACTTGGATGTTTACTAATGCATAGACATGCACAAGACCCCAGTGGGGCACCCAGGGGTGTAAAGCACCCATAGACCAGAAGCAACAAGGATCCACAGTTCTTAGAGTGCTTTGGATCTCCCAGTCACTTTCTGTTAGGGAAAAAGAATGATTGCTATTATAAATAAATAAGAATGACCAGCATGGCTTCTTCCAATAGTATAACATCTATAACATCCAGTGTGCAATCCAGGCATGCCTATATTTTATCCTCCTTTATTAGATGCCTGTACAGAAAAGCTTTAGAAATATTTTTTTAAAAAAACATAAACTGCATTGGAAACTTCTTCCAAATGCAGGCATTCTTATGCTATACCTCTCTGTTAAGATCAGTGATGACCCTTCCAAACTGAGATTTCCCCTATGGAATTTTCATTTCAGGAAAGATTAAGACCATACCAAAACTCTTCAGGCTTTTCCATACCTCCACACCAGAACTGCAGCCCAGGAGGTCAGTCTGACCCTCCAGCTGTTTGCAAGAATTACATCATCCAACTAGGGAAGGGGAAAGATACAATGTGACTAAAATGCACCCATGCTACTGCAAATGGGAGTACCGGGACAAGTACTTACAAGGATCAGTTTGTGCACAATCCATAAACCCTGCTTGCACAGTGCACTTGCCAAGGACCTGCAAAGAGTGGATAGCCAAGCGCAAACTGAAGTCTATTTTGTCAGCATTTGTGAAGCAAGACCTAAATATAGCAGATAAAACATTCTTCATGAAAAACTCACCATGCTGTGATTACAGATCACCTCACTCCAAGCATTAAACCAAGAGAGCACCAGGGACTGTTTTGCTCATGCTTTATCCAATCTGCTCAACTGACACAGAATTTGCAAAATATGCTTTGCAGTCTTGACATGCCAACAAAGCACTTTTAATTTTGGCTCCAGTCCAAGCCGATCCTAGTTATCTGATACATTGCATAGAGTCATCATATTTTCTTCCTCACACACACTTTTCGTTCCTACATAAGCTTTAACTAACCTCTTCATTAAATTAGGTGTTTGGAAAGCTTTGTCTTTTAAACCTTGGAGTCTGCAGGTTGTTTGACAAGTGCTCTACACTTGACAGCATCTTTTTAAGTTTAACAGCTTCAGCTTAAAAAGATAGAACACTAAACCACTGAATTCACTTGGTTTGTTCCATTCATTTCAGGATCATTTAATCAAGCTTGGCAAAAACATCTGAGAAATAAATTTACCAGGAGACACATACAAGGCAAGCAATTCACATTGTGCAGCTTATTTACTAGTTACCCCTGAACAGTAGCCAGTTAACTTCTACCTAATCCCTAATAAGGTTGTTTTTTCTCCCTACCATCAAAAATCTAGCACTCTGACCTTAATGTGAAGTGATGGATTAATGTTACACACACTGTTCTTAAACCTCAGTCACTCTTTGCTATGACAGCAGGATTAGAAGGGAAAGTATGGTCTGAAGGCACCCAGCAGATTCATTGATTTAATTGACTGAGCTTCTGGTGTGCAGGCTTAACTTTGGCTTAAATAATGTCTTTTTCCCGTCAAAAGAAGTCTGTTTGAAATTAAATCCTTTTACTGAAGCCCCAAGTAGAACACTTTAAGTTTTTAAGATATTTTGTGCGTGACAGAGGTGTTTGTTTGCCTTAATGCTCCCCAAACATTCATCTGAAGCTGTTTGCAATGGCCACTTTCTGCCTCTTGTTTTGGAGATGTCTTGATCAATTAGTGCAATGTCACAGTTACATGTAGTTATTGTATCTCCAGCTGCAAGCTGTTAATAATAAACTTACCCACAGGACAAACCTGCCATATGGTTGATGGTCAAGCAAGGCTAAAATATGCATTAGGAAAAAAATGCAACTGTCAACATGAAGTTGGATATGGCTTATTGGATTTGATGCGGGCATCTGACAGCAATGTTTCTTTTAGCAACATTCTGTATTGCAGGTCAGGAATCTGCCTACTGTGGAATATTTGTCATAGGAAGACGAGAAGAGAAAAAAACAAGGAAACATTTGTAAAATGGTGCATACAGGGTAGGTTAGTGGTGGCTGATTTTTTTTCCAAGCAGGGAAGTAGGAGGGAGTGTTGAGGGTTTTTTGTAAGAATGATTTGCTAAAGAAAGGCTTGTTCAAATTTTTTTCACAATCAAGGGAGATCAGCTGCATATGACAAGACGACAAGCATATCCTTGCAGATATAAAGAAATTGTAGTGTCACATAAAACATGAGCAATAGAGGAAAATATCCAAAGTCTATCTGATGATAGCTATATTCCCAGATTGTAAGTTCTTTGTGCTAGGAAAAACCTCAGCATTTGGGTATTTTTTGTAACTCTTGACATCTATTCTAGCCACTCAATGAATGGTACTGGCATGGTTTCTTCCCTCACTGATAACACCAGTGCAGCAAATACCTCCTTTAGCTTTACAAAAGCGGAAGGTACCGCAGCTGGGTTTGCCATTAAATAAGACAAGTCAAAGAATGACATGAAAGTAAAAGCAAGCCCTTCTATTCAGTGGAGGCCTTCAAGTCCTCCCCCCTTGCCCCATCAAAGGTCACCTCCCAGTAACTTCACTTCATTTATGAATTAGAGGGCATGCAAACAGTTTCGTTCCATACTACTGTCAGTTTTATCAATGGGAGCAGAAAACAAACTAATTGCTATTCTAAGAGCAATCATGCAGTGAAGACCTTATTAAAAGTCCCAGAGTCCTGTTTACACGCGGTAAGGCTTGATTTGATTAGTTGGTAATTAGAAGCACACTGTTAATTATGCAATTTAAAAGGGATAGCTGGGAGTCATAGTTCCTAGGAGAATTCTCTAATATATGGGAAAGCATTATTTTTTTATTAGACTTTGCTCTCAAGGCCTTGTTCTTGCAAACACTTCTGCACGTGCTCAACTTTACCATGAGTGACTGGTCTCTCTGACTTTCATGAGTCACTCCCAACCTCATGAGCAGAAGCCCTCTGCATATGTCTCTGAAAGGACTAGGCCTGAGATACCAAAAATCACTTCCCAGTTCCCAGTTGTTTCTCCAGATGTTCCAAATATATTTCTCACAGAGATGATTCCTCCATGTAATGGTAAACATAAAAAATAAGGGCAAGCTTTCCTGGCAGTTTGGAGACACTGGGGCTTTACTGGGCATATCACTAGATAAACAGGAGTGCTTTGATGCAAACCTCAGAACTTCAGCAGTTGGTCTAAAACTGGTGACATTAAAACACTTTGCTTCTAAACATGCCATCATTTTGCATTAGAGCAATGTTTTTCTCTCTCTCCACTCAATGCAGGCTGATACTCAAGGCAGGCCAGGTATTCAACCTACTGTCTTCTGGGGTGGGGGTGTGCTGTATGTTCAAAAATGGTTTCTTTTTTTACCAAAAACTTATTGTGAGGAGCTTGGTATTCTATAAAAACCATAAACTGTTGCGTTTTTTCTGGGCTTAAAAATATTTTTGGTGGAAATGAAGAGTCTAGATTAATCCAGGCCCTTTCTTTTCACAGTTTTAAAAATGTAAAGGAAAAATCAAGGCTGTGGACTTGAACTTCAAGCCCATATGCCACCAGCTGTTTTCGTGGGTTGTTCCTGAAGGACCTATATGTTAGAATGTTTTTTCTTCCTGCTAGCTAAATTTGTACTGTGGCATAAACAGCAAAGCAAGCTCCCAGTTAATAAGACAAGGGAAGCAATCAGCAAGAAAGGCCTCAGAGTCAGAGTTCAAAACAAAGAAATGAAATGTTCAATAGATGGGGGGAAAAAAGTCTTTTTGATGTGGTGCAGGGTATAAAGTTAAGCGCAAAAGAAGAAGAAAAATTAGGGGGATGCTGAGGACTGAGAGGAGAGTAGAACATGAAGAGAGAAAGTATTGTGTGAGCTGAACATACCTGAAACCAGTGGAGTCCTAAGAACAGGGAATTAGCCCTCATATATGTTACACATTTTTTTTCTTGCTATTTCCAACACAAGAAACATGGTTACTTTGATCACAGAAAGTTAATTAAATGCACCGATTCTTGGTAGCATATTTATGAACCATCACTAACCTTAACAACAGCTCCATGTATATACACAGCAACTTGCTTGTAAATAACCACTTGCTTATTGTTGCTCCGTATTTTTTCATGATTTCATCCTACCTGTTTTGTCTGAAGGGAGAGTGTGTCTGTAACACATCTGAATCTTTGTGATAGCCCTAATTTAGGTGTTACACTTACACATTTTCTGTGGCTTTCTGGGCCACCCATCTATTAAATGTCCTGCCACTTGGCTGTTTTACATGATGTCAGCTCATGATCTGGCTTTTTTTATTCTGTTACCAAATCCTAACTTCTTAAAACATTAAATAAAATGTTTCTTTCAGGGTTAATTATTTTGGAGTGTGACAGAAACCAGCACCCATAAAGTTTGTTGACATAAAAAGAGTAGATGTGAAAATAAAAATGTATGCATGTCTACACTGAGCTCCTGAGCTAATGCACTGAGTTTCAAATCTTGACAGAAACTTGGCCTCCATCAGTCTTGACTCTGTTTAAGTGACAGGATGGCTGGCAGCACTCACCAGTGCTTGCAGGATGTACTAATATTTACAAGCAAAAGAAGGTCTCTGGCTTTGTTGAAATAACACCACTTTCTTAATTTGACTGCTGCTCCATAGCAGACCTTAACAAACAGCTACCAAGGGAGGAGGTAAAGGACTGAGCTTTCATGAAATGCTAATGTTTACCTTAAACCGAAAAAGTCACAATTATATTAAACAGATTTCTGAGGGCAAAGTATAAATAATGATATCATTCTTCTGGAATATCATGCTCAGGATGACAATGTAAACACTAAGGAGTTCCAAAAGCAAAATGCAAAAAGGAAAAAAAATATATATTGGACAAGATTTCTTCACATAAACAACCAAAAAATGCTTGCAAGTTGCCTGTCTGGTACCGAAGTGTACAATGCATGTGTTGTATGTGTACAGGGAGAGAAGTGGAAATATACCTGCCATTTCATTTTGACTAGTTGTTAAGGCAGGGGCAATTGCAAAGTTTAAATTAGTTTTCAACTTCGGATCCAAAGTCACCTGAAGCTTCAGAGCAATTTAACCTCACACTTCCATTTCTACTTAACCTTTGAAATGAGCAGGATTAATATAATTGTTTTACACTGATAACATTTCCATTCATCTGAAAGGATGGCTATATTGCTTGGTGGAATGCTGTGGGATTTAGTCTGATACACTATCTGTGTTTCTATATACATCTGTACTGAATAGATTAGTAATATATACAATAAATGTAAATTATACATTGCTGTATATAAAAGTTATCACTTATCTAAAGAATTTGCATGACCTCCATCGATTGAGTGATTCACAATTTGTAAAAAAATTGCTCTTTTCACAGCCCTGTGCAGTAAAGAAATAAAAAGAAGGGAAACAAAGACTGTGGAGAATCTCTGTGGGTTTGCCCAACATCATACAGTAAGACAACAGCAACATCCACAGGTGCATCTAGACTATAAGCAAATACATACACTACCCCAAAGAATATCTGGGTGAAAAACAGCTCTGTAGAAATTAAAATGACATTGCCTGTGATGTCAGTGGGCCAGCTTAATTTTGTAAGCCCCCCCACCCCCGCACACATAGTACCATTGAAGTCATTGGAATTCCCTCCGCTGAAACCAGCATGAATTTGGCTTTTTGTGTCCAAAGGGCAATTTCACACTGAAAACATTTGATTTTGATACACATTAAAATGGAAAAAATCTGTGAAAGGGTACTTTTGCATTGATACATACCAACAGAAAATGAGAGTGGGATAACAAACCAACAAAAACCCTACTCAGTGTCTGCAAGGCTCCAGCACCCTGTGTATAATTGGAAATGCGTACTGCTAAATAAAATAATCAAATAAGTCTTCAGCTGCCGTTTATAGCAAAATAGCTAAAAAGGCCTTTTGCTTTTCTGTGTGGGGAAATCAGACAGAGGAAGAGGCACAGCCCAGGCAAGGGAAGCGCGTGGTGCTGTACTGTAGGGCACTGTCCCAAATACCCACAATGAGGATCCCAGGAGCAGCACAACATCAATGGGTACCTTGTCTTCCACGTTTCCACTCGCAGCCAGGCAGCTAGGCTTTTCTTAGCTATGTGCAGCCAAAATTTTTCATCTTCTATCCCAGCGTTCAGGTTTTAATGCTTTCTCTGCTGGGGAAAAAAAAAAAAAATCTTAAAATGGAAGGGCTGTGATCTCTCTCAAGTGTTGAGGTGTTCAGCCAAACATGGTGAAATACACAGCCTGGGGAATGAAATAATGAAGCTATCACTGCTGCTGGGGGTGAGATTCACAAGTTGTTAGTCTCACTGCGTGTTGCCAACTATGAGTTACTGAAGTTTCATCCTCCAGGTGGAGGTCATTTTAAATTCCAACTGTTCAATGCCATATAATATGCAACTACAAGCTTTGGCATGTATACTTAACACTAATCATCTGTTTATTTCCTTGTTCACTTTATCAGTTTTCAGACACTGTAAGTCTAATTTTCATCCCAGCTTTTTTCTATTTTCCTCTGATAATTGGTAGTAGCTTCAATGCAAAATGCCATGAAACTGTGAAATCTGTTCAATCTTTGGAAAACCACCCCCAGGGAAGTCTTGGATGTTCCATTGTATGAACATTTTAAAAGACTAGTTGTGGGTAGGCAGAGGAGAGAGTGCTGGCATTAGCAACACCTAACCAAGTGAATACGACACAGATGCTGCACACAGGGCAAAGACATGACGATAGCAAAATATCACCTTGTATATTGGCTGAACTGGATCACCAAGGCCTCTGGAAAGCAGATCATTTTCAATCAGGTATGCCTGAATTTAGATGTTTAAGTCTCTCAATTCTGAAGCTGTGAATCAGGACAATGAGAAGAGTGTGACTTTCGCAGAGGTTTGTGGCGCATTCACTGTTAAGACCTTGACCACCACTTTGGATGACCTCTTGAATGCATCATCACTCACGCATCTCCATAACACAGAACAGAATTTTTATTTTTGAAATTGCTCTAATGTCTTCCCTTTCCCCTGAATGGAAATGAGGGTCCTGAATGGCAGTCAGAGACAGCAACTTCCAGTGAATAGTAAAGATCTTGTGACACTGACAGCTCTGTAAAAGTAACAACATATTTGAGTTTTCTTTATGCTTTGCTGTTGGTATTTTCAAGCAGATTTTTTTTAATCTTGCTTCTTATTTGGGGTCACCATAGTGAGCTTTTGCTGCTTTCCAGGAGAGTCTTGGCAGAAGCTATTATGGCATGAATTTAAAAGGGCCTTTAACACCTGATCTTTCAGAAGTCTTTTTCTCTGTACTTCTAGCTCTTTCCATTATAGGATTACAGGAGCTGTAGCTGTGAAAAAGACTCACTTTTTCCCTTCTGCTTTTTGTACTGTAATTTAAGCTAAATCCTGTGACACTGTGAAGCATCTACAGTTCCTATGGATTTCAATGTAGAAATACATTCTCAGTATTTCATAATATTTCAAAGTTAATTTCGGCAACTTGGAAGTTTGCAGATCGGGAATTAATATTCAGCGTGCTACTAGCCTAACCCAACCTTGGAACCAAAAAGGCTCTTCATGTTTGTATGGCTTTTTTCTAAGTTTTGATTAAGAGAATGATTAGGAAACTAAAAACTAGTTCAAATGGTCCCACATAGTCCATGGTTTTGAAACTTGACTGCTTCTGTGAAATAAAGAAGAAGGAATTGTGTGAATATAAACCATACCCAGTAAATTGTGTGAGTGGCATCAGCACTCTGGCAGCACTGCCTTTCAGATGCAAAATATTTCAGTAAAAGAATAATGCCTCAGTTGAAGTCCAGGACTTTGTGTGATGTTGCTCTGGGTAAAATGTGGCTCTTCCTTATGAAATGTCTTTTCACTAGCTGCAGTTATAAAAGTGCCATCTCGGGTAAGCCCCATTGTTATTAATTATTAAAAAGCTGACATGGTTCCTTGAGGGTTCCCCTGAGGGCACAGCTGTTTTCATACTCTGGGTTGTTTTGCTGTACGTTAGGGCATAAAGCTACAGCACCTTTCAGCCCAGGGTACCTCATACATGCCATGAGCACTGTTGTGTCTACGTAGAAATGACACTGTGGTGACTGCAGGACAGTGCAAGAAGTTGTTGATGCCTGTTCTCAGATCAAGCCATAAAGTGCCCCCATGCAACTTGGGATCTCTAACAAGCATGCAATGGAGAGTGCAAGTGTGAATCTTAAAAAATTGTTTTTAAGTAGCCTTTTAAAACTTTCTTAACAAAGATATGATTTTATATATGATCCTTCTAAACAGACAGTTACTTCAAAAGAAAAAACTAGGACTACCCTCCTGCTTTTTGTCCTCAGCAAAGACTGAATGTTACCTTTCTTTTTCATCCTCACACATCTGACTTCCAGTCAGGAAGGAAAAACAATTTTAAAATCCCTTGAGGAAAAAGGCAAGGAGCATAGATTTCAGTTTTATTGCTGTTAAACCCTTTATGCCCAAAACTGAAATATTTGAGTGTTCATAGAGCTCCATGTTTGATGATCTGTATTGGATAGATAGGTCTCTGTTTATAGAAACATTGTTTTAATGGTTCAAACATCGAATTGCAAAAATGATTCATTTTTGAGTGATCAAAATATATATCATTCTGCATTCTAATAAAATGTTGAATACCAGCTATAATATAGATCATAGTAGTAATGCCTCTTGTAGGATCTGATGATCCAAACTTGTTTTCATAAATGTCCTGGAGTTAAGGTTAATGCACCAAAGAGCTGTAACTCACCAGTGTGTAATACAAGCCGATACAATATGATAATCCTGCAGCAGCAGCAGCACAGGGAAGTAGAGAGGTTGCTCTTCTAAGCTATGAACATGGGCTGTAGTTCACAGGATGCTTCTCTACATACAAGTCTAGCTTCTGACCAACGTGTTACTGAAAAGAAAAAAAATAGGTACAGTTAAAACCAAAAAATAACCCCATCTTTCCCCAAAACAATTGACAGTAAAACCAAAGCTATAACTCTTCATACTTAATCTTCCTAAAGAAATTGAAAATCTTTCACTGGAGACTTTTTTTCCGCATCTGTAATATCCCCTTTCCTGCAAGTGATGGCTGTATCCTGTCTACTCATTAGTATCAGAGTTGTACGTGCAGCAGGTTTAGGAACACACTTCATATTTGACAATAAGATTTGTTTTACTCTCATTCTACTGGCATATCTTGACAAAAGTCTTAGATTTTCATCCAATTAAAAAGAGACATTTATCTTTAAGCCTGTGCAGATGTAAAGACAGATTTCTTTCTCCAAAGAGGTCAGCTACAAAAATGGCAACTCTAATAATATGCTTTGCTAAATTACTCTTCTATTTTCAGCCCGCTGGTACGTCCTTGATTTTATTTAACTGATGCCTATCTCCATGGTGTCAGAGCTATCCACAGGATGACAGAATTGACATTACAGTAAGAAAGTCCTACATTTTCTTGCTGCCTCTTATCTGCGACATAAAATCAGTTATCTGAAAAAGGTTGTACAAAAGAGTGATATTTTGCAACAACCCTTCCCAAAAGTGGCCAAGTTTGTGCTTTTTCATGTTTTGCAGGGAATCAATTTCGAAAGTTTGGAGCCACCATGGAGAAAATTCTTCCCCTGGCAACCAGATTCTGCAGACTTGGAGATGTCAAATTCAATGAGCACAGGCGGCTGAGTGGTTTCTCCTTTGCTTCGTTGTAAGGAGTCCCATCTGCCTTTTCTTAAAGCTGACAGGAGGGTTTCTGTGCCTTGTCATATGCCAGATTCATTACAGGATTGAGAATTTCAGGAAAACATAGGCTTCAGCAGAGAGAACATTAATTTCAGTATGACAGGGAAAGTAACAAGACTTTAGAATGAACTTTGTATCTTTAAGACAAATTAAGAAATACAAAATTTTGCTCAAGTGAGTTCTCTCTTTAAGAAGGAAATACATTAAGTATTATTAACTTTAGCATTGTTAAATCAGGAGGATATCTACAGTTCCTTTCTAACAGTCAGGATGCCTCTCCTAAAAGTTCACTGTTTGCTCAAGATGTTCAATGTTGCTTTGAAAAGAGTCAGAGCAGTTGAAAAAGCAACGATTTCTCCAAATTGTAAGTCTTGTTCTGTTTTAAAGCTGAAAAGAATGTTTAAAAAAAAAAAAAAGGAAGAAGAAGAAGAAGAGAGAAAGATATTAGGAAGACCTTGCCAAGGTTTCTTTGATAATAATAATATCTTCCTCACAGAGGCATGATAAAGGGATTTCCTAAACTTCCTTAGCAGAATGGTTTGTTTTTCATCTATCACTAACCACTAGAGTTGTCTGCAAAATTGCCATTAAAACAAAATTTTGACAAAGATTTGGAGAGGATGGGGTTATTTTTTCCTGTATTCTAGCTCATTCTTGCAGGCAGAAGAGTTTATTAATAGATAGGTCATTTGCAAGTGTAGCTTCTCAGTTATTTGGAGAAGGAAAACATCAACAAAAACTTCAGACCATATTGCATATAGAATGGAAAGTCAGATTTTGCCTAGTTTGTTTACAGATTATATCTCCACAAACAGAAGTGGAGGGGATTCCCAGTAAGTAGCTAGGAGGAAGGTTTAGATTAGAAGGAGTCCTGAACTGCTCCTCCTCTCTTTCACTGCAGATCCACCTTTGGGACATACTTTGCAGGGCAGGCTTTGCTGTCTGCATCAAATGCCTCTGCAGAGTTGCAATTTATTGTGGAAAAAACTAGTATGGAAAGGCGTCAGCTATCTTCAGGAAGCTTGCTTACCACAGACCTCTTCGATCAGCCTTCACAGTCCTCACCTATTCACAGGTTAGTTACTGCTAACAGGTATTAACGAAACAGGAAAAGAAATGCTTACTGGTATATTTGTGTCACCACACAGCACTTGATATTACCATCTCACCAGTAACTGCTTTGTCACTATACAGGAAAGCAAGAAAAGAGAGCTTCCACAGTGGAAGCTCTCCTAGCACGAGAGTAAATGGCCACCGCACTGGTTACGATATGTTGTTCCAGATGGGAGACTGGTTAATTTAATAGCAGGCATCTGGAGGAAACCTAAGGAACAGAGATGTTGATTATTGCTAAACTTAATAGCACAAACCGAGGTGAAAACAATTGCAGTCATTCAAATTCAGCAGTAATCAGTTTAGTCCAGAATAGAATATTATATGAAAGAGTCTCTTTCAGTGGCATGAAAGTTATGCCAATAAAGATGAAGCTCTGGCTGTAGCAATGAAAAAAAGGCAAAAACATCAGTCAGCAACACTGCCTGTGGATGATTGGCAGGGATCCTTGACTGACCAGCACACATCTTGTTCTAGGACTGAAGACTGTCCATGCCCCTGTTCATATGTTTCCTAAACCATAACATTCTGTTAATAAATGCAAGGCAAGATGATAAACTGGATACAGGTCAAACTGTGCTTGTTAAAAGTTCCATACTTTCACCTTTGTTCTGTGTGCATGACTGTGAGATGCCAGAGAAGTATTTGATATCAAAGGCAAGGAGGACAAGCTTCTCCTGGCCTCCCTAAATGCTTTCTTCATCTCCTCCTGCTTCAATTTACAGTGTCTGAAACAGGTTTTTTGCCAGCAGTCAGGTTCAGCCAAAGCAAGGATGAATGTGAGTGCTGCTTCCTTCAGCTGCCTATTCAGCACTCTGCTATTTCTCCAGCTTCCAGGTTCCATTTCAGCTTCTCTTCAACTTGCTTTGGATGCGTAATGAGAGGACAGTCTGTCTCTTCAGTTGGGAGCACTTTGGGGAGAAGATGAAGGCTTCCTGGGTCTTCATACAGCACTGACCACCAGAGGAGCCCGTGCTGGTTGGATACACTGGTTTTTATACCACTGCGAACAAACAAACAAGAAATACCTTTACAACTGCCCCTAAGTAAACATCCTAGAGTACTGACAAGGATTGGGACCCTCATCCTCTCCGTCTGTATCTTAACTCTCTCTATCTGTGTCTTCACTGCCAGTTCAAGACAGAGGAAATCCAAGAGCTTGGACCTCAGTAAACCAAGTCTGCCCCAGGTCTTCTTGGCAGGCCTTGTGGAAGGCTTGGGTCCCCAGTCTCGTGTACTAGCTTTCCCCAGAGGCAGTAAAATGCACTATTCCCTTTGCTCACTAGGGAACATAATGGGCAGGTGGGGATGGAAACTCCAGCATCAGAAAACCTGCCAAGGAAAAACTTGCCCATCAACTGTCAGCAGGCTAGAAGGAGTGAGAGAGTTTGAGAGACTGAGCGCCTCATCGGTTTCTATCCTTGCACAGGCTCCAGACTGGATTTCACTTTGCCTTCACAACCAGAATATTTATTTCAGGGAACAGGAAAAGCATTGAGGCCGCACACTAAAATTTATGTATTTGCCAAGAAGCAGAAAATTGTTGCTGTCCTTTTGGTGATTTAACCTGCATGGTACATGCCCTTAAATCATGGGGGGATGAATCAAAAAGCAACCTCTTCCCTGACATTTTTGGAAAGCTGAAATTCCCACTGCAGCCCCTCTGTTCCCATCATCCACTGGCTGAACTGGAGCCAGTTACCTGCACCCCGTGTTTCCACTAGGCCCATCTCTAGAGACCCTTTGAGGTAGCAGAGCAGCATTTGCTGAGTCAGATATGTGCCCAGAGGTTGACGGGTGCCCACAGAAAGAGATAACAACTTCTCACAGCATTTTCCTCTCACAAAGGGCAAAAAGGCGCCTGTCTGAATTTAGCAAGTAATAACTTCTAAACCTAAATAAAACCTGCAGAGGCCCACTGCCTGAAAGCCATGGGAACTGCAGCACTATGAGCCACCTAGTAAATATACGAGCTGTCAGAGTCAATGAATGGTAAGATATGAGTGAACTCTACGCAGGCTGATGAACCAAGCATTTTAATGCATGCCTAGTAAGATGTGAAAACTGGTTTGTTTCTGGTGCCTGCCCATGCTATTGGCTCTGTCGAAGGAAAAACATAAAATGTTGCTGCCATAAATCTTGACAAATCCATGGGATAATCTACTCATACACCTAACCAAATGAAGCTTGGAAAAATACTGCTACCAAAGCTCATGCTAGAATGATAGACTTTATGCTGTTACAAACAGGAACATCAGGAATGCTGGGTTCGAGACAACTAGAGATCAATAAATATAAAATAAGAGATGATAATCTATGTATAGTATACTTAGTCTCTTCATATCAGTACAGCATTAATATATTTTTATCCTTTTTGTTACCAGTGAAACATCCTTTTCTCTGTACCTGGGTGCTTTAATATATGGATGATGCATTCTTTTCTAGATTGTTGTTTAATGTGTTGCCTTCTGATGGTTCATTTTAGCTCCAAGACCATGAAGAAGTTTTACTACCCACTCCCAGCTAAGTTTCAAGGTTCAGGGTTTTTTGTTACTCATGTCCTAAATCTGTATCTAGCATGATTTTGACCTCAAGTATTCACTCAAGGAGAATGTAAAATATATTGGACTATTTTTAATTCCAAGGCACTTCTGTTTGCAATTGACTGTCAGCGATCTTCACCCACTTGAGGGCACATAAATCCCTGAAGAATTTCTCAAGATGGAACAAATCTCTTTTGGTACTTGTTATAGAAGTGAAAGCCTACTATTAAGGGCATCTACTAATTCCTTCTAGAAGACCCCATTTTCAATGTCTTAAATCCTCAATAAACTATAACCAGTTAAGCTGAAATTCTCTGTGCCAGGTTCACATTCAGATTTGTGTTTACACATAAGTTTTATCCACAACAGTTTGGCCACCCTGAAAATAACGCCATTGAAAACAGCTTGTACCAGAACATTAAAGACCTCCGAAAATCCTTTCTATGAGAAGCTATTGTCCACCTAAGTTTGGAGCAGGAGACTTAAGCATGTCAGGTCTGTCCTGCCTCTCCGGATGTGCTTTCTCAATGTGCTGTGAAAATTTCTGCAAATTTGGTACATTGTGAGACTTTAAATGATTGCCAGTCACACCTGCTTAGGAGAGAGCTGGTGAACAGTGGCAAAAACTGCAAGAAGCATACGTCTTTGCTAAGTTTGCTGCATCTCTCCAGCTCAGCATGGAGCTGGATGCCCCCTGCAGAGCCAGCCGGGAAGGGTGAGCAGAGGTGGACTGATCCATCCAGGGCAGTGGGGCTGAGCAGTGGCAGTGGCTGGTGGTGGGGGAGCCAGCGCTGTGGTGGGCACCAAGCCAGGCACGGGCACCTCAAAAGCAGGGAGCAAGGGACCAGGAGAAATGAAACGAAGCAAGGAGTAGCAGGGCAGAGAGACTTGGAGAGGAGCACCAGTGCGTCAGGTCAGGAGGGAATGGGTGGATGGGGCCAGCTCCCGACAGAGCTGAAATGGATCCAAGGAGTCCTCCGCCTCTGCATTCCTCTGCTGTCCGCAAATACCTGTGAAAGCCATTAGCAAAGTACGCTTTTTTCAGGCACTTCCCAACTTTAGAGTGATTGAATTTGCAATATTAATATTCTTTCAGTATAGCTATGCTGTGTAACACATGCTGACATAGCCCATTGATACATACTCAGGCTAGGTACAGAGGTACATACATACGTTTTGTATTTTAAATGCTACAAAAGAAGAAAGAGCAGGTGTAGCTATCTAAACTATTTACTTATGTGTCTCTGATCACATGGACATTCTGGGAAGACCAGAACTTAAAAAAAAGGTAAGGACAAATAAAATGGCATTATTTCTTTTCCATACGAAGATGTAACATTTTCAAACAGCATCATGGTACAATTATAGGAGTCCTACTTGGACCACAGCTAATCAATCTCACAGTGATACAGATTTCAGAAGAGGGCTTTTATAGCCCGTCAGCTCCAAGAACTAACTGTTGAATATAAAAAAATCCCTGGCTCTGCAGCCCAGGCTTCTGTATTCCAAAGCCTGAGGGATGCATGGGATTAATTTTAAAATAAAGTCAATGGATCAGTAGGTCCAGCCATTCACAGAAAGACAAGCAATGCAATACCTCTAAAAATCAAACATATGGCTGGATCCAACAAGCCCCCCCCGCCAAAACAACAGTTATTTTCCTAACTAAAAAGATATGCTCTTACCAACTAGCTTGTAAAGGACAATTTAAAAGGACCCAAATCTAGATTTAGCTCCAAAATAGGTTTACAGAAAACAAAGATCAACAGAAGAACTTCAGAAGTTCATTTTTAAACTTAAATTGAAAACCATATTTAATTTTAATTTAAGAGAATTCATTACCATTTTTTGAACCCCAACAGCAGAGCACATGATGAATAGGAAGTGAAATGACTGGTCAAGTACCCGTAACAGAGTTAACAATATAGAAAAACAACATGCTTGGCAGGCTGAAGGGAAGGAGTAATTTGTGTGCATGGGGATGGCCAGAGTCACTGGAAGCATCTGACTGCCCACTGAAACCAGGTGAAACCCTGAAGGGACAGACTAACTGGGCTTCCTTGGTTGCCACTGTGTCGGTGGAGCAGATGCTGCCGTATCCTGGTGTTGGGCAGGGGCTGGGGAGCCGATCCCTGGGCACCGCATCCCCACTTCACAGGAATGCCAGCCCGTTCCTGCAGCTGAGTAAGCAGTGGTGCCTAAGGATGAATAATGCCTCCAAGGAATGTAACCTGTTTTTCTGATGGAGGCTTCTCAGTTTTTTAATTCAACACCACAGCTAATAGTGTTTGCATTATTTTTCAGCTTTGGTTCAAGTACAGTTTGTAACAAATAGAGAAATATTTTGCTAAATTATTTCTGGAATGTGAGCTGTATTGATTAATCATTCCTAGTCCTAATTTCATACCTCTTTTCCCTAATCAGATAAATGAGTTTAATTCTCATTACAAGGAGGCATAATTGTAAGCCTGACTATTTCAGAGAAAGCAACCCGCTAAAACAAAGTCCCAGTAAACAGGATTATAGCATTTTAGAGAATTTTAAATCTTTCTTTTTGGGTCTCATAACACTTCCCTTCAGCAACATACCTAAAAATATTTAAGTTACTATAAAATTTATTAGCTGGGAACAGAGTATAAATGTATTCCTTCTCTTACTGTGTATGACCCTGCTACTCCCGTGCTTGTTAATAAACAGTGTCCAATCTCATATAAAATGTGCTTGATACATTATTGCATTGTTGATTGTAATTTTTGTCAGCACCTTTGTGACTGGCATCGCATAATCGCTTGTGTGTCTGGTTCCTAGCTGAGAAGAATGTAGTCAGATCTGTATATGTTTTGTTTAATTGCCTCTGTGCATGGGCCCTGTTAAATGGCTTGAGGAAACCTGATCTATTGATGTCTCGTCCCCTATAAAATCCATCACTTCCGATGCAAATGGTTGAGCATGTGAACTTAATTCACTTGCCATCAGTTATGCTGGGAGTAAAATGTGGTTGGTAGAAAACAAACACTGAAAGAATATAAATGCAACTGGAGCAAATTCTGTTTAAAATCTGAGTGCATCTTCATGAGAAATTTTTATATTGTTCACACAGGGGCAATTAGTAATTCCAACAGAAAAACTTATTTTTAGAAATATCAAAACAAGTAACCCTTGGTTAAAAGCTGAAAACAAATGGCAGTCCTTCTATACATTTTATTTGATTCAATCAGTTGCTGAATCTTCATTTTAAAATGCTTGGGACAGGAAATAGCGATCCAGTCACACCTCATTACTGCCTAACGGGGTCACAGTCCACCAGTGATCTAGAAGTAGGTGTAGAGAGAACGCTTCAAGTGCTCAAGAGGATGTTGTGGAAAATAGTTTAAGTCTTAGAGAATAGCCTAAAACAATATTGAATAATTTCTGTCAGCTTCTAAAAACAATCCTGAGTAAAAATGGAAAATTGTGAAGAATTGCAAGAATGTCTTTAATACTGACCTATAGCTTTGTAAGTGCTATATTATTTTACATCTATGGGAAAATAAGTGTCCGCGGCTTATTTAAAGATTCTTACAGAGACTGACGAAAGAAAGTAATTGCCTAAGACCCTGGAAAGAAAAACTATAACATCCTGGTTATTGCCTACTAAACTATTGTAATAAGGTAAGACAGGGAGAGATTTGTTGATCTGCCCATAAATATTTTTGTCCCTAAACTTGCACACCACTGGTTTCTTCACCACTGAATAAGATCACGATTTGAACTAGGCCCTTAGAAATGTCTATCCACCATTCTGAATCTACCTGGATTTCATAAAAAAAACACTTGCATGCTCCTGTTGGTCATCTTAGGAGCTCTGAAAATAGGGACAAAGATATTTGCCAAGAACATAATGACAAAAATAAAAAGGGTATAACTCTGCTTTCATCAGTATGTAATGGCAAGGCTTCCATAACCTTTCAAGACCAACTAGATCCATACAGGCTGGCAATACCAGCCATCAATAACTTCTGTTTCAAATTCTGCTTTCTTCTCCAGTACTGAACCTTGGTCCTTTTTCAACTACTTCTAAAGAAAAAGTAGTATCTGTTTTTTAAAGACATAGCTGGCCCCTGCTAGGGATTTTCAAAATGAGTAGTCAGTTGTGTCTCTATCTCCAGGTAACGCAGACAGTCTTTTAAAATAACGAGGATGAAGAGGCAGCCAAACCTCCTACGAAGAGACACACACTCTGTTTTCCACTATCAGGTCACAGGTTCCCAGAAGATGCTCCCCAGTAAAACTGGAAAAGCTACCCCAAATTCTCTAGGAAGAAATCTGTCATTGAATCCTGGCAGACTCACTTGTAACCATGTTGAAAAGAAGTATTTTTAACATCTGGAATATTGGAAATTATTTACATGAAAATGTTTCAGTTCAGTAGAATTACACAACAAGAAATCAAGTGCTTTTTGGTGGTCAGAAAAATTATAGGATTCCTTCCCATGATTCAGCTCCAATTGCAGATTCCTTTTAAGAAAAGAAAGTTAATTTGGGTCCAGCTGTGGTATATCCGTATGAAGGGTTTATTGTGTACAATAATCTATGCCATCTGCTTTGGCTATTGGAAAATTTGTTTCTTCTTGTGAAATGCCTCAGCTTCTCCAGTGTAAAACCATAGAATTTGCCTTTTTGTTGTTCTACTCCAGATGAAAACATCAAGATATTTGGCAATAGCATTTCCAGAATCACAAAATTGTCATATAAAAGATTAGTTTTAAAAACCCATGAAAGGACCTATGACTGCTGGCTTATATATCAGCTTCTAGCTGAAAAGTGACTTTGCATATTCCTCAGAGTGAAGAATTTTTGCCAGAAACTTAGCATTATGAATGAGTTTGTCATGAAACTTTAACCAAGTGTTGCTAATGATCACCTTGAGTATATAAACAGCTTTACTGGTTTTTACAGTCCTGAATGCTTTTTTTTCTTCTTTCCATTGTGTTTATCACAGTTATTTCTCACTTCACTGGTCTGTTTGTTCCTGGTAGCCGCAGGACGCCACTCTGCTTTGTACAGCTATGTGTCTTGAACAAATGTTGAAAGCTAATGTTTGATGACTGAAATTAAAGATAGGGATGTACCAGGTATCCTAAAAGAAATTCCTGGGTCATTCCTGGGATGTTCTATGAAAAGAAAAAGAAAGAAAAAAAGAATAATAACCTTGGAAATTATGTACCACAGCTTAAACATGTATCTACTGGAGTCAAAGGAATGGAACTTCCAGAAAGAATAATTATACAAAGACATGCCACAGTTATTGGCCAAGAGTTAATGCAAGGAACAGCCACTTATATGATATCCATCAGTGAAAGGTAAGGAAAAAAACCATGATCATATTGAGTTAAAAGGGAGCTAGCAGATCCAGCTTTGAAGAACCATTTTCTGACCCCACATGAATCAGTTCTCCCTTCTCTATTGTCTGTTCTTTTGTCCTAATGCATCCAATGAAAAGACCAGCTTTCCACATCAAGTCTTACCTCCTTATTACTTCCTAATGTTTGCCTGTGGTGTTGCCTTCTCCTTCACCTGAAGTTCACCTGATGCTTGTACCCACATGAAGTGCAATATCCCTCTAAGCTTTCTTAATAAGCCTTCTTGTAGGAGCTTGCAAGAGCAGCAGTAGGTGTTTATACCTAGGCAGTCCCTAGCCTCTTGTGTATGAGTAGCAGACTTAATTACCTGCATGCACTTACTGCATGAAGAGCAAAAGACTCTTTCCTCAACTTCTTCATCTTGCAGATAGGTCAAAGAATGATTCTTTCCAGTCTGCTGCACATATTGCTGTGTTTTCCTAAGAGATGCTCCATTTATCTTAGATAAAGCAGCACAGGAAGTGCTGCTAAGTCTTGATATTTTTTTCAGCTATTTCACAATATTTCAGGTTGGTCTAAGATCCTCAGCTGCTGGAGACCATTGATCAGGACAGACTAGGCCTGTCATAGGGCAGCACTTGCTGGAAGGCAAGTGAGCACACCCACACAGGACCTGCAAAAACAAAGCAATCAGAACAGAGCTGCTTGTCTCCTGTGGGAGGTACAGTAAACTGACAGAAGAACTAGCCCTCAGAAATCAGTCCACTCACCCAGCATACCTGCCCATGAATGACCATGATAATTCACAATTTGAAAGCCCACACCCCTTTACTAACTGCTTCACCTCCATCTGCTTTATACCCTCCCTTCAGGTATATGTACACTGGTAAGATTTTGAGTCAGCAGGGCTGCTCACACTAGTACATGCTAGACTCGATAGAAAATGAAGACAGAATTGGGCCCTAAGTGTACAATGCTGGCTGTGATTAGTGATGCTCAGTTAGCCTCTGCACTGCCATGTGCCCAGGTGGGTCTTCCCAGAGGCAGCAGCAGCAGCAGTGGTTTTAGGCTCCAGAAAGACCACCTATATTTGTTGTGCCCTTGATGTGGAAGTGAGTGGGGACATCTTCATTTTGTGCTTATCAACAGAAAGCTTCAGAGCTAGGGTCTCTGTGACTCCTTCACTACTGCCAGGGCTATTGCAGATTTTCTGTTGACCCCCTGCCCTTCCAATATTGGATTGTTCCTTCAGGTAGTTAATTAAGACCTGCATTTCCCTGCATGATTCATAATCTATGTAACACCTTTTTGCCTATTCAGCAGCTGTGTTCATGATGGTCACAGCCTCACTGTGATTTCTCAAGACATTGCACCCTGTTACCCGCTCTCTCATATGTGCTATTTCCATGGTATGCTGGTGGTGTTTGTTTAGCTTTCATCTAGCAGATGTGGCTCAGTCCAGGGTTGCTAGGAGCCTCTGATCATGTTTTTCTCCCAAAAGCAAAGTGTCACCTGGGTAGACTCTAGTAACCTCTAGACCATCACAAATCGGTTGCGTTTCCCAGTGAGCTGCCATAGGTGCCAAGCACAACCCAACCAGTAGGCAGGGGAAATAGTTTCTTTTGCACATATAAGGTGTTAAATGTGAACAAACATGTTCTGTGTTTCTCCTAAAGAGAGTGCCAGAACCCTGCTGATGCATCACACGTAAAAAAATATTTGGTTTCAGTAAGCTCTCCACTCTGAAGTAATGGAATATTATCCTTTTACACATTGAATTTCTTCCATTGGGCTTATACTTAAGCAAGGGAATGTGTCCTTTTTGTACCTTGACCAGTGTCTGGGTGGTTTACTTATGGCTGAGAGATTAAAAGCGAACCTGCCTCTTCTGCAGTGCAAAAGGAACTTGTCTTCAGGCTTGAGCTGTGGAAAGTTCGTGGTCTTCCAGCTCCTCTTTCAGAGTTTCTGCCACCTTTAAAAGACAGACTTCATGTTTTCCTCAGAAAATGTGGTCTCTATGTTTCCAGGAGGCTGAGCTCTTTTTGCTGAGATTAAAAACTAGGTGTTCTTTTACCCCATTGATGGATGCATCTTATCTTGCTATAATTAAAAATGTTGTAGGTGTCTTTTCTTCCTATCTGTGGCATATCAACACATTCAGCCAACATACTGCCACTCCACATAGTAAAGATGACCGCTCTAAGTCCTATATTTTACCCTCTCTTTCTGTTGGCTTCACCGCCAAAGGAGCTCCAAAGGAATGATTGTATCACTCTTTCTAGCACCAAGGCAGATCATGTTCCTGTGTCCAGCTGCAACTAAACAAGACCTTTTGTTTGCACTTGATGGTCCATTCATTTTCTCTTATGATACTGTACTCAAGGCAGTAACCCCGCTGTCACTTGGTTTCATATGCACAGTCCTTACAACCTATAGCAAAATTAGGTAATCTTCCCCCATGCTTTGCCTTGTGCTTTTAGCCACAGCTCATGCAGATCAATGTGCACTCTGCTTGATTTACTTATGCTTTTCTACTTCAAATCTTCTATCTCACCCAATTCTCAATTCCTTACCATCTCCAGAGTGCATATACTGTCTGCTCCTCATAAGCCTCATTTTAGACCCAGGAGAGATTTTTATCTGTTGTGCACATAACTTTTCTCCAAAGTTTGCAAGAAAACTTGCATGGAGGGGCGGCTGCAGGTACTCATAGCTCTTTATTGCCGATGTGAACCAGCTCTGCTGACAGATGTCTCTCCGCTGTGACTCACTGCTCCTTTGGCTTTTGCCCTTCACTGCCCTGGCCTGAGGGAAGTGCACAGGGGGACAGACAGCCTTTGGGGGGATTTGACAGGGGGGAGAAAGTAAAAATGCCTCCTGGCTCTATACCTGTAGTGCACTTCACCATGTGCATGAGCAGAGACGGGAGGGGAGAAGTGAGCAAGGCAGTGCAGATGGCAGATGTCACCGTCAGCAAAACTCCTCAAAGCCTTCTCTGATGTTTAGTTTCCAAAAGATGAGCTGCAGTTCTACTCTGAAATTTAAGAGCTCATTACTGTTTGTTATTTAAGCAGTGGTGAGTGGGTCTGACTGCACTGTTTAAGTTTTTTTAGTACACACATTTATAAGTTTAACACAGTCCTGCATTCGTTTAACTGCCTACTGCTGCTCACCCCAATGGAAGGGCACAGGAACTCACAATCATGCCAAAAACATATTGAAATATAGATCTAAAAAGACGTAACAAACAAGCTTCTGAAAGGTAAAGCCACAGCCTAAAATTAATAAGAAAAATTGTACAAAAACTGATATTTGAGATCAGTGACCACCAGCCCTTTGTGAGGGACCACCATCCCACATAGGTCAGTAAGCCTTTCATCCTGAGAGCTTCAAAACTGGCAGGTGACTTTAATCCTTGTAACATGGCAGAACAATACGTACCAAGGAATTTGGCCCCTGGCAAAGACCCTTTCTATTAGCAGGAAACTAGTCATCAAAGCAGCATGTTTGGTTGGCAAGTGGGTCTACTCATTATCCCCCTAATTTCTATTGGGCATCCTTGATTTGGGGGGCTGTGTTTCCTGGGCTCACTACCAACTGCAAATTGGTGAGCGTTATACCATGCCCACACTCTGTGCAAAACCACCAGCCTCTTGCCTTGCAGACTGTGCAAGGGCAGGAGGGACCCCAGCCAGGCAGGCAGTGTTTGTAATATGGCACCTAGCAATTTTGGAGGCAACGCCATCTGGCCTTCAGCTTTCCAAGAGTGCACTCCACCTCCAACCCACAACAGCTGGCACAGCATGGAGAGGCTCATTCACCAGACCTGCAAATCCTTCACACCCCTGCAAAAGCGCAGAAACAGGTGTTGTCTGGGGTGGCATAAACCTTGCAACTAGGGAAAAGTTGGAGGAGAGAGAAAGAAATGAAATAAAACTTTGTGGTCAGGAAACAAATCAAAACGTGTGTCAGAAAAAGGTGACAGATTTCCCTACTGCTATATCACTGTGTCTCAAGGCACCTCTCCAGTATCTGTATTCCCTTTTGGTAATGGATGGTAGCTAGAGTAAAGGCTGGTACCTAAGGAGATTCCTGTCCGTTGCAGCTCTGCTCCGGGAAGCTGCTGCATATCTATTTGCCCACCTGTAAAACGAGGTACCTGGTATCCTCTCCACAGAGCACTCTGAACTTTGCTGATGAAATGTACTTTATTAGGCATCGTTCTTATGAAATGTTTTCTGCCTGTCACAACAGGAAGCAAGATGTTCACGCAGAGAATTTTTTTGCTGAGTCAATTTACCAGCCTTTCAATATTTATAGTACAGGAAATGTACTACCGTAACTCTGAGTTTTGGTCCCTTAATGGGCTTCATGCTCACTACTTCAGTAAATGAAGCCCAGTTCATCCACTCCCTGTAAAGACTCTCTCAGTGTAAGTTTGACAAAACCCTGTAGTTTGTGAATAGCATACTTCTCTGTCTAAAGTAAAAAAAAAAAAGGTAACTAGAAACCTGTGTCAATATGTTGGATACTACATTTGGAATTCTGTTTTGCCTGTATCTTTTTTTCACACACTTTGTTTAATTTAATTCTTAGATATTGAACTTTTTGAGAGAGAATTAGAAAGCACGTGGTGGCACACTTGGATACTGTTGTTTTTTCTCTCCCAAACTGGCATATGCTTCTTTTCTATTAAGGTTTCACACTTCTGGATGACATATAATCTGTTTCCTAAGAAAATAGGCTTTTATCAGGTTGTGAAAAGTTTCTTACAAAAAAGAAAAGCTAGTGTATTTTGATAGTTTGCTAAACATCTGGAAGTTTTTCTTTTCTAAATTCATTAAGACTTTGCTCTCTGAACTGACTGAAGGCGTTAGCAGTCTCTGAAGGCGATGGGCAGGGCGATGTGGTGTGTGCTGTAACAAAAGAGTTTAGGAACCACAGGGGCGTTGCTGAAATAATAGAGATAAAAGGGAAAGTAGGGCTAAACCACTAATGCATCCAAAACCAGCTGGATCCCAACAGGAATTTCCATTTCAGTTTTGAAGGGGCTTGGTCAGGTCACACAGGCTAGTGCTGGTCCCCGCTGCTCTCCATGGCTTGTGACATTTGCCCAAGGAATGCGGTCGGGTTGGGGGCACAAAGTGGAGAATGGAGGTCAGGAGCCTGGTGAAAGGCTCAGGTGTGCCGCAGGTATTTGGCAAAGAGGGAAAAAAAAGCAGCAGAATTTCAGAGGGAGTGAGTTTCAGATCCAAAACCAGTCATGTTACATCATTCTTGGTGAAAGAAAAACAAATTCATTCTGGTTTGGGCCAAAAAAAAAGCTGTCTCCAAGCTTTTTCGATTCAATTGTTTCTCGAAGAAACAATTATTGTGAAATTATACATCAAAAAAAATTCATTTTGAAAATGTCAAATTAAAATATTTTTATTTTTAAAAGCTTGGCAGCAATTTGTTATCCTTACAAGAAGTAGTCATTGAGATGAGTATGCATTGGGACATGCATTGTTATTTTGTTTTTCTAATGGCTAAAATTTTTTTTCCTTTCCATCTTTGGGGGTTACTTACTAATTCATGAGGCCATTTAGTGCTCCATAAGCTTTTCTTAAAACCAGCCACAGATTTCTCAACAGAGGAAGGATCTTCTTTTCACAATTTCCTCACAATTTTTTAATCCCTAGGACAATGTACTGGTGACAAGTTTTATTTCAGCTCACACAGGGCATTGGCTAATGGGTAAATATTGCAACTTTAGAATTCACTTTAATAATTTATTCAAAATTTATGGCTCAAAATGAAATATCAGTAACTAAATTTTATATGACAACATTGATCATACTGCAGAGGTTTAGGTAAACATGCTATGTATTTACAAAAGCTTGCTGTTTCTTAAAAATCAGGCACACAATCAATTTACATAGGTTTAATGAGCTCCTTGTCAGCTGAGAGGAGGTTTAAATTAACTCCAGTTTAGATAAGTGTATGTGACTGCCTTTGCCACGGTCTAAGAGGGCTCACGAAGAGCAGTACAGCAGCTCTGCCGCTGCACGAGGACCCACCATGCTCACTGCATGCCTCAGCTCCCACTGCAACCCACCAGGCATTTCAAGAACCAATTAACTTTTCTCACCTGGTCAGCCACTGGGCTGAACGTGACCTAGATCAGTGCCACCACGTGATGTTGCCATCAGAGGGCTCTGGGTGCACTGACACACACGTTGAAGAGATTTGCGGGAAGTTTTTGTGGAACTGGTGTGCAGCAGCTCTGGCACTGGGTGCCAAAACCACTCGTGTTGTTTCTCTGCCCCCTCTAATTGCATTGTTTCACAACTGCAACTCATCAGGCGTGCTAACATCATGAAGCCCATCGGAGTGGTTTGGGGTTTTTTTTGCAAAGCCAGTTTCTGCCCAAAGCAGCTCTGTTTCTCTTGCAGAATTCATGCATGCCAGCAAACCTTGGCCACTGAAACAGGGATGTCCCACGTGGAGGGACCACAGCTTAGGGGAATGCTTGGTTCTCTAATGGCAATGCTGCACTCCACAACTAGAGCTCCAGGGTAGCTCACAGCAAATTTTCATATTGGACAGGTGAGCGAACATTACACAAGCAATCCTCACTGATAAGATGAGCTGCACCCTCCCGTCAGTCACAGCAGACACTCCTGAACGCTCCATGGACTTGGAATCACCCTGATGACGATAGCCCTAAATCAGAGCAGAAACACGTTTGTGCAATGGTACCAAGGTCCTTGTGCTGTCTGCACTGCCTGATCCATTGGGATGGCAGCAAACTTTAAGTTCTCAGAGCTGTCGTTTCAGTGGCTTTTGGGAGCCGAACATCTACTTTCAAAGAGGAGGGGCAGGAGACCTCAGTAGCTAATGCCGTTGGCAGACCATAAGGTAGCAAATTCTGTTTTGGTGCTACCAGTGATAACTGAAATATATATTTACATATTGTTCCTGGCTGATAAAGCTCTAATCGCTTCAGAGGAAGATAAGATGTATAAGTATTACTAAAAATAACATAAGTGCTTCTCTGTTTTTGTTGCCTAGAGTTCAGCTTTTGTATACTACTGCCCAAATACAGGTGACCTTACATTGCAATATAACTTTATAGTTATTTATTTCTTACCGTCACTTGATTTGAATCAGAAAATGGGGGGTTTTAGTAAGAAATATGAAACAAATTGCTGCAAGCAAGCAAAAATGGTCCCAAATCCCAAAGAGCAGGTGTACATTTCCATAATGGCTACAAGATTCGGAAAGCTGTGGCACTTCGTTGCATGTGTCTTGGAAGGGAATTAGTAATCTTCATGTGCTTTGTCCTAGTGATTGAAATAAATTACTTGCTTAAATTGCTAAGCAAGATGACCCATCTGTTGGCCCATGCATGTTCAGATTCTCAGTGGGTTTATTATTCCAAATAATGACTGCCATATGCAACAGTAAACAGTTCTTTTAAAATTGACTGAAAGATCCTGTGCTACTTTTGAAGGCAATTTAGAAAAGTTATTCATGTTCCCCTCAAGAACCTGCCATTCAACTCAACTTTTAGAAAGTGATCCTGACTGGTTTACCCTGATGGAGCTATTGCACTGCTTTTCTGTGAAGGCAGACACAAAACTATAGCAGGAGTCTGGATTGGATCAGATTTATTCTTCATGAATGGAGAAGATTGCAAATTATTAATTATACAGCTCTGCAGCCCCAAACAGCACCAGGCACATCCCAATTTATTTGTTTATTTGCATTGCCAAAGTAACTATCATATCATGAAGTTGCAGGAGTGATCAGTATCTTTAAGCATGTGTTACAGAATATATCTAAGCTGGCAGCAGTCACAGTAACACTCTCCAAGCCACCAAAGAAAGAAAAAGACTCTCCCAATCCAAATTCACCTTCCTCCTCAGAAACTGCCTGAATGACTAGCCGAACTCTATAATGCTCCTTGATGGTCAACAAATTCTGCCCCTGTCAGACCCAGGAAAGCGGAGTGTCCCAGGGGTGAGGGCTCTCCCTGAGCACGTTGTCCCAGGGGTGCCCAGAGGCACAAACCAGGAGACTGCCAGCACAAGCATCTCTGCCGGTGTCCGGGGCCAGGGCAGAAGGCAAGGGTAACAGCAGGACCTGAGTCAGCATGGAGACATGCTGCTTGCTGTCAGCGTGCCCAGAATAAAGGGATCATGGCACAGGGAAATTTGTCTGGTTAGGGGAGCAGTTCCCCTGCTGACAAATTAACAAGTAAAGCTAGAGATGGACATCAGCCTATGCAGGAGATGAGTATCATCAGGTTATTTCCTGGGCAGCTTCTTCTGCCTCTCGGTCACTTATTAAGTCTGTGTTTGAGTTAAAGCTGGAAGAGGCACAGCACTGAGCAAGCACAGTGCAAAAAGGTCGCCTGTTCTCAGGGAGGGGCAAGCCCATACCCTGTCCACCATACTGGTGTGCAGGTACCCACAGCTCACGGCGCTAGGTGGGACTAAACTAAACCAGACTTACCATCAAAGAGTGTGCATGCCTCTACAGGTTAAAGCATGTGCCTGTGTGTTGGATTTGACCACCTCCCTTTGTTTTATTATTCTTTATTGCTGATTTTCTGTTAAATCCCACTGGTTCCCATCCTCTAATCTTTCCCTGTTAGGGAAGGGCTGAAAGCCAGACTTTCACAAACAGTCCTTAGATACGTCTACTTAATAAATAAATAAATGGCAAGGCTCCTTTTATAACTTCCTTTGCCTCTAATTTAGACCATCCCCGTTTCATCCCCAGGCTGAACACACATTCAATTCATACAAGGCCCATAACCATGTTAAGACCACAGAGCATCCATGATTTGTTCATGATGTTAACAATGACTCACCATGGCCAGATTACAGATGTTAAATTGCTGATGGATGGCCCACATCCAGCACGTGGTATTCAGCTGAGGTATTAATCATGTGTGGAAAGATCTTTCTTTTTTCTTTTGGTCCCTGTGAATAATGAAACCTCTAATACAGTATATTGTACTTTACAAGCTCACTGAAATGAACTCCTTTCTAAAAAGAGAAAAGGATAATACTATTAAAGCAGCCGAATGCTCTACATGACATGATGACATATTAGGACTTTCTGGATAGCTAAATGAATACACTTGCTTTTTGTTGATTTATGCCAGTGGGACGGGTCTTCCTTTAAAAAGCTCTTTCCCATGAAGGGAAGTTTTCTTGTTTCCTTCTTTCTTTGTTGGAAACAGCTAACTTGTTGAGTGTGATACTGTCTTGATAGACAGTTGTTCATGAAAAATGCAAAAGAAAAGCATGTCAAGGAGCAGGAAAGAAAGACTAAGTGCAGATTTGGGTAAGAAATAACGCATCCAGACTTGGAAATAATGTTTTCCCTGGGCATGCTGGCAGAGGTCTGTCTTCTTCTGAGGTACTGAATGAGAATCAAGTGTGGGAATCTTCCACACCATTTCTTGGGTTTCCTTTTCCTTTTCTTCTGACATGAGTATTTTCATTGGTAAAAGGATAGCGAGTTGTACAGGGCAGTATACATTAACTGCCTGTGATAAGAATGGCAAATTATGACAGTTTTAACCTGCTCTGTTCAGCCTGGCATTTCTGGTTCAAGGCAGGACTTATGTGCTCCCAGACCTTGTCACAGGAAAGTAATCATAATTCCAAAAGCATATCAGCATGTGCTTGAATTAATATAGTGAGAGTACCCAATTAAAGCTGAACATTTTGCAAAGTGCTTTCCTGAAGCAGGGTGTAGGAGAAAGGCATGTAATGTGTGTTAGCCTCCTCCACACATGGAGCAGTGGTCAGCTCAGAAGTGGTGAAGGATCCAGAGTCCACCTGGCTCCATGAAACATGCAAGACTTGGAATAAGCATATGTTTTCTGATGTGTTATATTTATTACAGTAGAATTAACTAGAGCACATTTTGACAATTCATTTAGCTGAATTAATCTAGCCAGAAGTATAGGAAAATTGTTTTGCGTGTGAAGAGCCCAGAGTTGACATTTTCACACTTTCACTATAAAACAAATGATCTCTGAATCTGCTCTCTGTAGCCTGGGTTTTGCTTTCAAACAGTGCTGATATTGTGCAGGAGAAGTGCTCTATCATGCAATGGATCACTGCCAAGACGACAGATGAGGAAAGCTGTCACATTTTTTTTACTTCTAGATTCAGCCATGTCTTTTCTGATGCCTGCTTTTTTTTAAAGGAGTTTCTCATCAGTATTCATACTCATAACCTCTTTTAGCTTAGCTGAACTAGAGAACTACTTCTTCTCCATCATACCATCTTGCCTTTTGCTTAATAACTTGTTTCTTCAGATAGCCCATTTGCAGGTACAAGCTCACAGAACTCTGCTAACTGTGTTATGATGAGCATGTCATTTGGAGCAAAAATCTGCATGTAAAGTGGACAAGTGAAGATATGTAAGAACTCAGATGCCTTGATGCAGGACACCACTATGTACTGGGTCTCCAGAAATGGCCACATGGTTCAAAATAAAGTATGAAACTCCAAAACCAAAGTGTCTCATTCCTCTAAACGCTCTTCTTAAGGTGTGACTAAAGACAATAATGTATCAAAAATAAACAAACATGTCTCAGAGCAGGGAAATAGTCAAGAAAAATGAGCAACAGTCAGTTTCTTCCTGAAAGGGTGAACAAACAGAAGAAGGTTCTTCTGACGTGGCACTGCAGCCATATAAAAAGCATGGATAACAGTAAATCAAAAAATTAGAGGCTTGGAAATATTTTCCTATGCTGCTGAAAAACCTGCCATTAATGCAAACCATACAGTATGCTCTGGTCCTCAATATGAGAAAAGCAGATGGTTTTGATATGGCCATGACTGTCCCTTCAGAAAGCAAATTCAGAATTGAAGCAGTGGGTTGCTGGATCATTCAGTGTCAAAGCTAATGGAGACTTCTGGTAATGGTATCGTGGATAAATAGGGACAGTCCCTGGGCAGTCAGAGGCAGCACAAATGACATCCTGCTGGTTGTAGATGCTGAGGGAAGAAAACACCTGGGAGAATATTTGGCCTCCAGGCTGCTGCTATTTTGGAAGATGTGGACTTAGTTTTGCAGGGAAAGGAAGTAATTAATACAGGCGTATGTGGAACAACTGAAGATAGCACTGCAAATCTCTCCTGATAGCCATGGCTGGCTATAAATACATCTCTTAGGCTCTGTGTGCCATAGCATGAGATGATAACTGACATGCCGAGACAGCGATGTCAAGAGGGGGATGGGGACTGGAAACTCCATTTCAGGTGCCAAGACAATTTTCTTGAGAAAGGAAATCTGAAACCGGCAGAGGGTGGAATGCACCTCATGCAGAGAGAGTGCTGTAGGCTTTGGCCTTCACACCTCTCACACCCACTTCAATCCTCGAGACACCGTTTAGAGGGGCTTGACCAAGGAACAAACCGGCATGGGGTCAATATCACCCTACTTTAATTAATCACTACTGCATTAGAAGCAATAACTGGGGAAATATAATGATAGTTGGGCCATATGAAGCAGCTGCAAAGTTTCTTAGCAACTTCAAGAATGACCCTTCAACCCTTTCTCATTACTCATATGATTAATGCTTATCCATGTGAATAGTCTCATTGATTTAACTCACACTTCTTCCGCAAGCAAGGACTTCAGAATCAGACATAGAAATATAGAATTATACTCTTCCCCAGTTATTTCAAATCCAGGTTTAGTTAAGTGCAGTGATTAACTCAATAGACCTTGCCCCATAGAGGTTTTCCAGGAACTACTCTGTAACTAGGGGATCCGCTTTAACTAAAAGAACAGTATCAACAACCATAGTTCTGTCTTTCTAGTCCCATCTGTATCAAGGATGTTGTTTGAATTTATTTTTAAGTCAGATGTTCATAAGCAACCTTTAATAGCAGTCTCCACTTTCATTCAACACATGAAAAGTCAAGAAGAAAAAAAAGAAACAGGCAAAATATGAAAGACAGTAAAAGCCTAATAGGTTCTCTTGTTAAAGATTCAATTAAAGAGTAGTTTTGCCCAAATATATTCAATTTTGCAAAACTACCTTTATTTTATGACTTTTTCAAACAATTTTCACAAGTCCAGTAAGTAGCTATGGATAGCAAAGTGCTTATTTTTCCCTGGAACACTAATATAATACTATTCCCCTCAGTGTGGTCTGTATTTCTGACATATGCAACAAGCCCAGACAACTTTCTCAGTATCATTATTCACTGGGAATGTCTAGCCTGTCTCTTGTTCCATCCCTAAGTAACCTTCATCTATCTTTTTCAACAAATTTTCTTCAACTCCTTATGAATCATTTTGCTGCTGTCTTAGAGGAAATCCACTTTATTATGAGGAGCTGCTTCTCTGAATGGGTGAGGGAAGCTAGGAGAATACTGTTCTTGTGGTAATGGCTTCATACAGGTTTTCATCATGGAATCATCACAGGTATTATAATCCATATTTCAATTAAAACTGTAGGGTATTTTTTAAGTGACATATACTGGGGGACTTTCATCAAATGCTCCAGTATGTGCCTGCTATTAACACCTCTCCATCAGGTTTGCATTAGATATACAAATCACATCTCTGCAGTTAAAAATCACCTCTGTTCTAGGCAGAGTGCTGGACAGACCCAATCTGGCAATGGTAGCCAGTGATTTATGGTCCATTTCAGATAACATTTCAGCTTCCATAAATAAGGACATGAACTTCTTTACACCACCAAGCTAAGCCCATGGCCTTATTCTCTGTCTGTATATTAACACTCAATTTTAGGTGGCAGGTGGCATTTTTTCCTTTACTGCTGTGTAAGAAAAGTTGCTGGTGCTCGGGTTTACAATACGTCCAGAAGAAAACTGAACAAATACACACAGTGGGAGGAGCTATGGATAAATTAGCTTCATATTTACCAGTACTGTACCTCAACTCTGGATCTTTTCATTACCTCTTCCATTTCACAAATTCAGCTAATGTCTGCCTCCCATGTTCTTTGGACATCTTTGCACACCAGTGCTCACACATTAACAACTTTCCTATTGCTAGGAGCCTTTGTATCAATCCCTTTCTGCACCAAGGGAGCACAAATACTGGTGACAGCATCGGTCCTACCATGAGCTGCTCACACACTTTGTTGGGTTAGTTTCTCTTCCCAGTACTTCATTCTCTGATACAGAATTACTCATATTTATTACTTAACTCTAGCCAAGCATTTCTGGTGTTCTTCTGGTTTGTCCCAGATCAAAACATCACCTATATAAAATACTCTTGCTCCGTGTCATTAAAATGCATTGCATTCTCAGCAGAGCACCTCAGGCTCCCCAAAAGCCCTTCATGGAAATTTTGTTTCCCAAAGGATGTGTTAAATTTGCATAAACAAATGTTCTTGGTTTTAATGGAATGTGTGATCACAGAATTGTGTCTTTCAAACAGAAATGATGTAATTAAAGAGTGAAACGCTGGGTCAGCGCAGTATATGATATGCACTCATATGAAGGGTCTCAGCACTCAGCTCAGAAGTCTTACCACACCTGCCTCAGTGTAACAACACACCCATTCTGCAGTTGTCTTTTCTCCACCGGTTTACAGTGTCCAAAAAGTTCAATGGTTTAAAGGTGCACTCCAATGCTGCACCTTTCCCAGCACCACACTCTTCCAGCACGACTAAGATTGCTCCTATAGCACTGCCTTTTCTGTCTCTCTTAGTCTCCCAGACACTCCCTTTACTGCAATTCAGAGGTTCATTTACTCAAAGCGAAACAATAACAGTGAGCTGTTCTGACAGAAAGTTTTTTCTACTTCCTCCTTTCTACAAAACTAGCAATAAATAAAGCAAAAAATTGACATTTTCAATTTGCATGTTAAACTTTTCTCCCAGCTCCTACTGACTTGGAGCAGCTTGGAGCAAAGCCAGACAGATGTGAGGATGTAGTTCATCTGGAAAGGGAAACTAGAGTATAATTTGGCAATTCTTCTGGGAGGAAAAGGCATGCCAAAGGGAGCCAAGCCTCTGAAGAAGTAAAATATACGTCGCTCACCCCTTCTCCCACTATTCCAGCAGTAAAGTGATACACCTTTATTAATATTTATTGCCACTGAGCAGCATACAATAGTTTATAGAAATTACTGGCACCAGAAGAAAGGAGGTGAGCACGAAGGGGTTGGGTGAGAGGGATGGGTGAAGTTGAACAAGCTGTCCCAGCCAGTGATGATAGTGGGTTTGGCCAACCGCTCTGAAAAGCTGCTACATCCAAAGAAGAAGAAATTGCTCTGAGAATGGGCTCTCAGCTGAAGGTTTCCAGTGCGAGGAAGTCCTAATTACAAATTAACCAGGGTAACTCACTGTGAGGTGGACACTGTCAAGTTTGCTTTCCACCAGATGCACAAAGCAACTTCCAGAACAAAAAGGAAAATGCCCAGCAACTGACCCCGTTTCCCAGCTATCGGGGCAAAGGGAGCTCAGAGGTGTCTCCACGCAGTGCAGCTGGGTCCCCGGCACAAGAACAGAACAGCTGTAGAAGGACTTAAAGGGGCCACTGAGACGTATCCTGAAGCAGTGCAAGGCACCGTCAAGGGTTTTCAGTCCTCACAGCCAGTGATGGAGCTTAAAAGCCAGCAGAAACACTTGCCTGTAGCTTACATATTTCACTCTCCAGTGAAGCCAGTGACAGGTCCCCTCCCTGTTAGCTGAACTCTGGATTTATCAGGAGCAGACATCTGTGGCCACCGTCTACTGGGACCACCCATCAGCAGCAGAAAATGCCTCCACGCACTCAGTGAATATCAGGAGGTCGGGGGTCACTTGCTCCTACCAGTTGACTAAAAGTACCTCCACGCAGCCTGAATGAAAGGTCATTTTAAGATACTGTGCAATTCACTGGCAGGGCACAGCTCAGGATGGGACAAAGGCAGCAGAAGGAGCCAGCTTCATTCCAGCCCTGCTCTGACTTCAGAAGTCATTGCGTTCCCTATGATAACAATTTAAAACATAAGCCTCTTATCAGCCACACATTGTATTACAGACAGAAATGCAAACACAGATCTTTTCCCCCTTCCAAAAATAGCTTCCTCTTTTTTTTGTTTTAGAAAATGACAATATGAGGAAAAAAAACCATTTTGTTTTTCTGCAGGCTTTACGTCTTTCTGGCTCCGGAGAAACTGGTAGCAGCTGGTTTAATTTCCTCAGTTTCCCGTGTCAAAGGTTCAAACACAGTTGTAGATACTCTTTATGAGTGAAATGTTCTCCTGCTCTTTGGATCAAAAACCTTTAAACAAAGTCAGATGACTCAGTTTCAGTGTGCTGGGAAAGCCTGGGTGAACTCTTTATAGATACATTTCGCCTCACATTTACAAGCGCTGCTCTGCAATGAGATCTCTACAGTGAAATATCTGTCTTTTCAGTGTCCATCCAATTTTCCTCCTCTGGTTAACTCTTTCTACCCAGTCCAAAGAAAATTTACACTTTGCCAAAACTCCAGGAAAGCCCAATACAAAATCTAGATTGGATTTACATTTCATTTGCCCCAAAAATCTTTTTCATCATCAATTAAAGACCAAGTAAAAGTAGAAAAAAACAGAATGACCAGAAGAGAGAGGCAGTAGAGAATGAATTAGATGGGGAAAACATTGAGAAAGGTGAAAAAAATCACCGCAGGCAAAAACAGATCCCAAGTGTAGACCTATTGGACTGGACAATGAAGACTTACAAAGGAATCTGCTCATAAAGAGGCTCTGACAGCCCAGAAATGTCTCCCAGCAGCAGCTGTCAGGAACGGGAGGACAAGCCCTATTCCTCTCCTCCAGAAGAGATGATAGTTCCCTATTGTGAGAGTAGGTGCTAATTATTATTTCCTTTCTAGGACCGAGGGAGGCTTTTAAATCTATGCAATGCATCAGTAAAATAGACTGTGACACGAGATATATATGTATTTGGCAAAATGGAACGGTATGGGGCTCTCCCTACTGTGGCTGAGAGGCAAAATGGAAAACAAGTGTTAGTGGGAAAGTTTGGTGCTTGTGGTATGGGGGTGCATCTGGTTATCCACATGGGTGGGGTTAAACAGTGGGACCACAGGGTGTGTGACCGCAAGGTATATGATAAGCTGCATTTCTAGCAGCTTGCAGATAATCAATGAGAAGGCACTTTGGTTTTCCCTGTGTGCATCAAGTGCAAAGGTTCACATTTTTGTTCAGCCACACACCAGCATTGGAAACCAACATAGGTCACTGGGGGAGTCTTTTCACTTCAGCAGGTAAGGGTGCTGACTGCAATTCCCTCAGGCAAGCCAGACCTTATTTTGCTGACTAAAGAAGATGCCACTTAAATTAAAACTTCTGTAACCATATGTTTCAAAACTGTGGGTCATATTTTATACAAGAATGACTGTGACACGCTGTATATTTCTGCTGATTTGCTGTATTTCCACAGTGCCCTGCTGAATAAAGCTATCAAACTTTATCCTGTTTTTAAGTTAAAAAAATAACTAACAATCCTATGTATGAGAAAGATTCCTCATGTGAGCTAGATGTTACAGTAAAATCAACAAAACTTCCATATTAATGACATTTTTCTGTAATGTCAAGGTATCGATTTATAATGTGTGATTATATGCACTCAAACCATTCCATTTAACCTCACAGCATATTGTTTGAACACTGCATTTCACTTATGGGGGAAGCCTTGGGCTTTGAATGATGTGTAACACAATACAGCAGAACAAATCAAACAACAGAGTGGCCCAAATCACAGTCCATCACACCATCATATACAGTAAGGGGCCCTCCAGCATAGCAGATGGAGTTCAACAGATAGGTATGTATAAATGAAATACATAGAAAACAAAAATTTTGTCAGTTTTGACAGTCCATACCAGTCAATGTGGAGCTGAGAGTTGTTGCTATGAAAGCATGAGGCTCTGCCACCAATACCCACATCTGCAGACCAGCAAGTGCAGCCATCTGGTAAATCCCAGTGAATAATGCAGAAGTGGATGCTGCTTGGATCAATGAGCTACCTGAAACCCAGGAGAAGCATTTTGTTTGCAAGGAGGTGTGAGGAGCATGTTGAACAGGAGAAGAGTAAGGAAGGCTGAACAAAGAAGCCAGCAGGAATCTGCCTGCACATACCGAAGGGTTGAGGTAAAAAAAAAAGTCTTCTGTCACTTTCAGCAGTTTATCTGGAAAGGAGTTACCTGTCAGTACCTGGGAAATGAAGGGAAATACTGCACATGGAGACCTGGTGATGCCCCAGAGGAAGAATGAGGCTGGGCACTACCTTCAGGAAGTTTTCTGCTCTGTTTCTATCAGATACCTTGAGAAAGATCCGTGACGTATTTGAGTAGCGAACAAAATCTGCATGTATTTTTCTCTATCTGGTGTTGTCTGTTCCCTGAGGGAGCATACTGTGGGTAGTATGACCACATGGGCTGGGAATGATAATATTTAAGACATCGTGTAAACCTGAGGGACCTGCTTGTAGCTGCTTCAGGTGCTTGGGTGGGAATAAAAGCCACAGCACCAGTGTCCCAGCAATGCAGGCAGAGGCACTAAAATGGAGCGAGTATGGTCTCAGGGTCAGGTTTAAAGCAGCTTGAGGATTCACCAGATGGACAGTCTCACAACCTGGCCGTAAGCCACCAGTGGGAGGCAGAAGGGAACATCCTTAACCCTGTAAGGAGAGCCACATCCAGGTCTCAACCCCCAGCTGTCCCAGAGATGGTGCAGGCAGGCATGACCCCACTGGTAATGCAGCTGGGACATTCATGACTCCCTGTGGCCACGCAAATGTTCAATACACAGCTCACAACTAAACTCTGAGATGAAATAATGTTTTAATCACACTGGGGAGGGGAGGCAAAAACACATTGTTAACACAATTCTCAGATTACTGACACCTCACTTTAGGTGTAGCCTAAATGGCAGTCACTGAAGTATTTATCAAACCGCTGGCTTTTAGCAGACTTCTAGGGTTCCACAGCCTGCAGCTTAAGGAGTCCACAAAAGGTACCGAGGAAACACAAGCGCTACTCTC
The DNA here is from genome assembly GCF_964188355.1 of Buteo buteo. Taxonomy (NCBI): domain Eukaryota; kingdom Metazoa; phylum Chordata; class Aves; order Accipitriformes; family Accipitridae; genus Buteo; species Buteo buteo. The sequence goes on from NC_134172.1 coordinate 37,453,273, forward strand.
TTTGGGAACAAATTGGTTGTATAAGGATCCTCACCTCTTTGTGCAGTTCTGCTCCACCAGTCTCCCTTCACTATCTCTGGGCTTGGAGGCTGTCCTCAGTACTCTGCTTTTCAGTAAAGGGAAGAGTTAATCCCCTGCCCTTGCACCCAGAGCACCTAAACCCTCTGATTTTCTGCCACAAGGAAAAGCAGTCATGGAGACACACACACAAGAATGAGGGAATTTTTAGAATAAAAAGAGCATCAGATGTTTTATTGTCTTACAGACACGTTTTTAGAGAGAACATAAAACATTTTAGTTCAAGTCATACGCTAACTGCTGAATAACAGAGGGAGCTCAGCCAAAGTAACTCTTCTTTTATCTGTTCAACTGTGATGTTTCTTCCACCCTTCTCTGCAGCACTTCGTCACATGCGAGTGTGTGGCCATGATCACACCGACTCTGAACTAGACTAGTTTTATCCAATACGGTTAAGTAGAGTCAATGACAGAAGTGGGATTCTCATTTAAGAGCTATCGACCCATCTTCTTGTGAGGTGGCTCACTAAAGCTTCCAGCTCCTGCCCCACCAGAAATAGGGCATAGACCCCAGGAGTCTGATATCAAGACTGTGCCTACACCAGCTGGCTGTGATTTGGTCTCCTCTCGCCCACTACCAAATAGCAGGAAAAAACGTCCCCTTAGAAAGAAAGGTTTGGCTGGAGAATTGAAGCCTGTGTAATTCTATGTCAGGTGAAATTTCTTTGGCAACATCTGGCAACGTTGCAGAATTTCTACACTCCGCTGAGATTTAGAAGAGCATATGGTTTCCACTATAGCAAAACAAATCACTCCTTGAACAAAAAGGTCTGAAAAGGAGTGGGAAAAGGAAGATGAAAGTTTCAAGTCTGTTTGTAAATTATGCATTATCCGTGCCTGTAACGCCCAGAGGAGCCATAAATTTAGAGGTTTCAACAGAAAAGCCTATAGCTGACACCTTACATTCGTAAAACTCATTACTATCCCTGGAGTGAAAATGAAGGGGAAAAAACAGTGAATAAATAATTGAGAAGATAAGAACTTTTCATCATTTCCTTTTGCTCTTTTTCAGCTTTTTGCTGCAGTTTCAAAAGCAATACAGGATTCACATCAGCTGTGGTCTTAAGCATGAAAAGTGACCAGCATTTTTCTAGTGCATTTGATTGCAAAATCAAAACAGTTCAGTTAATCTTACAAGTACAGATCACAAAAATGGGAAATTCAAATCTAAGATGTTTTCACTTTCAACATTCAGTTCTGCATCTGCCACAGATACCAATTCTGTAAACTGGATCCAAAACTAACCTGGGCTGTCATTTTATTTTTGGTGCAGCTGAAATCTCACAAGAAAGAGTGGCTGAGAAAGCAGACATTGGCCTTTAGGAAATTTTTAGAATATTTTTGATGATCCAGAGGTTCTGCAGTATTTTAAAAATTTTTCTTTAGTCTGTGCCTTTTTCTAAAGTCCTTTTATTCTTTTTCATCTCTTTGGCCTTTCTATATATTGCCCAAAATCTGTAGAAGGGTTATTCTCAGAAGCCCATGTGACATTGGACTCGGTATGACAAGGAAAATAGAGAAATGAGTGAGTCATGCAGAGCAATTTTGTCCAAGGATTAGATGCAAATAACTGGGGGAAAAACGTGCTTTTTGACACCCTTTCTACAGGAACATTGATGCCTAGCATTGCATAGTGTTTCACTTTTCTGCTTTTCCCTCATTTCACTTTAAATCCCACATGAAATATCAAGAACTAGATGCACTGTCTCCCTTGTGACTAGAAGCAAATAGCCCCTTCCCTTCCTTTTCCCTCCAGCATAAAAAACGTGGATGGTCAGAGAACAGGAAGGAAATAAAAAGACTGCAGGCTTTTTCTTCGCTATTAAAAGTCACCAATTTTAATTCAGTTTTGCAATTAAAGGGTGATCAGCCCAGGGGTTCTCTACCGCTGGCAGCTGCCAAGGCAGGGCTGCAGCCCTGGCTGCCACCACCAGGCAGGAGCATTCCATGTTCAGGTCCTCCCTGCCTTGGCTCACCCCTGGTGCACTCCATCCCGACACCTTCGAGGGGTTTCTGCCCCACAGGCAGGCTGCAGGCTCACGTTTTGATGAGCTCCACATTTGACTGCTAAACCCAGGTTTGCCCCTTTCCCTCTCCCTCCCTCTGCAGTGCCCTACCGCCAGGAAACACAGGCGGGATCTCGCCTAGAGCCAAGGGCAGCCTTTTCCTCAAAGTACACCTAGGACCTTCGGTTGTGCCACGTTTCAGGAAATAAGTGCTGGATATTTGAGCTGGGACACAGAAATCAGTGGGATGGCTTTGAAAAGTGCTGCCTTCCTAACAGATCCCCCTGTGTGGAAGTTAATACACAAACTTTAGAAATAAATCTGTGCAAAGTGACGTGCGGGTCTGCAGACCCAGGTGAGACTCACCTCCCAGTCGGCCCCAGTAAAGGGCAGGAGAGGCCCCTGCTCCTCAGGAGTAGACCAGATACCCACGTGCAACTGACAGCATCAGTCTTTGCTCCACTTTGCTCTGGGAGAGAAGTCACCTACCCTCTCCTTGGGGAGCGAGTCACTTCTCTAAACAAGTCTTGGAGTGGTAAGGCAGAATTAGGGATCCTACAGTCCACTGTTCCCTTCCACTTCAAATTCCCTGGAGGAACTTAGGGGCCAAACTCTTTGACATCTTCCCTGGGGCCAAACTCACCATGCAGATGGAGCAGAGCAAAGCGGCTGACCACAGCACCCACTCTCCCCCTGGACCATGGCTGCTAGCCGGGCGCCTCTTCCCACGGAGCCCAGCCCCGGTCCTGAAGCCCTCCTTCCTCCTCCCCGCTCACCCGAGACCTCTACCTGAGGCATGCCGAAGAGCCGAGGCTTAGCCGGCAAATGACTCACAGATGCTATTGAATAGCTGTAAAAACACTGTGCGCAAATGAACAACATGACACTTAGGGCTGCTAGTATTCCTGCCAGTCAAAAGGAGTCCACAGGAAAGCACTCTGAGTAGTTTTACAGACAGGAATGCCCCATGGAAAATTATACATAAACACAAGAGATTGGCAATACAGTGCAGAGCAGTGTTCCCACATAACTTCGTTTAGATTGCACTGAGCTGGTATATTTTTGTATGTCTTGAAGAAAAACATCTTTCTCATTTGCAGAAGATAAATTTAAAACATCAGTGATATGCTAGGACCCAGGGCCTTTTATGCATCAGCTTTTACTATTCTAGTCCATGAGTCATAAGTTAGAGCATTTATCCCATAGGAACTTCTATTCCCTGGGCTACTCATTCAGATTGGCAGGTTTTGCAAACCAGCATGTAGTCCATAAGAGGCTGAAATTAAAAAAGGAAAAGGTGACACAAAGAGACCCCCCCCTAGTAAAATAAACAATGGCAGTGGAAAGCTCTATTTATTGAGGCAAGAATAGGTCTTTGCAAAGGAAGAGTGACTTCATGGACTGAGCAGTGAGGAGTGGAGAATGCTGCCAAATCTGCCCCTGCGCTTTGGGAGTAGAATCAAAACCACACTGACGGTGCAGGCTGCCTTGCCACGCCACCAGCCCACGATCACTCCCAAGCTGTCCTTCTGAAAAGCCAAGAAACTGACCAAGTCCTGGCAGATGTCAAGACCTGCTTGGGCATTGTGTCTTGCTAATCAGTGACCTGCATGCCCAAGTCAAAGGCCCATGCACCTCCAGTGTTTTGTGTGAACAGTAACAAAAGAAATCACCTACTGTAGACTTAAGCCCACTGTTGGAGGTAATCCATGTCACGTCTGGTTGCAAAACAGTTACCAAACTTTTGTTTATTAATGGAGCTGGCCATGTCAAGTCTAAAAGACATCCACGTCCTGCCTGGTCCTTCATCACTGTGACACTGCTGTCCTGTAAGGAAAGGGCTCTGCAGTGGGAACACAGAGCAGATGCTGCCCCTACTCTTGCCTCCCACCAGCTCCTAGCAAAGGAGTGGGGTGTAGCATGATGCTCTGTTCAAAAGGAGTATTAACAGCTTCACACCATCATTTGTCCCAGGTGGTACAAAAGGAATATTCTACCCACTGGTTTTCAGCCTGTGATCTGAGGACCCCTGGGAGACTCCAGGTCCAGGGAAGAGGATGAAAGAAAATAAGTTCATAAATATTAGATAGCGATCTACAGATGTAATGTTTTTTAAAGAGTTCACAATTTTGCTGGAGGATGGTTAAGGAAGGATACATTAATCATAAAAAGGTGGAAAATTACTATGCTAGTTTTCAAAACATAAGATCTTTGGTGCAGAAAACTGCATTTCTTTCTTTATAGAGGCATAGGTACGTATGACATCATATAAACGTCATGTTTAACAATAGCTAGACATATCCAGATGGCTACATCAATTCATAACAGCAGTTCCCAGGAAGGATTGTTGTGAATTATTACTGAGTTCAAAGGTTCACAATGTATTTTGTATTTTGCCAGTAGAAGAAATTGCTTGTTTCACAGGCACAGCGGAAAGCCCTTTTTGATACCACAAAATCCAGGACTGTTATCTTTGTTCACATGCTCTTAAATGCTATTGAACAGCAGAGATCTTTTTTTCTTTGCTCTCTGTGAAAACGATTTTTCTAGGAGTCTGATGTACTGTAGTAGCAAAGGACTTTGCATTTCCATGCGACTCAGGCAATGATACACTCTGGCGTAGCTGCTCACCCTGCTCATGGTTACTTAGCCAAATTATCCTGCAAACATTAACAGGACCACCTGAGCAAGATCTGGCTCATCCACATCTCCAAGACGTTCACTGGGCTGCACCACTGGAACTGATGGTACACCCAGCAAGGTAGGGTGGGTGCATCGCACCTCCAGAGTGATCCCACAACACCGACCTCAGGGGAAAGCAGCGTTTCTCCTTTGCTTTGCCACATTTGACTGAATGGGTAAAAAAGACAGGTAATATTAATACTTCTAGAAGGGCATTTTGTTGCACAATAAACAGTCCCCAGATGACACGTACTCCTAGTCAGCAAAGCTGACATTTAGAGGTTTGACTAGAAGCCACAGTGTGTAAGGTTTCAACCAGTTAGGGAGTTTAAATGTACAGTATAGCTAATTTTCAGGTACAAGGTCAAAGTTTCCTAACCTGGCCCCTATTGCTGTTCTAACCATTAACTGAAAGGTCCAATTTAGGCTATTTATATGTCTGGGTACTTAATTGTTCCTTCAAATCAAGCAGTTAGACACTGAGGTCACTTAAATTGCACCTATAATTATTTGTGCCCAAAAAAGAGCAGGAACAGACAAAGCCCTTGGTAGGCCAGGCCAGCTCCCAGCCCCCTGCAGAGGCAGCCCAAGAGCGTTGGGATATCGCCGCAGTTCCCCCTGCCCTCGTGAGGGTGGTGCCCCCAGGTTTGGCTGCCGCTCATCCCGAAGGCGAAGGGAAACCCACCAGCCTGTGGGGAGGTGATGGGGCTGGTGCCGTGGGGTCTGGCCGACGCATCCGAGGTACTCGGCCGGGTGGAGGGGGGGGTCCAGCATGCAAAGGATGCCGTCACCGAGAGGCTGCAGAAGGCGTGTCCGCCAAGCTCTCCGGTTTCATGGCTGTTTGCTTAACGTGTAACAGAGGGTGCCAGTTTAATATCCTGCTATAATACCTAACAGTGAGGGTCAAAAGCAGCATCGGAAGAACTGGGGCAAACTTAATGAAAAGAGGCTTAAACATCTTGAAAGAATATGGCAGTGCGGGTCCAGGCGCAGCTCGAGGCCCCTGGAAGGACCTCAGGTCGGGAGGAGTGTAAATCACTCGGGAGAAGAAGATGCCACCTCGTGGTCTGCAAGACCTCCAAGTGGGAAACGTCAGCAAAAGAAAAGATGAGTATTTTGGCTCCCATGCAAAAGCGAGAAGTGTCTACCTACAGCAGCGGGGCTTGCAACTCACGCGTTACCCGAAACCGAAACCCAGCCCTGGCCACTGGGCCCCTGGCCCCCTTGCCCCTTCCCACCATCGCACCGAGCTCCGACCTCTTCCTTCGCCCATGGGGGATTTGAAGCTGCTGCCTGAGAGCAGCAGGAACAGCCACACGCTCCTTCCCTGGAGCAACCAGGATCCCAAATCCACTGGTGGGGATTCACCCCCCAGGTCCCGAGGAGGACAGGCAGCAGCACCTGTTTGAAATTAAATGCCTGGATTAAAAGCAGGACTTAAAAGCTCACTGCTTGAAATCGCCATGCCACAGATGAGGGTCTTTACTCCCCCCACATTTCTTTTTAGGGGTAATATAAGCTTCTTTACAAGAGAGATTTTTTGAAACTTTCCATTCCCTTTTAACAATAACCAGAAGAAGTTTGTAGCACATTAGGGCTTAACTTAAGGAAATGAAGGAAGGAAGGATCTCCTGTTCATTGGGCTCTTGACCTGGTCTCTGATTTTGTAGGCATTATTTTGCAAACAGGAACACCTGCACTTTTTCCCCTATGTGGTTAGCAGGGGCACACACACATACAAACCCTTCTGGGCATAAAAGTGCAAATTTTGAATAACTTCTCCCTAAAACGTATCCTCCCACACATACATCACTAATTGGTTGCACAGCTGTGGATTGTGCTGGGTGAAGACAGGGCCAACTGTGTTTAAAAGTGTGTGTGTCTGTGACTATTTGATTGTCCAGGTTCATAGATTTTTGTCAAGAAAAATACAGTACGCAAACATTTAAAAATAAGTAATAATACCTTGTGAAAAATATTTTGTAGTCTCTCTTGAAACAGGAAGAAAACTGATATGGAAGTTTTAGGCTTTGCATTCAGCGTTAGTAGCAAGGAGTGGGGAATATTGGATGTATAAGGACCCAGCACCGTCAGGCAGCCATTACTGCTGGCGCATGTGTCACAGAGACACAGCCCTTCAGCAAAATGACAGCTATTCCAGTAGGAGACCCAGGAATGCACTTTATTTGAATGAACAGCTTCACTTTCTAGTTAAAGTCACAGTTAATAAATGGCAAGAAGTGCTTCTCAGCATGGGAACATTCAGGCACAGCCTGAACAAATGGGGTGCAGATTTTTTAAGGGTTTATTTTCATTCCCATTATAATATATGTCTCAGCTTGTAAATGCTTTTATGCCAACAGTAAAAATTTCCATTTATATGGATTGAATTGAGCCTTTGCAATTCAGTGGCAGTCTGGCCACTTTTAAGCAGATGTTGATATGCCTTGAAACTTATTTAGCTGAGTGAGTGACAAGCTGCTAGAGCCCGATGATTTTCTATGGCTGAGCATGCAGATAGGATAGATAGACATCCAAACCGATACATCATTCATTCTTATCAATGGAATGATATTTTGCTTGCCTGTGTGTGCATGGGCTCATATCATAAAAACATAGGCTAGCAGACCTACATGCAAAGGAAATTCTGTTTAGTTCATTGTAAGTTACGGATCTGCAAAAAAAAAAACCAACAATAAAAAGACCAAGGATGCTAACTGGCCTGGGAAGGTCTCAGTGCATTCTGAGAGTGCAGGAATTCTGTTTCCCACATTTTGCAGCCCATGATGCAGACTAACCCGGACAGTGTGGCTGGGTTTTGTTCCAGCTATCAGCTAAGGCACTGTTAAAGGAACCTTTCTTTACAGAGAGGTTTTCAATATGCATAAAGAGCCAAGCCTTCCTTCAGATCAGCTGAACCCCAACGGGGCTGTCTGATCCTTCTCTGTGAAACAAGGACAGCTTATGTTCAGCAATTACATTCCTGTCCATGCGCAGACAAGAGGCCACCGCCTTTGTCAGCCAGTACTCCTCAGGCTTCTCTTGCCTTTCAGTGGGGACGGTGACCTTTCTGACCACATCAAGATGCACCATCGCCATGTGCTCCACACGGGGCCCAGTGTGCGGCACAGCTTTTTTTCCAAGCATTGCTGGAAGAGGAGCCAGTCCGTCTCCGCTGATCCAGCCTGAGGACAGTGATGGACTGCCCTCTGGGCCTAATTACTCCTCCACATAGAGGATAAATAATCTACATGACAACAGACTCCGTTCACTCATGCCCTCCCACACCTCCCTCCGCCTGCAGCTTAACCTTGAGTGACAGATGGAGCAAGAGTCTGTGCGGATGAAACAGGCTCCCTTCATATGGACTTGTGTTGGCCACCCCAGCCACACTGCAACATCTTCCTTTTGGGGCAGAGCAGATACCCTACTAACTCATTTGCTCTGTAAAGCAACTTGGTTCATAGAGAACATAACTCCAATTCATCTAAAAAAATGCAGACAGCTTTCTGCAGCCAAATGCAAAGGACTTCAACTCACCATCCCTTTTGGGACTGTCCTATGTGGCTTAGCAGAATGAACTCAGGTTATTCTCCGCTTACAGTAATTCTCAACTAAATTATACAAGGACACCTGGGCAGTTTTCTAAAAATATATCTTTCTCTGATCTTTTCCTTCAACTGTGAAAAGAAACAAGTCAAGACCAGGCGGAGGTGACACCTTACACACCTTTAGGTCCCTGCCAGGGCTCTGTACCCGCTGGCTGTTAGCTCTGGTTGTTGTTCTAGTTCAGTGAAAGGAAACCACTCTGTTTAACCTAGGACATAGCCACTGACTTGAAAATTTATTGTAAAAGCTGCCAACACTGTAAATCTCTCCTGTCAGCATCAGGCGGGTGCTGTTCTTAGGGTTCTGTCCAAGCAAGCCTTATAGTTCAGAGTTTAACCCATTAGATAACCAGAACAGGCAGTTTTCTGCAGCAACAATTTCTATAGCCATAGTTATCAGCATCCATGAGATATAGCTTTCTAGAAGCAGCTGAAACTCCAAAACAGTCCTTGCCCAGGGCTGGTCACAGCCCAACAGACCAGATAGACCTCCATTGCTCTGAGTAAATGTAAGGGAAATCTCTTGGGGCACAGGGGGGGAAGGCAGAGGGAATGCACTTTGCTGCAGCACTTAAGCAAATGCTGATGCTATAGACTCTGTCTAAACTGGCAAAGCACAAGCTGTGAGAGGCCACTGGTTTTCCATGACTTTGCAGACAAGTGATGGGAAACAAGATGCTGCACCCATCCAACACCCCTCCCAGGCGGGGAGTCCCTTCTGCCAACTCTGCTGGACCTGGCACCGCACCACAGGTACACAAAACTAGAGGGGAACCAGAGCAGCACTGCAGGGGATATAAACCCACCTCATTACAGATGGAAAGTTAGCCATATTCGAGTGCATCAGGAGTCCAGCTGCCACAGTAACACAGAACTACATTGTGTGCAGAACCACAGTTTGCCATCTCTGTAAAAACAGGCAAAAGACATTCCCTATGAGATCTGATAAGAACAGGAGCTGTTTGTTTAAATCTACTCCCTAGCCAAAAAAAAAAAAGATGAAATAGCAAACCCTTGAAATGCAAGTAGAGGATCATTATTCTCATTAGAGCAACAGTGGGCACTTCTCATAATGTGTAGTGAAACACTGGTGCTTGAGTGAATAGGACCAACTGTTCAGCCCCAGAACAAATTGCACATCAGTCTTAACCTAATAGGTAAGATTAATGGAATGTCATATAATGGGGGAAAGTCAAAAAATTAAGGTAATTCGGCAGAAATGGCTTGGAATCATAGTCCACCTGAATGCATTTCATCTGGAGGATTACTGTCTCCAGTGTTTTAGTTAAGAGTTATATTAATTTGAAAGCCGTGCCTTACACAGATCCATCCTGTGCTTAAAGGCTGGCTTTCTGCTAGAAATGCTTACTATGATACCTTTGCTGAAAGTTTGCCCAAACATCTCACAGCCGATTGCAAAGCAGAGTATCAGGGGACTCGGAGCACCGTACCTTGCCCATGTTTATGACCGGTTGACTTTTTGGCTCCAGCACCTGGATTTGTCAGGGCCTCTTAGCTGCTGCTGGGAATGTGCCCCAGCCGAGCCCGGCTGCTCTCCATATCACCCCTCTGACAGATTAAAACACAACAGGGTCTGTTGGATGACTGACACATTCCTCTTCTGTCTGACTCTGAAAGGACTTCATTTAACAGCCCTGGAGTTGAGCTTTTGACTGACAGATTGTGAAGGGGAAAAGTCATTCAGTTCCATTAAGCTCAGTAACTGCTGTAGAACAAAACACCTTTAAAAAAAGGGGATGAAAAAGAGCTTCGGAGAGCGGGGGCAGGAGCTTTAGGGAGAAAAAAGGGGATTCTTTTCAGGTTCAAAGACAATCTTTCCCTTTGCTTTCTGTCCATCAATGAGGGCAGCATTCCCAGAGGGAATACAGTCCAGCGCTCATTGGTGCCATTCAGCTGCCAATCTCCCTGACAGGGAGACCAAAGGGCCTCATGTTGCGCTGCGGAAACTGTCTGTCAGGCAATCAGCAGCTGCCATGACATCATCTGCCCTGTTTTTCTAGGACTATTATAGGAGACTGGGTCCAGGAGCGCTCCTCCAGAGTGGTATTCATATTTTCCTTTTGCCCCCCAAACCGAAATTTCTTTATAAAAGGAAACGCAGTCTTGGTTGCATGGCTGTATTTGCAGGAGAACTAACTGTGCCAAAGAGGGGGGGCTGCGTGCCTTCAAACCGGTCTTTTTTCACTTGGAATATATCATGCCAAAGTTGCACAGCCCCTTGGCTATTTTTTGTTGTAAACTGGGTTTTATTTTAAGAAATACTCCAAGTTAAACAGCAATGATAAACCTTTCTCTCTCTCTTTTTTTCCCAGAAAGCTTGTTTCACTTATATCTCTCTGCCTTTGTTTTAACACTGAAGTGTTCATAGGATTGTTATTCTTACACACATATATATGTGCATGTACGCACCCAAATGCATATGTATAGAAGCCAGGTTCTGGTTGTATTTATACAGCCAGTGCAGTAGCTGAGGCTACATTCCTCACTAGCCAAAGTGCTGCAGAAATAAATTATTAATCCTGATGATAGTGGGAGAGAAGTTAAGCATGAAACACAAACAAGCTACTGGCTGTAAGTGTGAAGTCTGGCGATAAGCAGGACTGGGACACGGTGCAGTCAGGACACACTGCTTGGGCTGTCCCCTCCATCCTGTCGCAGACCACCAAGGACAAGTAGGTTTTGATGAGGCAGAACCAATACCAGGAAGCTTTAGCCTTTCTGGTCCTCCAAGTCCTTATCTGTAAGAGCAATATAAATAACCCTAGTATAGTTGACTTTAAGCTAAATTAGTTTGTGACTTTACAGCACACTGTGCTTACTCAGGCGAAAATCCCAGGGAGCTAAAATAATTTTGACTGACTAATCCCTGCCTACAAACCAAGACGCGGACTGGGGTCCTGCCAGGCAGTGGTGGTACAAGCAAGATGCTAGAGACTCGCCCACTCTGTGCGATGCTCACAGCCGCTGTCCTCACTCTTGCAGGGGTCAGCTCAGCAGGCTGACTCCTGCTCTGGTGCTGGAAGACCTGCCTGCTAAAAAGGGAGAATTGGTGATATGAAAAAGAAAGTGTGAAATGAGAGAGAGAGAGCCTGCAAACGGTGCCTCTGGTTCTCACACCACACCCGGGGCAGGGTTGGGGCATCGTGGCCAAAATCCGGTCTTGAAGAATGGCTATGGGACTGCCCAGCTCAGCTGAATGGTCACAGCCCTTTTCTATTCCTTCTGCTGGCTGGCTGGCCAGTTGTTTGGTCAGTTGGTCTTAGGCAGGCATTGGTACAGGCACTAGCATTAAGGCCAAGCTGCATGAAAGGGTAATAGCTCAGCTCCATATGGAACTGAGCACGGGCTTGTTCCCCTGCCAAGGTCCTGCTGCATGAGCCATTTTCAGCTGTTAAGTCCTCTGTCTTGTTTCAGTAAGGGATTATTGCAAATCTTCACACATTCCACATGGACCTTACGAGACAGTTAGTCAGATCCTGGATGGACTTGCACGCAAAGGCGTCCTGCTGCTGCTAGGGTCAGAATGTCTCCCTTCTTTTATTATTATTTGTATTTTTACAGCCCTGCCAAAGGTCTGCAAGTCTTGAGCAGCTACCATTTCAATCCCCTCTAGCAAGCTGTAGTCTGATACTCCAGCTATGTTTACTCTGTACATTCAGGCATTATTCTTTCTCACCTGGCAGTGAACCATGCAAATTAAGACAGTCTCCAAGCACACACACAAAACCCACGGAAACAAGAGCTGCCAGATTTCAACATCAGAAGCATGCAAGGGGAGAGGGCCAATGATCACTCAGGCTTCCCTCTTCTCTGTGCCCTTTTCTTCACAGTGAGGAAGACAAATGCCATGATTTACTCTTCAAGAAGATGATGCTGGTGCAGTAGGAAGCACTAGTAAAACCTTTGTGAGAAGATCACCAGATCAGATCTGTTAAGATTGCCTCCAGTGTATTTCAACATGCACATTTTTAACTAATATGGAGCAAACACTGACAAAGAATAGGATGTTAGGGTTGCCTGTGTGCACCAAGAGTTATCACAGAAACTAAGCCTGGAGACATCAGAGAGCCCTGTCTTCTTGTGACTCTCTGAACTTGCGTGATAGAGAAGAAGAGTGAACCAGAGTGGCATGGGCCAACAGGGACAGTACTACATAGAATCACTGGGCAAAGTCCTACATGGGGTGGGTCCTCAGAAGTGGGGGAGCCCTTTACCACACTGTACATCTGAATTTCAGTTCTCAGTGGAGTGGAAGAGATTGCTCACTGCCCTGAGGGCCTAGAGTCCATCTCAGAGTCTGAAAATGTGGAGAGATTCTCTTGTATGAAGCCTCGTTCTGCTTTGAGATGAGAGTGAATGAGAAATGAAATTTGATGTGAATAGAGACACACCAAAGTAGAAGGACACCATATATCCATGAGTCCATTCAGCTGCCTTACCAACCCACATAGTATAAAAATATAGGTCTAGATCCCCAAAGGTGTACCTCCTGCACAGGTTCCTAATTGCCATTCAGTAAACAGAAGGTGTTTAAATGCCTTTGCAGGTCATGACCTTAGTGGTTAAATCTTGATCCCAAATAAGGGTGTGCTAGAAGTCCTTTGATAGTCTGCTATAACAGGCTACTTCAAAAAAAACTATCTTATATGTCCTTTTAATACTAAATTCATAATGGGACAGATCTTACTCTTTTGTCATTGTTCCTGCAGTAAACAACAAAGATGCTGTTTCAATACTTTCCCGGTTTTAAATACACTTTAAACATATCCACTTCAAGTTTAAAAAAATGGCTTTGTGCAGTGCATTTCATTTTCAGATCGTTCTGGAATGCTTTTAGCAGGTCCTCTGCCAAAAACACTCAGCTTTCTTGTTTCTATGGATAATAGGAGCTTACAGCTTTTATAGCAATTTACCTTTTTTTGTTCAAACTTTATATGAATTGTGAGACCTAATGTAGGGTCCTCCACATAGCCTCAGTCCAAAATACTCCTTAAAGAAAAAGAGAAGAGTTTGTCTCTCCTTCTAATGCCAGACCTGAACCTCCATAAGAGAAGTCAGGAAGAGCGTGGCTTCATGCTGCTCCCCAACCAGTTCTTCTGGATAGGGAACGTCTATCTAAATGTTCATATAGTTCCTAACACAACTGCAGCACCGTCTCTTCGAGACCCTGAAGTGCCATGGTACTCTGATAACAACAGCCCAGTTAATTGCAACCTGCCCATGGTGGGCACACAGAGCAGCAGAGGGAAGGGGGAAGGAACCAGAGGAGTTTTGGTGGGCTCCACAGTCCCAACACAACTAACAGGTGGCTGTGGCAAAATTAAGGCCACAGTAGAAGTAGGAGCAGAACTGTTTGTCTCTTTGTGTTTTGTCCTGGGGTATTTCCCTAATACAGTGACACTGTAACTACCATTATTGATTGTCAGCTGATAATTTTGCTAGCTAATGAAGGCAAATTTGCATTAGAACAATAAGTTACACTGTTTCTCAGAAATATTCTCCATTTGCTATTCTCTCACATTAAAACTCAATATTTTAATTACTTCCCCTCCAAAATTAAGAGCTAAGGATAACTTTCGGCCATAAATTTCATCATTTTTTAATTATTTTTGCAAAGATCAGCTGCCTGTAGCTTCAGCTGGGAGTTTCTCATTTTCATCGTCTCTGAACATCAGATCACAAAACCAAATTCAAGTATCTAGAATTATTCATCTAAATCCACATTCATCTAGCCATCTAAAGAGAACTGACTTGAAGGCCAGTATCTATTTTAAGTTGCTGAGAGCTTCAGATATTCAGAACCAGGGAAATCAGGCCATGATAAATGAAGCTAATGTATAGATTTAGATAATTGTCTATAAGTACTTCAAAATACTAGACTTTACCTCTGTATCCTGTTTTTATCCTAGGATTTCTCATCTCACTTATACTAATCTGAGCTTCATACACAGGGCCAGCTTTAGGATGGCTTGGTACACAACAGAATGTCAGTGCTTGCTTTTGAGCTGTACTTCTTCCTCAGGACTGCAATTTTCTTTAGCATTCCCAAAAATTCATGGATTCCAATGCTTCCTTCTATGTAAAATCTTTCCTGATCAGAAGTATATGAATATGTTTTATATATTGGATGAGTATTCCTTCACTGTTCCGGATTACCCGTCTCCATCCCACATCCCCTCTGATGCATTCATCGAGCAAAAGGCAGTGACATGGGTAGCCCGGGCTCAATGGCCAGTAGGCTGCTGTCAGGCTGAATGAATCTGTTTGCTTTTCCATCTGCAGGGGCACTCATTTGGCCTTATCTCCTCTATCCAGATGCTGATTTTCCCCAGCTTTGTAGGAAGCTGATAATCTCAGAGCCTTTTACCTTCTGTCAGATTTAGTTGAAATTGGCCTGTGTACTCAAAAGTTATTAGGAGGAAAACCAACATATAATGCAATCACATTCGCTTCAGGTTTTGCTAATTCATTTCTGTAGGAAATGCAGCCAGCCAGGAAATGGACTCCAAGTGTTGCCTTCTGTATTTATTTTCACAATGAAAATACCAACATCAGCCACAAGACATGCTCGTGAAGGTGAGAGTCCCAATGAACAACAGCAGAATAGGCAATGCTCCCTGCGTTCGCTTGGCCACCCCTGCTAAACTTGAAGACCCAAGAACAGGATGTATTTGTAATTTGGTGAGCAGGAAGCGATGAACAAGCAAAAGACTTGTGCTCTGAGAATCAATGAATACCCAGCCTATTCATAGCTGTCTCCTTTTCACAGCTTCTCATCTCCCTTGTCTGCCTTTAGGGTCCAGTTGTTCAACTCTTCCTCCTGTATTATGCAAAAAATCTCCCTAAAGCCAAAGTGATTAATGCTGGGAGCAGGGATTATTCTTTTAATTCCAAAATATCAGCACAGCTGTAAGTGCAGAACAAGGCCAAGGAGAGGGCAAGGGAGACTTGTACTTTGTCACCCGTGTTAGTCTTGATCCAGTCGTTGAAATGGAAAGCTACCAGCTGTGGTGAGAAATTTAAGGAGTACAGAAGATGTAACTGAGCACAGGAGAAAGGGTGCCCTGACAGGCTGCTTCTTTCCCTGTGTCAGCACTGAAATAGGGATGTGATAGCAGCAAACAAATTTACATTCTTCTCCTGAACACATTCGGGGAATAGGCATTACTTTCCTAAGGGAGACAAGAAAACTTCAGGTAAATAATGTCAGTTTTTATTTACTTCAGGTCTGAATCTCTCTCAATTATTTCATATTTGCAAGGCAACCTTATGTAATTAATCTATCACAGAAGACTGTTTACTCTTTACCAGTAACACTAAACTCTCAGTGACATATACCCAAGCCCTTGGAGATCCAGACAGCTAAAGGATTTTAAAAATCTTGATTCATTTTTACATGATGCAAACAAATCTATCTAATCAGAAAAACATGTCTGAAATTTTAGTCAACATGAAATCGACTTTTATTTTTTAAATAAATGATTCAAAAAGTGCTTGAGAAAACATCTAGCACTTTGAGTAAAAGTAGGATGAACTGTACTATTTGTGTTACCACAATACCAATAGCCATCACTGGTGTGTGATAGGAACCCCATGTGCTAGCTCGTATACAACTAAAAAGGCAAATATGTGAGTAAAAAGGCAGCCCTTGAGCCAAAGCACTCAAAGCGCAAAGCAGAAGCCTCCAGCTGCCTATGGACAGGCAAACAGCACAGTACAGCAAATTAGGACAATGGCAAGTACCGTGCTGTACAGTGTGCCAGAGGGACATATCAGCTCACTGCAGGGAAGCCCCAAATTCGCATAGTCATGGGACCCACTTGTGCTTGCAGGACTGTAGACTCCCCTAGAGCCCACACACATTCTCTGTTGAGCATTTGCAGGTAAACTGTAATAATTGTTACTTTCCTACATTAAATTCCCAGGCTTCAGGTGTGTTCATTGATTCATGGTCTATGTGATTTCTCTAGAGCAACTAGTCATATCAATGCCCAGTGTCGGGGGGATGCGAGATCTTAGACGTGCTAACTGGATCTTCATGAAAATTCCCCTGCTATGACATGCAGCAAATTAGAGATAATGAAATCCCCTACTCAGTTGCCAGTATTATACACTAATAAATTTTACACTTCTTTAGCTTATCCACAAAATGCAACTGCAATGGTCATACTATGACATTGTTCAGCTCTGCATCTGTGTTTTGATTTACACTCAGCTTCTTTCTTATGACACATCTAAACTATGTTTTATGCCATAACAAATTACACCTTTCAATTTTCAAATATATGTGGATCTGTGATAGGAGACACTTTTTCTCTTCTTGTTCTGACTATACCTTATTTAACTTGACCACAACAGCTACTTCCCCAACTGTCATCTTGGCTTCTAAACTTTTGGGTTGGTTCCTAAGATAGCAGTCAACTTTCTGAATGTTAATTGCTCTTTCTGATTTTCCTCCTAACTTTTCTCCTTTGAGATAGATAGAATAATAGATGAACAGACAGAAAAAGCTCTTTTGCTTGGGAAGGTAATTCTGTACAGTTGTTGAAGTAGACACTAATTTGCTTTTCTCGGTATCCATTTTTTTCCAATATTAAAGCCCATTAAATGCAAGTGGAAGGAATCTGACCGTCCTCACAACAGCAAGGCATGCAACTGCAAGTGAAGTTAGACCTCTATTTATTTTTCAGCTGAACATATTTAATAAAGTTTTGGAGAACATAATTGTTCATTTTAAATTTACTTGGTGTTTGCAGATATTGCTGCTCACAAGAAGAACCTATTTCTCATCTACAACCACGTGCATGTTACAAAGCCCAGTGTGCCACATGCTGTTTAATACCTTGACAATTACAAATAAGACTAACACTGTCACAAAGGCAACCACCTATAGGTTTGTGTAATCTGAATGAAAGTAGTCTTTTTATGCCTTTATTAATAATAAAGGCATGAATCTCGCTTATGTGGGCACTTCTGTTGACTTGAAGGGGGAATGCAAAGATGTTAGGAACAGGTCCAAGAAATTAATGAATTAAGAAGTGCAAGCAAATTTCCTGACACCATTTTATTAACACTGAAAAGAATTATTCGACCAGAATATAGAAGCGGTAAAGGTTTTAAGGTTCCCAAAATCTAGAAAATAATCTGGATAGGTCTGCTTCTGACAATAGACACAGAAGTTCCTTTCACATTTTAGAGTACATTTCTCTACAAATCTCAAAGGACAGAGAATCCTTGGTCCAGTGAAAGCCTTAAGCATGTGCTTAACTTCTACACATATGAATGGTTCCATTCACTTTATTAGGCTTGGATAGGGTAAATCACAGTCTTAAAGATAAACATGTATTTATGTGCTTTCCAGACTTGGATTATGAATGGCATTTCTATTTATCCAATACTTACATTTCCCCTTCCCTTTTTGCTATGTCCCTTTATAGCACAGGCATAAGGGACAGAGTTATGGCCGACTTAACAGGAGCCTTAACTCTGCATTTCATGACATCTGTGAATTTTTTAAATCACAGACTTTAATTAATATAAGGAGTTAATTTTTCCGCTGAGTATACAACAGCTGGATGTTATATACCACGATTTATTTACTCACTGAAGAAGATAACTTTTGTATGTTCCCTGAGTTTTTACGTCTTGCAAGAGTTCATGTCATTTTGCTAGCAGTGGAAATACACTGTGATGCACCACCACCCAGGGTCACCCATATGGAAATCGGATTCCCCCGAATCCCAGCACTGCCCTCCCAATTTGCATGTCCAAATCACAGTGGAAGGCACACAGGGATAGTCACTCAGGTTGTTTTCTCCCAGTTAAAAGAGTAGTTTCTCTCTGCATTCAAGCATGATATGGAATTATTAAGATTCAGATGACTGTGCAGAGACCAGAATCCAAAGCCAATTAGAGAAGGATGATGTAAGGCTGCCAATTTACAATTACCACACCACCTGCAACATTTATAAATATTACCTCACAAAATTCTTGTGTCCTTAGGTAAATCCTTAGATTTCAGTCTTGTAAAATGGATCACATATGTTCCCTGCTTCTGTGACTTGACAAACAGCTTTATATAAAGCAAGCCACTTTAAAATAGTTTGGTATTTAAAACATTTGACAAGCAGGACTGTTCCTAGCATTTTACTGCTGTAATTAAGAATCAGGAGAAGCTACCAAACTTATGGTTAACTAAAGCATCTGCCTAAGTACCAGGAAATATGTGACAACCCAGCACAGAGAGATGAAATCTTACAATTTAAGGCACTGGGATTTAAGTAATGCTTAAACGTTATCAGTACTACCTCTATATTAAAACAGAATTGTTACCCTTATCATTGGTTTAGATTAATAATATCTACAATATTAACAATGTTCTTGGTCTTTATTAATGGTAATAATAATGACAGATGGTTTCCTGATGGTATCACATGGCTTCACCAAATCAGGCAGTTGCAACCTATCGGTTCCTTCAGCCTATATGAGCTTTGGTTTCAAAACATTCCCAACATTTATTCACTGGAAGGCTGTTAACTGAAATTACTGTTTCTACAAGCAAGATGTGAAATAGCTTTGCAGCAGCAGAAAATGGTGTTCAGCCTGTTCTTTCAGCCCTGCATGGGTAGAGGAATATTTAGGAAGCCATGCAAAAACTCAAGCTGCCCAAAGTATTTGCTTGTACAACAGCTATGGCAGCTTACAAAGGCAGCTCCTCTCAGGTTTTTGTCCCCATCATTCCACTGACAGGTGGTAAACTGGCCCCAGGGAAGTGCCCTGGACCATTTCCTTCCTAAATATCAGAGATAAACTTAAATATGAAGATGGTGGCAACTAATAGCTGGGAAACAAAAAATTCCTAAGACGTTATGATTGTTTCACAAACAGATGCCAGTGGTGGTAATGCTATTTTAAAATCTTCACCTCATTGCAGGCCACTTCCCCACAACTGTAACAATATAAGGATTATTAATCACACTGGGGCTATTTCTTCAATTACATGGACAGGCACACAGTAAGATGGAAATGCAGGTCATGATGCTATCAAGCGCAGCTCTGGTTGTTAATGATAACATAGATATCCCTGATTTGTCCTGCGTTAATTACTGAATGAGGAATCAATGACATGCAGAATGCATGATGGGGCTAAACTCAGAGATGAGTTATTTATTCTTTGAAATTTTTTTATAATATTAAAAACCAAGTAAAAGTAAAAGTGACTATCAAGCTCAGTTGAATTCCACTGTTTATTTCAGTGGGATGACATGTACGTGAAACAGTGACCTTGCCTCTGACTTTAGTTGCATCAGCATAAACCCTGAAAGACAACCATGTGCCCAAAGGAACTCTTCAAAATTCACACTAATACAAAGTGGAACTTGAACCTCTCCAATCATCTTCAAAAGTAATTGCATCTCTCTTCCTCTTTCCCAGTCACTCTTCTTCTGTCTTTCTTGTCTGCAATCTCTACCTGAAATGTCTTTCATGTCTTTCTTGTCCTTCTTATGTATCTACCTCCACTTGGAATGAAGGAAATAGGTATGAGTAATCATACCATCCCATAATATGATATATTGACAGGTTATTTCCTCCTGCCATACTTGGGTAAAAATCTTGCTTGAGCCACATGCCAGTCCATTTATCTTTCTGGATTCAATTTCAGATGAAACACCTATCATTTTGATGTTTCCACAAATATTTATGTCAAAGAGAAAAGTCTCATCTGATTGTCTATGGACTCAGCTAAGATGCACAGCCATGCCATGTGGTTCAGTCAGAAGACAAAAGGATTTTCATAAATATCCTAAATTCATAAAAATCCTAAATGTAACCAATTCCTATTTGTGGTGTCAATTTCCATGTTTAAGCCTTTGAGGACCTCCGCTTTAAAAGCTGCTATTATTCCTTCATCGAGGAAAGAATGCCTCCAGGTACCTCTTTGTGATCTAAAATTCTCATATGGGAGGGCTTAGGAACAGGTGATTCTTGATAATGAAATATTTTACTCTACAAGTGTTCTTTAAGCCATAATATCATCCAGAATACCTTGGTTCTTACCCCAAAATAGCAACATGGAGATGAAAGACATCTTAGACATCAAATAACTCCCAAAGAGTAAGTGACTCTCTTTTTTGTGATGAAATACTATGAAGTGGGAATGGCAGTGTGATACCCTCGGAGGAAGGCAGAGTCAAGCCAAAAGGACAAAAAGTCAATAAATTACAGAAGCAAACTGAAAATATGGACACAAGGATTTCAGATGTATAAATCATGGCAGCTCCAATAGCACTATGCTGATTTATTCTTCCTGTGAGCCTCACCAGTTAAGCTGTGCTGGCTCACTCACAGAATATACAAAGAAAATGAAAATACAGTGAGGTTAATAGCAGCACTCTGTCCGTCCCCACGGTGTGCCCTGCTATCAGTTACCAAATCTGCAGCCTCATCCTGGGGCATGAAACGAGAAGAAAGGTGTCAGTCCTCAAGAGGCAGGAGCTGCAGCTGTGACAGGAATGAAATAAGAAGTGCCAGTGTGACAAGGCTTGCCTTCTCCCCATCTCCTCTCATCTCAGGCATTCGCAGGCAGAGTGAGCATCAGATTTATGGGGACCTCAGGCAGAGGTTAAGGTATGGGCCCTTCTCCCTTCCCACGTATTAGATGACTTTCAGCACTACCCAATTTAGTGTGGTATGACCCTCTGCCCATGTCCTGGGGCCTTGGGAAATTATTCTGGGTATTCACCCCCAAAGATAGCTCTGTCCACAGGTGTACAGCAGAAATTCACCTGTTCCAATCCAAAAGCCTGCTGATATTTGGCTTTATTTCTCACATTAGCAGATGTCTCCTTGTCTTCTTCAGTATCTCCAACTACTTTGCTGCTTCTCTCCTGTTTCACTCCTGGGGATGCAGTAATACCAAGGTTTAAAATCAGAAATAGTAGAGATCAAAAGAGCCCTCAGATCATCTCACCACCCTCCTGATTGTTCCCCAGGGCACCTTCCCCAAATTTGTTCAGTCCTGTTCCCTATGACTTTACTAATAGGGCTTTCAGCGGCTTCCTTCAGTAGACAGCTCCATGGTGTTATATTTCTGAAACTTGACAATGGCTATTATTGTGCCTAAAGGGGGAAAATTAGGATTTTTGCTTTTCAGTAATTTTCTCCTCCATTACTAGAAACTCTAGCCCTAAATTTCAGTTGACCTTCTAGGTCACTATTAATCAACCTTATGTATCATTTGAAACTCCAAGACACGCTCTTCATCTTTTTAGTCTAGTGTTTTAAAGTCCAGAAGTGGGGGGGTTTTTTAACATAAACATAGTAAATACAGCACAGGGGAACATGATATGAGGATATCATATTCTTGACTAGTACCACTGGTCACTGTCAAACACTGACAAAGAATTACGCAAGCCTGAGCTTAGAAGCCAGGGAATAGGGATCCAAGAGGCTTCTTGGGACCTAATGAGAAATCATGTAGCAATATTCCAACAAAAAACAAATAGGTCAAATGAGGCCAAATTCTGCACTCTCTTATTCCCTTTACAAGTTCTTTGGGCAGGAAGTGTGCTTCTCCATCTAGCATGGGATATCGTCTCCATTTAAGTTTACTCAGTGCTACGCAGCTCAGAACATATAATTATTATCAAGTAGGAACCATTTAAGTTTTGCCTGAGTAGAATATACATGAAGGTAGCATCTCTTCCCTCTGATCTCACCACAGTGCCATGCATCCAGTGGGAAATCGTCTTTTGAGTTGTCCCCCAGATTCCCTTCCTAGCTGGGATATCTGGAGAGCTTTGTTCACCCCAAGCCTTCAAATATTTTACTTGCATTCTTATACCATATTTCAAGTGTGTATCATAAAGGTAATGTTAAGGGGCTGAGGATTTTCCTCAGCCCCGTGACCCACCAGGCTAACTAGTAGCCCATCACACGACAGGAGTTCATATGCAGTGCTTGAAATGACCATTGTTATAATAAACAGGGACAGAGCAAGAAGACTGTACCCTGTGCCCTCTCCTCCCACCCAGCCAGACTTTTCAGAGCATTCTCCCAGGGGCCTACAGACAGGCATACACATCTCTTGAATGGGGATGGGTAACACATCTGAAGATTATGTCATTTCTTTTGCAGAAGAAACATTTTTCTAATGGCTGGATCTGTAAAACAAGGAGCCCCCAGGACTAATCTGGAGTGGCTTCAATGTGTGCTAACAGTATTATTCATGGTTCTCATACCTTAGCCCTCAGCTTTGTAGCGGCAGAGCAGGCTGCCCTATTCTTGTTTACACTGCTATAAATCCGGTGACCAGCTTTTTGCATGTTCTGAATACATTCCATCAACTATCAGCACTGTGGCGGGAGTGAAGAAAAAAACCTTTCTCATAGCCCTATCAAATGTCTGAGTCTGAAATATATTCCAAAGGCATGCCTCAAAGCCTCCACACCAATACCTGGGCAAAGACATGGACACATGAAAATAATACAGGATCAGATGAGGGGTGCACATCTGGCCAGAGATTCAGGGGGTGGTAATTTTCACTGATGCATGAGTTTCAGGTCTTACCTCAGGCAACTGATCTCCTATTAGCTAACCATGAAAATTGGTCACATATGTCTTCTGAACTCTTCCACTCCCACGATTTGACAGGGTCCTGCACACAAACATCTCCCCTGACCCTTTTTAGCTTGCCTCACAAATATTTTATCCAAATGATAGAGAGTGACCAAACAATTTAGGGCAGTTTAGGATAGGGTTTGGTGGAAAACAGAAAATTTATGGTAATCATATTAAGAAAGGGGGAATTTTAAGAAGAAGATGAGAGGAGAGATTCCTTTGTGGGCCTCATGAAAACTGGGTTGAACTTAAAACCGAGATGATATTCAAACTGCAGGGAACAAACCTGCCTTGGGCACAATTGTCATTCCTGTCTCCAATCTGTAAAATTTTGTAGTATGCCACACTTGCAACGAAAACAGTACAGACTGAACAACCAGCACTGTAGAAAGCTTAGTCCTTCTTGGGAGGTAGTATAAACCTTCTCATAAAGGCCAAACCACAGCCAGACCTGAGGTCAAGAGGAACTGAAGGTCAGTTTGGATGGAGCTTTGAGCAACCTGATCAGTGGAAGATATCTCTGCCCACAGCAGGAGGGGTTGGGCTAGATGGTTATTAAAGGTCCCTTTCAACTCAAACCATTCTATGATTGTATGAAGACATTATATCTTTCTTAGATGACACTTGGCATTTTTCAGGAGCTAGGTTGGTCCAAACACAGCAAGCAATTTATTAGCAGCTGTGTGCTGCTGCAGTGTTCATATTATTATTATTATTCACTGTAATAATTCTGCTAGCAAAGCTGCAGAGAAGAGGTATGTTATCTCAAGACTGTTTCTGCACCAAAAAAAAAGACGTGAAGGCCCTAAAAACCATCTTTTTATCAGCACAAGAAGAAATAATTTAAAAAAAAAATAGAAAGTTAAAGTTATTGTATTTTCTGCAGGAGCCAAGAAAGGTGACCTGAGCACAGTGAGCAGAGCCTCGCTAGGCTGAGCCCACGGGAGGAGCCTGGGAAAGTTTCTTTCCTTGGTGGTGTCCCGGCTGAAGAAGGGCCATCCCTTATTCCCACCAGCTTCAAGCCATCGTCACTAGTACCATAGCCCATTTTTCCTTTTAACAGAGAAGGGTGATGTGCAGAAAGAGACCATGGCCCATTCTTGAGAATGGGATCTATATGATTAGATAGTCTCCCTCCTCGCGTAATAAATCATGCTCTCCTATGCTGTTCACTACTGCTGAATACTTCCAGTGTTCAATATTTCAAGTACTTCTGTTGGTCAAAGCCCATACTGATTTTCTGGAAGTAGTTTCATTCGCATTATACTTGTACAAAAACATGATTTATTTTAAATGTCAGGAGTAAATTATAGTTTTACAGATTTTGTAGAAGGTTTTTCTTCCTGACAAAATAAATTATTCTTCTCCAGAATTACCAGGTTTCCTCAGGTCTTGGTTTTCCCCCTCTTTATTTAGAAAGCCACACATATGAGTACACTAAATATTTATGAATATAATTTATGAGCCCAGTTGTCTGTTTCTTGCCAAAAGTAAGAAGTTGGCCTGTGTGTGGCCTGAAAAATGCTAACTATGACCAGACTGAAACCACAGAGGTGACGGCAACTTCACATTCATTGGGAAAAATGTCCAAAAATTCCACATATGACATAGAAAATATGTCCTAAGTAATAAGGAAACATACATCATCTCTAAGCTAACCAGGTTGTTAATTCAAAATAAAAGGCGATAAGGGAAGTTAAGCGCAAGACATTTGTCAGCAACATTACAAAGGACATAAAAACTGAAAAAAGTGTACTGTTTTCCTGGCTGAACTGATTTATTTTGCTTTGATGTATTTGCTTAATGGTTTCCTTGTTATCTTTAAACAGGTGATTTGGGCTTCCACTCAAAAATTAAAATCTCTCCATTGAGTGTATGAGAAGCTGGACCAGGCCTCAAGACAGAACGCAATACATTCCGGTGACCTCCCAAGACTCTTCCAAAACAGCCTCCCATTGCACTCAGGGAGCAAATCCTGACTCCTCTGATGGCTGGCACAGCCCCTCAAATGTTGCCTGGATTTCTGGAGAACGAAAAGCAGTAAGTCATCATTGCAGATCATCCCAAATAGTGGTTTTCATTGATTAACATACCATTCTTCACAAGCAAAAAATACTTTTTATCCTAGGAAAATACATCATACTTGGGAACAAGTCACTAGGTTTTGCTCTTCACAATAGGAAAAGACATTAGATTAATATCCCAGAAATTACAAAAACAAAGCTTTGCACAGGGTCCTTGCCGTTCTCTTAGATTTATCAGGTTAGAATTCCTCCCAGCCAACTTTCTGACATGAGTGAAGCTAAGAACTAAAGGTATTTTAAAAACTAACTGAAAACCAAAATAAAACGTTTGGGTTTGAATTTCAAAACAATCATTCTTTAAAGTTTAGCGTGGTGAGAGGAGCTGAAGACACAGTGAAACGGAGTGGGCTTTTTTGAAGCAATTGTTATCTCATTCCTACTGGATGTGGAATGGGAGAAATGCACTCTGGCATCATGCAGTCCCCCACTTTGTATTTACTAGCTTCATTCGTCTCTTGAATTGGGGAGTTCCTGCTTTCTTGCCTCCAGTGTACAATTTAAAATGTAGCTCAAATATTTATAACTAGGTTGCTTTTCATGTTCCCCTAGGTGCTGTGTATTAGCCTGTTTTACAAGATTTTGTTAAAGAGCAGCATATCCTATAAATTCAAAGTTTGAAATCCACTGGGACTTATCAAGTATCAGTTTGAGGATTCAGAAACTTTGCTAGATAGCAAAATTCTCTGCCACCACGTATTGTACCCCTAATTAAGGGAACTTTCCCCTTTACACAGTGGTTAAACAAAATTGCTGATCATAGACCTGCAGCTAATCTTGTGTTCTGTAGAAATGCAAATAATTTTCTGAATAAGGTGTGTGTTTGAAAGCTCCCAAAGTAAAGAAAGAGGTCTCTGGGTGTTGAGTACTTGTCCATATGAACAAGGAACACCTTCAGGTCTGTCTCTGATACTGTATGGATCTGTGGATACTGTAAATGGATAACCTTCACAGGCCATTAGTTTTGTTTTTGTTAACCCACAACATTAAACCCATGGGCACATTTAGAAGGTTTATTTCGGTCTGATCTTCCAATGACCCCTCATCCTGCCTACAGGAGTCCAAATATTTCCAGGGTGGATACATAATCAATTAGTTATTTTATATGCAATTTATCTTAATGGAAATTCAGTCAAACACCACAACCTTCTCAAGCACCATTCTTTACCATTGTGTCAGCCTTCAGAGATGTCTTCAGGTAGAGGGTCCTTAATGAGTTTTATAAAGCACTCATATGCAGTGCCTGCCACTATAAGCCAAAAAGAGCTCCTTAATTAGTTCTGTGAGAACCTAATGCAGCACCATCTGTACAGGTTTTCAGATCAGGCACTTCTAGTTTTTTATGGGTTGAGAAGTGTCAGTTCAGCTGGCCTATCGTGCCATCCTAATTTCTCAGTCTTTTGTCAGCACTCAGAGCTGATGGGGATGGCTGTTGTTGTTTTAATCTAGATATTAACTTATTTTTAAATCTACTCCAAGCTTTCACCTGTAAAAGACCTAGTAAGTCTATCATCTCCGGGTAGTCCAAACCTTTGCTATAAGGAAAGCAATGCTTTAGGGAAAAGCCCAAGAAAGAATTTGCAGATTTAACTGAAAAATCTCAGGCAAAAAAACAGAGAAGTTCCAACATAAGCAACTTTACATTTGCAGCTATTTGCTCCTGAAGTTTTCCCTTCCTCTGGCCAGTCTCAATTAAATTTTTAGCTTGCTTTGGCTTTTGAGCAGACCATATAAGCATTGGATCTGATTCATTGCAAAATATCATTAAGTTCATAAATAACTGTCCTCTCACATACTTGATGTGGTATTTCTGTGGGGTGTGCTATATTGTCACTCATGTGCAGGTTGCAGCAAAAGGGTGCTCTGAAGCTCCCTTGCCCTCTGGAATAGCAAAGGCAAGGAAAAGGGAAGGAAAATTCTCCTGGGTGCTCAGGGCGTGAGCACCTCTAGCTGTATGCCCCCATCCTCACTGCTCCTTCAGAGCCAGCTGCACTGGGGACCTGGGGTAGGCAGGTCTCCCCAGCTGAGCAGAGCAGACTGTGCCAGTCCTCCAGACTGCACCTAAGCTTGCTCAGAAGTCAAAGAATGCCAACATCAACCCAAGCTGCAAAGTTATCTAGTGGGGAGGAAAGTTGGCACAGATCTCCTTCATACAGGCAGGTTGGGACCCTGCAGGACCAGCAGCTTCATCTCCCGAGCTCAGCATATCAGCCTTTGAGCCTGAAGGACAACCTGCAATATGAGCAGAGGACACAGGTCATGAGTTTATACTTGCTCAAACCCACTCACGCATCTGTGCTTCACCCTGCTCTGCAGCTCAACCCAAAGCCTGGGGAGATCCCTCAGCTCTGAAATACTAGCAAGAGCCACAAGCCACCCTCTGTACAGTTTTGTATCATCTTTCACCCAAAGATCTTAAGCCAATTTTCTGGCATTAATCAAGCCTCATAAACTCCTCTGGGAGTTAAATAAATGTTGTTATACACACTTTATACCAGAGCTTACCTTAAGAGAGTTTTTCTAAGTGCTCATTCCTGCTGACCTACACAAGAGCAGCAGTTGGTATGAATATGCTGACATCCTGAAATGCTGCTTCTTGCAGGTAAGCCTCAGTTTAGTTTTCCACTAAAGTAATATATGGAAAAACATATACTTAGCCATGCACAGTGTGATTTAAATATGTTGCATACTCAGGGGCATACATGAAATAAGACACGTCAACCAGACTGTTCCAGGCTTTGTAAGAGAGCCAATACACTTGCAAGTAAGGTAGACTTTGGACGTAATTATAACATTCATTTTAAATATCATGAAAACTGATCAATTCTGGTTTGGATTTTAGACACTAGGCAATGTTGGACATGTTAGCCTTTCAACTGACAGTTGTATGAAGGGTACTTTGATTTTCCCATAATATCCCTTTAAAGCAGTCCCTGCCCAGTCAGTTTAGCTGATGCTGTGCATTGTTATGCAGATGATCCAAATTTAACTCCTGGATTAATCTGCCACTTTTCAGACATGACGCTGTTGGAGTCCCTTTACTTATTTCTGTAAAACACAGGTGATGGTTTTGGCATTGCTGCAAGACAATCTGCCTACATTGCCGAGTCTCCCATACAGTCACGAAATGAATCGTTTTCTTTTTTCCTTGAACACCACAAGAGTTGCTGAGGTTTTGGTTCTGACTACTATGAAACTCATAATTTTGTCATTGGCCTTACTAGGACCAGGATTTCCCCTAGACAGAAGGTATTCCGTTGACAGTGGACTCTTGGACATAGATGAACCACTTCTAAGGCAGCATACGAAAAGCCAGTCTGTCATGCATAGGCTTTGATTCTCTCTGCGAACACCCTGGAAAACCATTACAGATCCATATTCAGAAAAATGTTGAAAGCCATTTCCCTTAGCCACTGAGAAAGCTAGACTCAATAAAAAGCTGAAGTTATGTCAGCACTGCTCAGGGGCTATATTGAGGTCTCTTGACAACATTAAAGTCCTGTTTCTTATATGTGTCTGAACTGTGGTCCAATTTGTAGGTGTCCCGACTTGATGGACACTTTGCCTCTACATTTAACAGCACATACATTGCCTGCGCATTGAACAGCCCAGTCTAGAGGGCAGAAGCAGACTTCACAGCATCATCCTGGCCCCAATTTCCACTCTGCTTATGCTCAAGCTACAGTCTCTCTTACTTTCTTCTGCTGCATTTGCCTTAACCTTAATATGTCACAAGCCCTCTGCACAGCTGTGGGCTGCTTAGGGATTTTGTCAGTGCTAAGATATGCAGGAAATCTCCCACAACAGAATTAATAAAGTTTGAGTGTAAACTTGCCAACTACCCGGGTTTAGCTCCAAAAAGCTGGAGTTTGGGGTTATTTTAGGCTCCAGAAACCTTGCAACACCAGAACTGCAGGCATAAGGCAGAAAAACACAAGTCCTAAACAGAGAGAGGAACCCGCAGAGCCATTTTACTAGTGCTCCTGCCACAACAGCTAAGGCCTCTAGGTACAGCCATCTGCCTTTTTTTTCCTTTCCCCATTGCTACACTTCCTCTCCCAGATGTTTTTCATCATCTAAGGTAGCAATTCAGGCACTCGTGTAACTGATCCTAAGGAGTGTGCTGCATGTGATTAGCATCAAGTCACCAAAGAACAAAGAAATGCAATTAATCCCTGTTTAAATAAAAAACAGATTAGATCAGATTAAACATATCAGCAATGGGCAAACCTCAGATGGTTTGGAGACAGGACTTGGGCTGGAAAACCATTTTGGAGTGCCAGTATAACCCAGATCCTATCCAAACTTTCTGATGCTTCCATCCAAAAAGGCTGGAAAGCACAAAGAAAGCTCTCCTGTATGATCCTTTGCACTTCCTGCTCTCCGATTCACTCGGAAAAAAACCAGACTCTCTCATGGTATGTTGACTTCTGGCACCAACATCTCTAATCCTGCTCAGAACAAGAAAATATTGAGGGCAGCGTTGCCTATTTACTAAGTAGGGGTTTAGTTAAAAGGACTTGCTATAGTTAAACAGATTTCAGGGTTAATTTTTTTTGTTTATTTGTTTGTTTTTGTTATGGGTTGAATTGGTTTCTATGGTAGAAACAATGACCACCATTCTGTTTTCCCATTGATATTCATGATGTTGCATGTGCATCAAATAGAGCATTTTAAACACCCCATCTTCACAAAAATAAGCCCCATTTGTTGTTGGGGGTTAGGTTGTCAGTATTCTGATTTCAACAATATTTTTGTCAACTTCTGAAACAGAAACATTTTGACCAACCCATAAAAGTGATTGCAAATATTAATGCAAGACTTTTCCCTAGCAGCTTGCAGATCTGGCCTGATCTGTCACCAGGAGCAGGCTTCAGCTCATCTCTGAGGGTTTGGGTATTTAAATATATGAAATCCATATACACCAACATCTGAGTCTGAATATATGGATTTTGTGTGCAGGTATTTGTTCCTCCATTGCAGATTTGGCAGGATTTTACATGTCATTAGTCCCAGAGACAGTCAGACACACAGCTGACAGACAGCTCAGTTGGCTCACACCAGTTTTTGCCTGTAAGCTTCCTCACTTCTCTCCCAGTTGTGAGTTGATCCTCCTAATGTGAGCACAGGCATCCTGTCTGCAGAGATGGAAATAGTATTTCTTCCTGCCCAGGTTGAGAGATCCCTACAAAACCCCAGAGCTACTCTAGTGCATCAACATTTGCCTTAACCCCCAAATGTCACAAGCGCTCCGCACAGCTACAGGGCACTTAGGGGTCTTGTCAATACCAAGATATACAGCCACAACACTGCAGGATCCACACCAGTATTTTTAAGGTGGGCCTGGGACCTAAGCTTTTAAGCAACATATCCTAAGATTTCTTGAGTTCATCAGAACCAACCTTCTTTACCCTTGTTCACAAATTTCTACTATTTCTGCAAGTATAGCAGAGTTCCAGAATGAACTTTATACCAATCGGAAAAAAAAAGTTATTCATTAAAAAAACTAATTTAAAAATTCTTTCTGGGAAGATAGGACAGATAGGTGGATGGCTGGACAGACGCTTAGCACACTTCTTTGAAGAACTATATTTAGTGCAGTTCCTCCCTGAAACAAACATCTCCTAAAGTTCTCTTTTACATCCAGTCCAATGAAAATAAAAAATGAGGAGCAAAATCACTGTCTCTGGAAAGAAAAAAATCCCTCAATGCCAGAATCATGAACTGGATTCAGAAATTTCCATATAAGAATGGTCACTCCAGAAAACATATTTATAATGAAATGACAAGCAGAGGCTGTTGGGGATTAGAAATATATACATGCATCACAATGTAATTATTTCCCACATCCATGACTATTTTCATAGTCTTTAGTTTGAAGAAGTGAGATCAGAGGCGCTCTGGGTCTCTTCTGCTGGACTGGTCCAACTAACCTCTGGAAAGCAGCCACTCAATACACACCGTAATTTGTTCTCAGACTGGACTAGAGTCGCCACTAAATCAGACACATAGGTCCATATCCTCAGCTGGTGCAAAGTAAAGTAGCTCCACAGAAGTCAGCTTATGGCCGCTGAAGATCTGATCTATGGTGTTAAGTACACTGGTAAAGTTTCAGCCATTGGGCAAAAGTGATCTTTCACCTGTTTCCCAAACCTTTATTATTCATGGCTGGATTTCACCTCCTTTCCTCACGGTGACTAGCACCCTCCTCAAGAAAGAGCCCTACTGAGATGTCTGGTATACATGGAAAATAAAAAAAGAGCTCAACAGGAGGGGAGCAGGATCTTCAGTGCTAAAAAAGTGAATGCCTCAGAGCTCTCAAATCCTAGCCCTTTTACAAAATAAACAAAAATCCCCCTCTCGCCTAAAGCCTACCCTCAGAAACTTTTAAAAATATGGTTTGTCAAACATTTTGGATTTTATTTCTAATGAAATGCTAATAAAAATGTGGAACGGTAATTTATTTTGTGGTGCTGCACTCAAAGAGTGAGAATACTTGGTAGCTGTCTGTTCAAGATGAATTGCTGGGAAATGCCTTTAAAATCTGTCCTGTCCTTTACCTGTTTAGATTTATACCACCTCAGATGTTAACAGCCCTTAGGTGACTTCTTAATGCCAAATGTAAATACAAAAACAAGAAGAAAATGTTCCTCATGCATTCATACTTACCTTTCCTGGCAGAAGGCCACTTCTGTCACTCAGAGCTCAGACTGTTCTCCTTTTAATTTGGCATCAATTCCGCGTCTGCTGTTAATAGTATTATTAGAGTTGGAGGTAAGCCAGACACCATACTTTTCTAACCAATTTGTCCAATAAAATGGATTATTTTGTTAGTTAATCTGTCACTTCTTGAAAAGAGAAATCTTTAATAGTATTTTTACAAATATTCTTGGTTTATGTCTTATGCTTTCTCATTACCCTGCATCAATACCAAAGCTTCTACAGGAGCTAATTAAGTTTTGATACATTCACAGATAAATGACCATTCAGCATTGAGCAGAATCTTCATTTTGACACTTTTTTTACCTCCAGAGATTAAAAAAAAAGTGACTGCTTCAACTCTGAGTTGATAATTTTTCTTGTCTTACTCCTACAGTCCTTTCCCCCCACCACACAGCATCCTTTTCTGTGTAAAAATGGAGTAAGACACAGTACAAGTAACAAAGCTGGCTTCTCTACGGGCATGCACCCTGTGTCCCTGCTCTGCAGTAACTCCAGCTCTTTGGCTTCACGCTCACCACTCTTCTGTCTTCCCTTCCCTTCCCTGTCTTCATGCCATGCAGCAGTGCCATCAGCTCCTGCCTCCTTCCCCTCATTAAAACCTGAGCAAATGGCTGGCTCCAAATGAGGCACGTGTGGCTGAGCAGCCCATACAGGTGTAGGTTAGGTGAGCTGGGACATTGAACAAGACTAAATGTTTGAACACACCCTATGGATTTTCTTCCCTGAACTGTTTTTCCTCCTTTGCACATCTATCAGCTTTCAGAGGTTTAAGAGCTCATGACTGAGAGCATGTCTGCTCTGTCTAGA
Organism: Buteo buteo; assembly: GCF_964188355.1. NCBI lineage: Eukaryota > Metazoa > Chordata > Aves > Accipitriformes > Accipitridae > Buteo > Buteo buteo. Next base: position 37,485,897 of record NC_134172.1, read on the forward strand.
GGAGTTAAAAATGGCCAGCAGGTCCAGCAGTTATTGCAGGTGGCCTGGCAGATGAGCAGATGAAGGAGCTGGAGAACACAGGGCAGAGAACGAAACATGAAAATCTTCATAACCAAGTCTAATAAAAATGTTCATACACAAAAATCAGATCAATAAAATGTTATATTTTAACAACAATCCTGCAAACAAACAAAAAAAACACATTACCTCAGAAGTATTCATTGTTTCCTGTGCTACAAAAGAAATAGAGCCAGATTGTATGACAAACACTGCATGTTCGTTGACAGTCTGGTTTTACCTTTAATACAGCTTAAATCAGAAGCAGCGTAGACAGTGCTGCAAGGAGGCATTGGCCATAAACTGGGTAATCCTATCTGGCCCTGGAAACTGTACCTTCAGCAGGACAATCTTAAGTACCTACTGCTTCCTCCCCATATGGATTCAAGTGGTTAAGTGCATTTCTGCAGTGTGTTTGGGTCTTCAGTTTTTTCTAAGTGGAATGTGGGCAACTTTACGGAGTTCAGGTTAACCACTTCTGTTGTCTGTACCTGTAATCATCTGTACACCGACACCCTGGTTTGGTCAGCGTTCCCTGCCCCAGGGTGAGCCCACAGCCCAGGGCGGTGTGATGGGGGCTTAGCCCTGCGCAGCTCCCAGGGCAGCAGCCTGCCCGGCCGCTCTCCTCGGGCACACCGAGGATCTGCGGGCAGCTGCCCGCCGCCCACACGCGCCTCTGGGCAGGAAGGGCTGTGCAGGAGGAGAAGGCACCCGTGCACAGACCGCTGCCGGCTCTGCATTAACGGTGCCCACGGGAGCTGTGGCACGACGGCGCCAGCACCGAGCTCTACTCCAAAGCAGCACAGCTTGGCCAGCCGCCTTGGCGTCGTGCCGTGCCCGGCTGATGTCCCCCCAAAAGCCCATCCGCCTGAGAGCGGCTCCTCCTCTGGAGCTGCAGGAGTCCCTCAGGGCAGGCTATATAACTTGGCCTGCCGAAAATTTAAACCAAAGGCTATTTCCTCTCGTGTTTAGGAGTATAAACAATAACAACTTAAATCTGACATCTCTTAACTCAGGGAAAGGCTTTATATAAACATGTGTTTGGTGTCTTCTGGTTTCTTTCTCAACCAAACCCTTTAGAAAGTGTACACACACTTCATAATGATACAAGCAACGTTTTCCTACCGCTACGAACTAGAGAAGTGCTTTGCATACCATTTAATTCCACGTTCAAACCCCCTCCACACAGCGAGGCTGAAGCCTGGACTCCATACTTGCTGCTCCCGACGAGATGTGCCTGGAGTCCAAAGGTGAAGGTTGTTTATGAGCCCCAAATCCTTGCACCTGGTCTCCTGCACCGCCAGCCCTGTCCCAGCACAGTCCTCCAGCTTGGCTGGAAGAGATCCTCTGTGCTCTGCATTCCTTGGAAAGCATCCTCCGTTTAACGAAACTCGAACGGTTTATTAAGGAAGCTCAAATGGAGGCTCTGCAGTTTTTAAATGCACAACACTAGGCATTTATGGCCAAACAGTGCAATCCTTACAGCACTCAATGTTGTGAGAAGTCCCGGAGGTAACGCGCGGTGTTATCCACAAGGAATACCACCGCCCGGGCTGTGCTAGGCGTGGCTTTGCTCATCTGTCCATTTCCAAATGGACTGGGGTTTACCAGACCAGTCCCCATGAACCTTCTCACTAGAATACGTACTCGCCCGATGACTTGAAATAACAAATTGACAGAGCTTCTTTTAAAGCTTTCAGAGGGATCTCTGTTTCTGAAAAATACATATAAAGATATAATTAAAACAGAAACATCAGTGAACACTTTACTGGAATTGGAGGCTCAGCTGTTTTCTAACCTGTAAGTAGACTACAGAAGCCATTTCTTTGAAGACTCTTGTGTTTTCCACACCACGTACCACTTTGTGCACATTTATGTTCTTACACCGCAGACACCTCGAATGCCCCAGAAAGGACAGGGCAGCAGCAAGGAGCAGAGACTTTGGCTGAACCCTTACATTTCTGCGTAGATGGATGGGAACTGCAACCAGATTTGTCCAGAAACAGCCTGAAGCAGGGACTAAGTTACCAAAATGCCTAGTAGTCAGCTTTCAAGATGGAAAAGTAGCTCTCAAGACCAATGGTCTTACACTACCTATTTACCAGCCAAGAATAGAGCCCATTGCAGTGGGGGAAGGTAGAAATAAGTAACCTGAAGAAAGCCCTCCAGCATGAGTAACCTGCCCAAGATCAAGAGATGCACCTCTTGTGAGAAAATGGAGATTGTGTCACTTCACATGCTGCAGGTAGCCAAACACTGCTAGGGAACAGCGACCACAAAAACTCAAATTACAGCTATCTGGAGGATTTATAGGATATCTAGTTTTCTAAGTGGCTTCTAATGGGCTTTGAGGGGCTAAGAGATTGCCTCTGTCCTGAGCCTGACAACAGGCTTCTGGACAAGGGGCTGCAAACCTCAACAGGATCACCAGCCTGACAGCAGCTCAGACTATCACTATCATAAAAAACAAGAGTTTAGGAGCCACTGCTGGTGGTGACAGAGCCACATAAATTTTGAAATTAATGCCTTGGAAACAGACAGGTTCTTCCCGAGAGATCAGGGAATGCACAAGCATGCAAGAATACAAAGTTCAGGCTGTTTTGTCCAAATCCCAGAAGTCTTATACATCAGCACTGAAATGGTATTGACACTAACAGGTGTACTAGCACTTTTTCTCAAGCCTAAAAATCAAACGCTGGTGTTGCAGAATAACAAGCATCAGCCATCTTCACCCTGCCAGCTGCTCCCTCAGGTTTGTTATCTTGCCTGCACTGACAAAGACCCCACAGCTGGCACCACTTCCCCCCTCAGCCCTGCTAAGTAGGTTCAGGACTGGCCCGCAGTCACTGCCAGCTGCACTCTGATGGATCAGCCCCAAACGGCCCGGAGGCACCCTAGCAGCCTTGCTTTAAGTCCCATTTCTGCACTCTTCCTCCCAACCCACCAGCTGCTTCCCAGCTGCTGGCGCCTTAACCCTTCCCTGCCTTGCAGAGCTTTAAAACCCTGTTAACGAGGGGAGGTTGAGCTTTACTATGTATTGAAAAAACTCCTCTGCAATACAGGCCCGGTTTCACACTCTCTGTATTTCTTGTGTACCCAAAGATCTGAAATGAGGGTGTGAACAGCCTTGTATAAGTCTGATAGCTGGGGGAGGAATCTGGTGTAATTCAGCTTCCCTTCTGAATATAAATCTCAACAGAAATATTTTTCAAGAGAAATCTGCAGAGTTCCTTAGGCAACTTTAGCTGTACCAAGCAATGCCAAACCCATGAGTGAACACTGCTACTGCGGGGTTTGTCTTGTATTTAATGAAAGCCTTAAAAATCACTCCAAAATAGGCAGAGGTTTATACACTACTTGTAGGCATGGCTGCAGCAAAGCTCTGTCAGACACAGAAGATGAATCCATCTCACTTACTGAAAGCTGCTGCGGCCAGCCCCAGTATCCAGCCTTACGCAATGGGTCTAGCAATCCTTCTGATGCTTATACTTAGGAGCATGAAGTACTCCAAACAGAACTGAAGGGAAGTGCTCCAGGTTTTGAGTCTCTCTCCAAACTTTGAGACCATTAAAATAAAATAAAATAAAATAATAAAATAAAATAAAAGATAAAATAAAGTTTTAGGCAAACATCCCACAACTAGCTCAAGGTGGAAGCACACATGGCACAGTGTTCCAGCTTGGAGGTCTCTATCCTCACATAATACTAAACAGCTTTAGCATTAAGTATTTCTAATTTATTATCATTTGTAAGCACCTGGACAACCTGGCAACTGTGGCAGGGTTGGGATTTGAATCACAGGCTAATAAAATCTATAGTGAAACCTGTAAACCAAACACATGAAGTCAGATGGGGATATTAGTAAATGTGTGCCACTGATGTGTTAGCTTCAACCCCACATTGGCCAAACAGTAAAGGTGTTGGGATGAAGCAGCTGAAGGCTGGCAAGCCACTTTCAAATGAGCTTCCTGAGATATGTTTACAGGAGACAAGTACATATCATTGCACCGAGGGAGGTGTCAGCAGGCCACAGCAGCGGAGCACACTTCCAACCCTCACACTCTCCCTCCAAGGGCGCACCTCCTTCTGCCTTAAGTTCTTGGCTTTCACTTGCTTGTGGAGGGGCCAAACAGTTTTGCTTTTCTGCTGCTGTGCCCTGACTTCAGCATCTTTGCATTTCATTGCTCTTCCAGTGAATCCCCCCCAAAAAACTGAACTGCCTTTGGCAGCCCTGCATGGGGCAGACATTGGTAGCAAGACTCCTCTTTTCCAAAGTAAGCCAAACTGTAACTTTTGACGTGTGATATGGTTTTGCAAGGTCCTTAGTCTGGCCTAGAAAAGACTATGCACATACCTGAACCATCAGTATCATATGTTGCTTTGGCCTAAAACAGGCAGGAGTCCATCCTCTCCCTGCATGGGCAGCAGAATTTTTATGAAACACCCTGACACCTCTCAGTTTCTAAACTTAGGTGGTTTTTTATACTAGCTACCTCCTGCCAGCAGTCATTAAAAGTCCTTGCCCAGTCCCTGTTTGTCCATAGCACTTCCCAAGTCACTCTGCTCATGTGTTGGCAGTTGTGATAGCTCAGTTCCCCTCAACTGGGACTGGCCATGTAGAAGCAGCACCTCCATCTTGTTGTCTGCTCCCAGGGAAGAAACTTGGTCCCCCTTCCTTAGAAGGCCACAGTGAAAAGAAAAAAGAAAAAAAAAGCAGCTAGACTTCTCAAATAGAGTTTTCACAAATGTGTTTCAAAAGGTTGATTTTTTACCTACATTCCTTCCTTCTATTAGCTTTTATTCTTTCATTTTTCCTTTCCTCTTTTTTCTTCATTTTTTTTTCTCCCCAGTCTTCTCTCAAAAAACATGAGAAGAGAGGAAATCCAAAAGACAGAAAGGGACAAAAGAGAGAAAACTGAACATGAAAAGCTAAATGGTAAACAATGAAACTTTACCAAGTTGTAGGGAAGGTGGGTGAAAATCCTGAGCTCCTTTGTTAATATTTTTGAAAACTGACCATTAAAAAAAAAATCATGAAAAGGTCTTTTCTACTTTAAATAATCTGTATCTACTTTATAACCAGCTCTAGCTCCACACCTGTAGAAAATATGCACGTTTGGTAGATGATTAGTTCAAACCCAGACTCTGAGAAGGCTTGTACAGTATCTCCTTCCTCTTACAAAGGTTTAAAGACAATAGATCTGGGTAATTAGTGACACTAACAAATTGTCTGTAATTTACTTAGGGAAGATTTCAGTTTAGTGGATTGATAATTTTTAACCACCCTGGTACTAGACTGACCTGATTGGTAGGCAAATTAGACAGTTGTTGCCCTGGGCACCAGAGTAATTCTTTTAGCTTGATGAGCTGACAAAACAGTTGGTGTAGTCGGCTCTATGTACATGGGGAGAGGATGGCATTGGATATTCCACCCATATGGGCAAAAAATAGCTAAGCCAGTTCTGTACAGATGTGAACAATTTTCAAATTTGTTCTGATTTTTAATACCTGAAAGGTGATCCTTAATTTAAAAACTTGCTAAGAAGATATTGAAAAAACATTTAAAAAAAAGAAAAAAAAACCCACACTTTTTTTTGTTTGTTTTAGCTGTTTTAGAAGGAAATTTCATGTTTCTTAACTTTCCCATGGAATTAATTTTGGGCTTCTGGCTTTCAGCCAGTAGTGTGGGCATGTAGCCCTTTCCCAGCTTTGCCCAGCATCTCATGAGCAAAGCATCACCAGTTGCCCCAGGAGAGCAAAAACTGGTGCAGTAAAGGATGCACTTCTCTCAGCGCCAGAAAGTGTAAAAGGTCACTTCCAACTGTCAGGGATCGAAGTTTCAAAACTGTTCTCCATCTGCACATCCATCTAGTCAGCATTGGTCTGGGGAGTAATCATCATTAACATTTTGGGTCATCAATTGTTATATTTTAATTTGAGAGCTATGATGGTATCTAACACTATGACAAGCTAGATCCCTGCCCCGAAGAGTGCTGATCTCAAGAAGGAAGAATCTGAGTGATGACTGCAGACTGGTACAAAGATGAGGAAAGGATTTACCCCAAGTAAAGATCACCTGATTTGTTTGGCAGTGTTGTGCCTCAGCCACATGAGCTGAGATTTCAGGGTTAAACAAGGCATGAAAAGGGAAATTTGCAAGTATTTTCTGCATCATTTTGGTAGCTGGGTGAGGCCTATTGGCTGTTCAAGGCAGAAATGCAGTGACCTAGAAACTGTGGGACTATGAGGAAGGAGAGCCTTCCTGACACGTGGTGGGCAGAGGGGAGAGCCAGAGAGGATGAGCTGCAAGGGGTCAAATATACCATGAAGAAGGGCCATGACCAAAAATGTGAATGATGATGAATCGGGACATAAAATATCTTGCTTTCCTTTAAGCTTGGGGTTTAAGAAATGGGCTATGAGGTACTGGAGATGCCATCATTTCATTGGAAGCATAAACACAGAGTGTGGATCACTTACCGTCATTAAAGATTTGCTGGCCCTTTTTTACATACATTCTGGTCCCAGGGATTTTAACTCGGGTATGCTGGTCAAACTCCAGTTTAGGTCTCCATATGCTACTTTCCCACAATTCACCCCATCATTCCACCTAAAGCACTTGCTCCTAGAAATACTGTTATATAGCCACTGTGGCAGCACACAACCTCGAATCAGTATCAAATGATAAGCAATAAACCAGCTCTACAGCTCTGGCTCTGTATGTATCTCTCTCAGTCAGGATCCATCCAGATAGATACATGCATACAAATGATTTTAGATTATCAAAGGTACCATCACAAGCACAATACCCCCCTGTGTATCCTTCTGCAGTTATAGCCATTCACTTACACGTATATATAGCAAGATGCCATGACAGCCCAGCATAAAAGGAGCTACCCAGTTCCTGCCATCACAGCCCTGATCAAGGTAAGATTGCAGCTGGGGAAGGAGAGAAAGTGCAAAAGCAGATACTAAGGGAAAAGACACCTCCCTTTGCCTTGCATAGGGCTGAAGCCGAAATGGCCTTGAGTGGTTATTACCCAGTAGTTCAAGTTGATTTGTTCTGCCTGTGAGTTTTGATTTGGAAATACAGCAAGCCTGAGGAAAGGGATATGAAGTGACCTGTAGTTGGGACTTATATTTTCCCTTCCCCAGTGGATGTCCCTGCACACCTGCTTGTGGTATAATAGTGCAATAAATTGAGTGCATATCTATATCCACAAAGGGTCAAACTCTGCTCAGAATTACACCCGTGTAAATCCCCAATAACTCTACTGGCCTCACCGGAGTTATTTGGCACAGATTTACACTTGCGTAACTGAGAGCTGGTTTTAAGCTACAGTCTGAAAAGTGTTTCACCTTCAGGGTAAAAAAAATGCTACTAATGTCAGTTGTTGTTACATTTAAAATAACCAGAAGGAATTTCACCTGGATGGGATCCATCCACAATCCCTGACATTCACATGAACCTTTTTCCCTTATTTCTGGTGTGCATGGAAAGATGTCAAATTTTAATTCACAGTGCATCCATGCCTTTTGTTTTGGAAGGACTACTATGCCTTAGATCAATCATTAGGAAAAGGTGTCTATATCGATAACACATTTGTCTCTGAGATGCTACAGGATGTTCCAAGCCAGATTTCCTTTGAAGCCAGGCACCACTTTCATTATCAAAGCATGAAAAATAGCTCGCATTCGTGACATCAAATGCAGCCAGCACACGACGCTGAGGGCTAAAGTGAGACTTCAGTTACATCACGTAAATCCAGAAGAGCTCTAGCCGCTTACACTCCCACTAGTGCGATGCAGCTGGCCTCAGCGTGGATCCCGTGGCTCGGGGGCTGCTGCACCGCCAAGAGGCAGCACACAAACCGCATGGGTCGCCCTTCAGGCACAGGGCAGGCTGCCACACTGCGACCCATAGACACGCAGGTAAGAAGAAGAGGTGTATGGATCAAAAAATAGAGGCCGTCAATTACGACCTTTTGAATGCATCGATCCCAAATTGAGCTGAATTCCTTTGAAATATCTGAGCCATCAGTGATGATGTCAGAAGGCTTCTGGCTCCAGGGATTCAAAGAATAATTTTCCTGAGGTCTCCCCACCTCCTTCTGGCTCCACATTGGAGATAGAGAGGGAATGATCTGATACACGTTCCTGCCAAACAGCTAAATTTCATTAAGGCACAGCAGAAAGGTATGTGAGTTTGCTTTGTGACCCTATTAGAGCTTACAGTTATCCACAGACCAGCTTTAGTTAGAAATACAAACTTTGTTCTTCGAATAACCTCAGCTTGAACTGAGTCCTGGAAGGACTATCTTTGAGTTAAGGTAATACGAAGCAATAAAGCTTCCTGAGAACAGAAGACTGCCAAAGTTTAAGTGGTATATTTTATGATCTGGATTATTGTCCATTGGGGGACTCAGATGAAAACACAGACTCATTTCATTTAGGTCTCTAGTTGTGATTTGAACCATGATTCAAATTTCTAATAAAAATACTCGAAGAGAAAAGCTAGTGCTTTATCCACTACATACCAAGCCTTGCTGGGCCTTTTCGAAAAAATCACAGTAATCCAAGGTCAAATAATACATGTGCAACAACTTTAATATTCCACAGAATTTTAGCTTCCACCATTTCATCTTTCAATAGCACAAACCACATAAAAAGTGATGTACAGTGGGGTATATCACATGTGATAACAGCGATTATGCAAATAATCTGCAACAATAAGAATAGGAAAAATATCTTGGGTATCTCTGTAGAAAGGCAACATTTCCACAAATTATTTTGTGCAATAAATCTTCACTATTTCTTGGGCTCATCCTGGGAAGCAGTCAGTACAGTGAGTAAATTCCATTCTGCCAGAGACACAAAAGTACACATGCAAAGATATGTACCAAGTAGATCAGCATCTGCATCTTGGGAAGATAGTCATATTAGCAGGTGACCAAAAGTATGTTTATTGTTTTCTCCTCAAGGGAATGAGATTCAAATGACCTGGTTCTGTAAGCAGCATGGGAACAAAAAAAAAATCTCTAAATAAAATTGACTACAACCAGCTACATTCTCTCATTCAAGATGACAAATGGTCTGACTTTTCTGAAAGGTCATTAGTCAAACTCGATTTTAAAATATTCAATTCAGAAAAAAAAAAAATCTTTACATGAAATCCCAAGCTCTACAGAGCACTAAATAACAGAACTCTACCAACATGTTTTCTCTCACTTATTCCTATTTGAAAAACCTAAACTATAAGCTATATCTGAGTCAGGAGAAGACAAATAACTATTTTTTCCTCTGGCAGGAGTCAAATGGTCCACAGAAGTTAGGTGTGTCTTTACACTTAGCCTACACAAAAATGCAGCAGAGCACCTATATTGTCCTAAAGAAGAATTAGAGGTAGCCTGAAATACAGAAAAACTCAGAAATACAGTGCAGAAAAGTCACAGAACAGAGAAGCAGCAGCTCCTTTTCTCAATGCAGCATCTTACAATGCAAGAGGGAGAAGAACTGGTTCTCCCATAAATATGTTTTGATTTCTACCAATGTGCTATTGACACAAATTCACGTCAGCTTACAGGTCATGGCCTGCTTTTATGGTCACTCTCCATTACTGGTGATGGGTAAAAATGTTTCTCTCAGAAAGTAAAAGGTTTCAAAAACGTTCTCACTCCACTTAAGGCAGAAGAAAACTTCCTCTCTTCTTCTTCCCATGCTTGCGAGTAATACCATGATGGACTACTGATTCAGACAGTCTCCCAGAATCACAACATCTCAGATTTGGTGCCCTGCTTGAGGACATCCTCAGTCATTTGTATGAAGTGGAACTGCCTGCATGGGAGAGACCAGGAAACACACTTTCCCAAATGCTTGAGATATGGGACCCCCCACCTCTCTTAAGATGCCAGGAAAGCCCTCTGGATTACTGGCTGCCCTGGCTTCTCTTTCTCTCATGTTTTGTCCAGAAATTCTGGTCTGAACCTGAAGTCTCTCTCTCGGTGACGGTTTTGCCAGAACAGGAACACATTTGCAAATCATCACTGTCCATCCCAAAATGCACTCTACTGTGTCAAAAAAATACCAGACTTCTTGTGTCTGAGATTTGTTACCCAGCACTTACTGTTTTCTTTCACTGTCATGACTGGAAAACTGACCCTTCAGAACACAGTACACAGTATAAGAAATATTATTCTAGTGAAAATTTTAACTGAACCATCATTTGTGCAGCTATATTAAATTCATGGAATCTACAGTCCACAGAGTAAATGCCCTTTGACCTGCATCAACAATTGGTTCGGTATCAAAAACTGAGATAGAATTTGACTCAGCAATATCAGAATACTGACAACATTTTTCCTAAAGGTATCTGTAATCTGTTCTTCAGCTAATGCTTCTGGCTACCTGGAGAGCTCAGGCAGACAAGGAACCTACAAGACATATGAGGGCCTTAAAGCTGAGCATTTGGATTGCCCCCCATCTTTGAATCACACTCACTACTGTGTCTGGATTAATGAGGATTAAATTAACCCATTCTACTAAAAAGCCAAGGAGATAATTCTCTGTAGGACGCAGGATGCATGAAGTGAAAAAATCCACTTGTGCATCTTGAATATGATCTGCATTATCTCAATGTGTCTCCTTTTTGTGGAGATTTGTGGCCACTGGGTCTGCATGAGTACAGAAATTCATTATTCATATTTTGTACTTACCATTCTCCCACCTTCGTTACCTTACCCAGTAAGGAAGCAAAGACAGGCTATGTGACCAATCACAAATAATAAATAGTAAGGAGCTCATGAGCAAACTTCTACTCTGAAAATTATTGATCCAAATTTTCTGCTGAAAATTTATGAATCCCGAATACAACCATGGCTAATAGGACTGGTTGGTTCATGGAGGATTCTCTCAAGCTGCATAGTTTTATTAATGTATGTATGACTAAAAATTTCTCTATAAAAATATATTAAAACTGTCATATTTATAAAAGTCAGACAAATCCTCCATTTTTCTGTTCACGACCTCTCTAAATCCCTTTGCAGAAGATCCCAGACCTCAACTGCATTCCTCAAGGATTTACAGGGCACCAGAGGAACAGCAATCAGCTCCAAATGAATACATGCATTCAGAAGTATATGGAGGTATTTCCAGCTTTTCAGGTACTTCACTTAGATTAATCTTCCTGAAGGCACTGGATGTATTTGCAAGAGCAATTTTAACCACTGCTCCACTCTGCTGCTTTTCAGCACATCCATTGTGTCTTGTTGATGGGAATAACTGCCATTTAACCAGAGGTGAAAGGAAGAGCGGCTGGAATATTGGAGGGAACCCACAAGATCAGGCAAAAAAAATGCCCCATACTTAAGAAGATTTACTTCTCCTGAAATAATATGAGCTAAAACTGTGGATCAGATTCTGATCTCAGTTACCGTGGTGTTAATCTGAAGTACCAGCACTGATTTCAGCAGAGCCACCCTGGATTTAAGGCCTGATTCAAAGATTGCCACTGATTTACGCTAACTTTGTAACAGCTGGTTATTCCAGCATAAGAATTTAACCTAGAAAAAAGATAACAATGCTTTTATCAACACTACTTTATGAAATGCTTTGTACTAGCTTGCATAATGCTTAATAAGGTTTACTATTTTCTCTTTTCTGCTTGTTTAATCCATGTTTATGTCCTGCTCCGATTCTAATTATATATACAGAGAAGGCAATTTTATTCACCCTTTCTGCTTTGCTACCTTCATTTCCTGTAACGTTTGTAAGATATGAACACAAAGAAAAATGCTACAAGAAAAGCATGGAAAAATGGTACAGCACAAATGCATCACTACAGAATAAATATCAGACCACAAATTATTTTTCTTTCTTCTTTGCATTCCACCCTGTGTTTTATCTGGGGTAAGTTATTATTCATATTGCATACCATGTTTTGTTATTCTCTGGTAAGGAATGAAAATGTCTTCAGACATGGATGTTGAGGAAAAAAAACATGTTTAGTATGTTGTCAAGATTTGCCTTGCTAAGTAAAAATGACACTGTTGTTGTACACAGATTTTTAGTTGAATATTTACCTAAATAATAGGATGAGCTGGATGCACCTGTTTCTAAACAGTTCAGTATGAATTAGATTAGTTGGTTATGATTTATTTGGGTCAATAGAAATAGATCTTCCCAGTTGCCCTGGTGATCCGAAAAATAAATATGGCAACTGCTGTATTTTGCACTCTCCTGAAACAATGCTTTAAAAAGGAAAAGGCTGAAAGGATCTTTCTTGCTCTTCCATCTTCTGTCTCTCTAGGTAGAGGCCTCATTGGATGCCTCCAGTAGCATTTACAGCCATAAGAAGAGATGGTTAAATATTTTTTCTTGTGGAAAATTTTGACAAGCAGAAAGGAAAAAGAACATAGGTCAGTTTTTTCCTTTTACAAAAAAAAAAAAAAAAAAAAAGGAAAAAAATCTGACAGCTGCTTCCTTCCAAAAAAAAAAGTTTCGGTTTCTCACTTGCCTGATTTTTTCTTTTTTCTTGACAGAAATGTTGAAACTTTCCCCAAAAAATAAGGTTTTCAGAGAAACTTCCACTGAGGTCAAAACCAAGTTTCCCGGTGAAAACCAGTTTTAATGAGGAAACATTGGCCAGCTATAACTGTCAGTGAGGTTGTATGTAGAGCAAGTGGGGAGGAAAGGGTGAGGAAGCCAGCAATAGTGGGTGCTTGTGTCTTTTTGAAAGAGCAGTATGGGATATGGCAGGGGCAGGTTGTGCTGCTCAGGGCTGTTGCATATAATGACTATATATCAGGTGCTCCAGCTCTGCTGTCCCCATGCCTCCCCCTGCCCCTGCTAATGGTGGGATTTCAGCCTGAGATGAATCCTGCTCATACTTTTGAGGAGAAGTGGCTGTGAGCTCTTGCCTTTTCTAGCAGCCTTGGCAAGAGGTTTGCAAGAGCTTAAGGTGGCTTTTGAAACAACCCATCATGGAGTATTAACAAAAGAGCACTAGTTGTCACCCCAGAAAACTGTATTATGTGGGTGCTAGAGAAAAATCAGACAGCGTGGCAGGTACGGTGAATGTAGTATGAACATACAGACCAGGAGGCCACAGAGTGGGGAGATGTAGCAGGCCAGGGGGGCACAACTTCTTCCACACTGTTTGACCATAGTATATACCCTGCATTAGGTGATATTCGGGGAGCAAGGAAGCATAATAGTTCTTTCATTTCAGTTCCTTCATATGCCAGAGCTCAGACACATAAATATGGCTAACATCATGCCTCTGCACGATCAAATAAATAAATAAATAAATAGACAGTTTCTTGCATAGTTTGGCCAGCCAGAGATTGGACTCCCCCCTGCCAAAATAGACCTCCCTCCCCTAAGAAAAATCTAGAAAATGGAAGTGCTCTTAAAACCCCACATACTGAGTATACCTTTTTTATGTTTCAGGCTGCTGCCTTTTTCCACCCAACACATGGTAAGGATTATATTTAAATAAAGATTTAACACTCATAAATGGTTTCTTTTAATATTGCTGTAAAGTAATGGTTCTTTTATGGGCGAATTTAAATGTAATTCCCCTACGTACAGCTGTGCCAAACAGTATGGTATCACTTTATGCAGCCATAAGCAAGGAGGCACGTTGACCAACAGTGCCTGTGGGTAGAGTGTGGATTTTATTAGCCAATATGAGCTGATGACCCATGCGCAGAGTCAGCTTTTGCATCTTGTAAAGTCAGCCGTTGTAAAGGTACCACCGCATGCCGATAGCAAGCGGCTTCCAGCCCAGAACAGCTGAGCACAGCCTCCTGGCTCGGGCAGCAGCAGCTCCTCCAGTTTGCAAGGGTTTTTCCCAACACCGCTACCTGCTCAGGCTTCACCTGTCCTGGCAGGGATGTGGCTAGGCTGGCTTTGCACACACTACTGAAGAGCTTGTGTCAAACCCTCTACTGACTGATTACCACCTCTCCGAGCATCTGCCCAGCTGAGCCAGCTCAGACTCCCTGCGGCCCCGGGCAGAAAGTCAGGCTTTTCCCTCCCATCCCCACACAGGAGGGCTTGCGTTGCTGCCTAACGTAGCCTAGCAGCAGCTGGCACACGCAACCAAACACGAGGCTGTTTCAGATTAAAACTGAGAGTCAAGTTCCCAGCCCACAGTATTACATGGCACAGGTATTCACAGCTCTTTCCAGCCTCACAGGAAGAAGCATTCGGTGACTTTTCGGGACTCAACGCAAACTTTTTTCCAGAACTTGTTGCTGGGATGGGTGATCACTGTCTAGTTTAAAAACATTCTTGACTTTTAAAAAAGGCAGGATTATTTTGCTGCCTCATTTTTGCAACACTGTATTCCTTGCACCCGTGAGGTTACTGTCGCTACTGATATGATCATCCATGGGAAACTATAGACAAGGCTGGGATGGGCCTAACTGTCTTAAAACAACGGTCTCTCCTCTTGCAAAGTATCGTGGCATGTTTCTGATGCCACAAGACCTCATACCAGATGACATCTAAGTAATTATTTATGCATTCTCCTGACATTATTTCCTTCCTCTTTTTTAAAGAATCTTAGTTTCTGATGCTCAGCATACTGAAAATACTTTACAAAATATCTCATAATAAACATCATGCCCACCCCTAGCCTCTGGAGGCTCTCCCATGCTCTTCTATGTCCTGTGATAGGCAAGCTCCTGCCAAAACAAACCTCAGTGGATCAATCACCCCAGTGGAATGAGGGATGAGAAAATGTTATTCAAACCCTGCTGCAACGCAGCCACTTGGAAGGGCTCATTGCCATCCATGCAACATATGAAAAGAAACCCTTTATTTATTTCAGTCAGCTTCTCACCAGCCAACTAAAAGGCATCCCAAACTGCTTTTGGGTCTTGATTCAGCAAATCATCTCAGCACATTTCAGAAAATATGTGACCATGAAATATTTTGGCTTCATTCAAAACGCTCACCCACATTGCTGTGTGCCTCACATTGGCTTAGGAGACAGCCAGGCAGAAATTTCCAGAGATAGCTAACTTGGGAATAACCAGCCAGGACAACATTTTCAATGGTAATTCTGGAGCAAGCAAAGAGACCAAATGAGCAGCAATACTTTTCAGTAGGACTACTCAACTCATTGGTTCACTAAATAAATCTCAGATATTGATATACTTTTTACTTCCAAAATGAGATGCTCAGGAGAAGTAGCACACCCCATTTCAGAGCACTAACATCCAAGTAGGACTCTTTTTTCCCACCTTTTGTCTCACATAGGAAAAGAGCTGCCCAAAATTCTCAACACGGGGATTTGCTCCAGAAAATGTAACCTTTTTCTTTTTCTTTTTTTTTTTTCCCCTCTTGAACACATCAGTTAGTACCCTCTGGTTTTGGTTGATTAGTTTTGGTTTGAGTCTTGCTTTTGGTTTGGTGTAGGTTTGAGTATTTTCTTTGTGCTTTGCAAAGACTTCAAATGCAAGAACAGCATCTCATTCAATTTTAAAGCTGCAGTTTCCTTCCCCTTTTAAACTGTGAACCATGCTATGATTTACAGTGGCATATATTTGGAAAACTGGGCCAAGGCTTTTATAACTGGATGCTCCTAAAACCCTGTTTAAATTTCTACAGGGGAATGCTGAAGCAGTGAAGACTTCTTAAAATTAGGATTTATTTAAGAGACTGAGGAGAAACCCAGGAGCTTAACTTTATGCCCTGGTGTTGGAAATCTTAGCCCAGATTTACATTTTAATTCATCTGTCAGCACAAGCTCTGGGTAATGCAGAATTTCACTCTTTCTTTCCCCCCAACCTGCTCATGAAACCTCAACTAGCAATTCCACCTCCTTTTCATTAGGAGCCTGGCACTTCTCAAAGGACTCAAGCTGCATGGAACTGTCCCTGTGAAAGCTGAAACCAGGAGAAAATGCCTGGGTTTTTGGGTTTCATTGCAGAGCCAAAAAGTCAAGTTCACTTTGCTGCAATTCAGCATGTCTCAGGAGCCAAGGTGAAGCTTTCTGTGAAACTGTGCTCAATTTAATGTGACTGTGGATGGAGGTGGTAACAGGGAGTAGGCACAGGCAATTCTAGTTTCCTGGATAGTCTCAAAGGTTAACATAAAAATGCAGAAAGCTCTAATATAGCTAAACTGTAAACTGGAAAAGGTTTTATGTACCAGCATTTTGAACTGCACCTAGAAAAGAAGTGGAAACAAAACCAAAATGTTGAACTACGCTAAATATTTTCAAGGAAGAAGGCAGTTGTCTTCTGTCCTGGTTGGATATACATATAGCCCTCATGCACATTGCACATCTCTGCTTTACCTTTGTTGGGGGAGAAAAAAAGCCATTACACATGTGAGAACGCAGTGGAATTCATCTGTGTGAAATGCCAGAGATCAACTCATAAAACCTACTCAAAATAAAATGAACTCCATGTCTCCTTTAGCTCTGGCACCAGAATTGCCTCCTAAGCCTCAGGAAATTCTGGCTCCCTTCATCAAGGGGTTAAAAGCCACCATGCTGGGAATAATACATATTCTGCTCTTTCCTTTTCATACTCCCTGATGGTTAATGACATCCAGTCCCATCTGGATACCAAGCACCATGAACAAACATATCCCCCAAAGAATGTTACCCAGACAATTGTCTTTGATGAAAATCAATTGCATGATGTTCACATTACAGGCCTTTTTAAGCCAGTCGCTCATTTCTGGAGATTTAGCTTCAGTGGTTTGAAGACAAGTGTATATAAATGCACCTAATAACGCAACACTTATGCTACAGCATCACTGGTGTTTTCTATGTTTCTTCCATACTTTCGATGGGTGTGATGCTTTACAAGCACTGGAAGACTGGCCACATTCAGAGGCCTTTCACAATAACGTGATCTTGAGCAGAGTTTTGGACAAAAATCTGCCCATCACTGACAGCACAGAAAGACAGAGAATGGTGGAGTAGAAGGCATGGTGGCAGCTGAGCCAGAGCTGAGCTCCACAAGCCTTTGTTTCTGCCCCAACTCACTCTGTGGCAGCTGAGAAATTCAAAGGCTGGGCTTTTTGAAGTAACCTAAAGAAACTAGGTATTTAATTAGGGAGAAATTAATTCCCAGTCATCCCAGGGCTACCTGATTTTTTGCATTTTCTGTGATGGCGTCTATACAGATAAGTATTTCTACATCTTTTCTGAGTGCTTCCCCCCGATGAAAATACAAATGCACATAAAAACCCATCCTCAAACCAACCCACTCCCTTGTCCCTGCTTTTCCTCTTCTGTTTCCCTTCTTCTTTCTCCCTTAGCTTTGATGTTTCAGGCTGCCCTAGTCATACCAAGATGGGTTGAAGGACTCAAAGGCCAAAAGCTTATTTTTCTAAGCAAGGCTTCAAACATCACTCTGGACCTCCTCCTCACAGGCCATTTTTGTAGGTCTTGCTTGTCTGCAAGAACAGCTAATGTGTATTTTGTGAGTGGACTGCTATTCTTTTTCTTTCTTTACAAAAGTTTGCGTGCTTCTTGTGGTATTCTGGTGATGAAAAAACTCTATGCTAGATCATTTTTTGGTTATGAAAAGTACCCGTCCTGTGCCTCCAGGCTGTGTCCTATT
The DNA here is from genome assembly GCF_964188355.1 of Buteo buteo. Classification (NCBI taxonomy): domain Eukaryota; kingdom Metazoa; phylum Chordata; class Aves; order Accipitriformes; family Accipitridae; genus Buteo; species Buteo buteo. The sequence goes on from NC_134172.1 coordinate 37,503,539, forward strand.
TGCTTGCTAAGGAAATGCTAGTCTGCTTGTAGTATCCAAGCCCCCAATGAGGTTCATGCTAAGACCAAGAAAAACAGGCTTCCAGAAGAACGAGCTAGCTTACTTTTAAAATAGTCATCAGATGGTGTGCCATTTTAGAAGTGATATTTTCTTTTAATATTTGGGAAAAAAACCTCCATGAATGAAGTAATGTAAAATATCAGGAAATTATTACAGCTTTCCATATATTTATAGCTCTCATTACAATAAGGAAATTTTGATCCAGAATATGAGCATAGTCTGTGATTTCATCAATGAGAATCAAATCTTCTGTTATGTAGCATGACTCACTTGGTTATCTCTGTATCACGTTATCTTTGCTCCCAGTGACCAAGTCCCCAGGCTGTCCTCTCCTGCCCTGAGACAGCACAGTGCCAAAAGATTCTTGGACTTCACTGCAGGTTCCTATAATGCACCTGTGGACTACATGACAGCAATTCTGTCCACACAGAAGACTCAAAAAGAAATTACATTCAACAGATCAAGCTGAGTAGCTAACTTGCATTAGCCAATAGCCAAAAGTAAAAGCTATCAAAACCTGAAAGTGATCAACCAGATGAGTTTTTGCTTTTCAGGCCACTGGCTACAGAAGGGCCTTTTGCCTTCCCATCATTTTCCAGAGCCAGGTGTAGGAGGGGATTTTACAGAGGAACTGAGGGCTGGATCCCATTGTGAGGCTGTTAAGGGAAGAGAGTAAAAAAACAGGGTTTCAGCATGCTGCTAAAAGGGGAGCAGTAAAAGAAAGGCCGGTAGCTGTCCATAACACTCTGAAGACTTTTTGAAGGATGTTACATTGAGGCTAGTATCAGCATTACACTGCTGAAGGCCCTGGGCAGCAGCTGGTTGATTTTCATTGCTACTTAAATTAGCCAAGTGCTACCCCTCCTCTTTCTTTTTTCCCAACATCCACTCCCGCTCAGGAGCCTCATATAAGGACTTGATTGCTCTTCTCTAGAATAAGGGACTGCAGTCCCCAGGGTGGAGGCTAGTATTCTGTTCAAAAGGGCAAATTTTCTGTGCCTGTCAGGACCATGACCTCAGAGCCAATGCAGGACTGGAAGAGAACTGCAGGGTGTATGGGCAGACAGTGCAAAGAGTTGGCAAACGCCAGGCAGTACCAGAGCTCTATCTTTGGCTTTGGCTCCCTTTGAAACACCTGGACATCTGCAGAAATTTCCCCTGCAAAGCAAATCAACTCCTGCAATAACCCACAGGGCTGGGGAAGAGGTGAGAATTCCTGAAAGAGTTTGAAGAGGGATTTCTTTTTTGGAAAGATGTGTTGCACGAGGTGGGTGAGTCACCTCATAATACCTTGCACTGGCTCAAAGTTGAAGGCATTAAGGAAACTAGGAGCCAGGAGAATGACTCTAGTGCTTGTTTGTTTCTGTATCTGCTCGTCCAGCTAAAATGTCTTTCCAACACAGTCTTGTTAGTAACCCTTGTGCTGCCACCACTGAGGCAGGCAGTGAGGTGGGGAGAACGACAGGACTCAGACAGATAACATAGAGAAAACCCTCAAGGAAGAAATTGCAGGGCAGGACATAGAAAGTAGAGGTGTTGTTTTTCTCTGTGGTTACATATTTGAGGGCGAAAAAATCCACTTATGGTTTAGAAACTCTCAGGAATACCATTTTGAGCAGTATGACAGAAAGGCATGAGGAGCGAGACTGACATGGCAGCACCTTTCCTGGACTTGGGAATCAGCTATTTGAAAGCCTGACCGAGATGGTCTGTACATGACTCCTGTCTGCTTTTGACTGTCATTTGGGAAGAAAAGTGTCTGGATCTTCACTAATGAATTCACCTCAAGATTCCTGTTTGCTGAGCAGTTTTCAGAGGGCTGATTCAGAAGGCTGTGGCTGAATGCTGGTGTGCCACAGCCCTGCCAGTGTACAAATTACTACAGAGGGCCACTGTAACATGCTCACAGACCAGCCAGAGCTTTGAGGGTCTGGCTGAGGTCCAGCTGTTTACTCTGTCCACCCTGGTCTCTCCCAGAAGGTTTCTGGGACCACAGTGAAGTGCCATTCTTGCCTGTGGGTCAAGCAGGTGAACGGCAGAGTTTTAGCAGAGTGGCCAAGTCTCGGTAGGCAGGACAGAAAAATGGAATAACCAGGATGGGGCTGGGCCAACACACAGCCATTTTTGAGGTGTTGGGAAAGACCCCATTTAAGATATTACAGAGCAGGACATCTCACACCTCAATAAGCCTTGTCTAAATACAACTTGAAGGGGCTACATCTGGAGATAGATGGTCCCAGTTCACAGAGCAATAGTGTGAGAGGGAGGGAATGGCAAATACTGGCCATGGGTGCTGGGGCATCTCTTCCCAAAATTGCTACAGGATTTCTGGCAGCTGAAAACAGCCCTTGGTTTTCCAGTGTCCTTCAAAAGATCTCCATGCAGCACATAGTGTGTTACTCTGTTTATCCATACTGGCAAGATGAGACACTGATCTTACCCTACTACAATCTGTAGAAAACCAATATCCTGTGGTAAAGCTTCAGCCTTATGCTTCTTTTTTAATATAAGCTGTCATTACTGAATCGCAGTATTACCCAGATCTGTTTTACATGAGTCCTTGGCAAGACAATGTCAGCTGTACTTAATAAACAAGGTCTGCATTTATCGATTCAACAATATTGTAAAGGGTAAAGTGTCATCTGGTGTTACTAGAACATCAAACCTGCACATCAGATGCAAGACAACCATCAATCACTAAAGGACTGCATTACCTGCTAACCCAGAATAAAAAGCAGCATGTGAAATTTCCACAAAGAATCCAGCTCCCAACCTTTGAGCAAGAAATGGATTTCCTCTGTGACCAGTCTTCCATCCCCCAAGCTGGAATGGTGTCATGGCCCTATGCTTACTTCATGGCAGCATCTAGTGTAGACTGGGTGTTCAATTCTTTCTTGGCCACACTTCCCTGGGGCACCCTTCTCCATCCCAGAGCCACTGAATGAAGCAGCTGTTGTAGTAAATTGGCCCTCCCCATTCTGCTTCTGTGCAGGAGTCACTGGGGTGCTTCTCATTGGATTTATTTTATTTCTGTCTTCTTTTTTCAGCAATTCATGGTGAATTTCACTTGAAATAATACTCTGTTCTTGAGTTTTCCTGAAGAATGTATCAGCGGGGCAAACCATAGCTTTTGCCTGAATTAGCTAAACAATAATAGTGGGAGAGAGGAATTATGCCAGTTGAGAGAGGTCTGTGGCATGAAAACATGGTAAATGCTGTAGTTACAGACATCTACAAAGTCATTTGTATCAGCACACTGGCCAGGTAGGCTCCAGCTTGGGTCCTGAATGGAACAAAGATTAAGACCCTGTGGAAATCATAGCAAGAGATAACTAAGAACCTCTGATATAAATCAGAGGGCAGAGGGTGATTAGCACCAAACAGCTCCAGTGCCAATACTTACTAACTGGACAGCTTTTCATTACAAATGTAAAGGCCTTTCAATATTGTTACATACCCAGCCACCAACAGGTTTTATCTTCTAAGAACACTGTAATTTGGGCAGCAGTCTCTATGGCATCAAGGAAGCAAGACAATAGAGCTGGTGGGTAATTTCTTGGTACCCAGGATGTTTCATCCAAAGCATCTTGATTTGCACTAGTGTTCTTCCAAGCCAAGGTTCTGGCAGCCTCTGCCTTAATTCCTCAGGATGTTCCTGGAATGTAAGGCCTTTATCTCCAGACTTGTCCAGAAAGCCTGCCTGCAGGCAGGGTACAGACAAGCCCAGGACAATCCACGAAGATGAATGCCAAGGCAAGAATATGTACCATAGGCTCACACCAGCTGTCAATAACCTGACAATCAATCCACAGTGAACTTCCTGAGAACACCTTTGAGCAAAGACACTGCTGAATATCGGAAACTCCCAGCTTGGAGGAGAGTACAATTTCCAAAAAAAATGTTGGTTTGGGTCTGATTCAAGCTAAGGTAGTATTCTGCACACACACATACAAATCCCCATGAAACAGAGATGTCACTTTTTTGGCCAGGTCTCCCAGTGAGGTAAATCAGAAGTAAAATAGCACTGAAGCTAGACGTGGTGACCTTCTATAACACCATAAAAACGACTTGGCTTGAAACTTCATCTGTACCCTACCCTGGCATCTTTGGGGAAGAATCTCATTTGTCCTTACATTCCTGACCTACACTATTATAGACCTCAGCCTACTTCTTTTGCAGAGACCTTTTAAAGGGGCTGAGTTAAACTGTCCAGAGATGTCAACAAGTTGTGAGAGGCAGGCTCACGCTGGCAGCAATTACCAGAGGGCAATGATCAATGGGGGTCTTTTGTTAGCGTTACAGGATCACTATTGACTCAGGAAGGAAGTGCCCCCATGGTTTAGGCTGAGCTGAAATGGACAGGCAGCCTTGCCCTTGGCTGCTCACAAGCCACTAACCTACACTTATCTCATTAATTATTCCTGTCCAAATGGCAGGGATCGTTATGATCCACAATCAGCTGAGGAAGAAGAGGTCACAGCAAACACAGAGGCTCCATTTACCAATCCAGGACACGCATCCTTTCTCTTATTTGCATCCGGACTATTGTTCGAGGCCAGTGCTGTTCCTTTGACAAACAGGTAACAACACATGACAGCCACACCAGCTCTCTGAAAAAAAATGGATAGAGCTGACATGTTTTTCCACTTATAGAAGTAAACCTACAAGGCACAGTGACCTTGCTAATTGTGTAGATGGGGAGAGGGGAATAGTCTTCAGATTCCAGTGCACCCAGATTGCCTTGATCCTCACATACTCCTATTCCAAGTTATGGCCAGAGACATCAGTGGTTTACAAGACACTTGATGCACAATCCCATTGCTTCAAAAGTATAGTTTGTGCAAGGGAATTTATAGGAAGAAAAGACATTTGACAGGAATAAAAGACATTTGAGGGATGAGGGCTTCTGGATGGAAGGATGGAGTCTCCTATTAAAGTCACCTTACACTGCTGAGGGATAAATCACTCCCTCGAACATATTGCAGTCTGTTGTAAAGGCAGATGATTAGTATGACTGAGAATCAAACCACACTCTGTTCTTACCCCCCACTGTGTTATTTTTCTCCCTTGCACAAAATTGTTCGAGCCACAGCATTTTAAATCGAGCTCTGATTTAAGAAAGGGAAGAATATACAAAAGGAGCAGTATATTCCAAACACACCCTGCCCTTCAAGCTTAGTGCTCCCCAGCCACATCAGAAAGGGGAAAATCATGAGCCCCAGAGGAAACCTTACAAATGTGCACTTGCAAAGTGAAGTTTGCCACGTGTACCCAGCTGGGAAGGGAAAATTCCCCAGCACCTTTGCTCAATACCCTGAGCCCTGGGGGGGGGAATGCATTTGCAGAACAGTTGCTGTGCCCCAGTCTGTCCTGCTAACTAACCAGGGAACAGCAGACAGCCTTAGGGGTTTCAAAATATAAAGGAAGGCCCCCGCCAGGAACCCATTTCCGTCTCTAAGCTGCATTTGTGCAGAAGGTCTTTTCCCTCCCCTTCTCCCCTCAGGGGGGATAAAATATGAAAAGAAGGGACTTTCAACATCTGCTCTAGATTTTTACTTGCTCAGCTCTGCTGATTTTTCTTCAAGATTCTTATCCAGTGCCTATGGCTGAAGCAGTCCATATTTTCCTGACAAGTAACTGTAAGACCTGGTACTGTCTGTCGAACAGGAATGCCATCAACCTTTCACAGGAGCATTTGCAGTGGGGAAGACCCAGCATTTACAGACTGGGTTTATGCCAGACACCACTGCACCAAAAGCACCCTACAATTTTCTTCAACAGCCCCGAGAGGTGACTGAGCAGAGATTTAAATGGTTCTTTGCTATGGCAGTCTCCAACAGCGATCAGATGGGAGATGGGAGAAGAAGAGGTGATAATCATGTGCTCTGAGGAGCTGTGTTGGTTTTCAAACACTCCCCACTCTGTGCTCTCCTAGCAATCAGGCAAGGGAGTTTAGCAACTGTCACTGTACTGCTACAGCATCAGTTTAAAAACACCAGTTGCCGTCTGTGTTAGCCTGCTAAAAACGGTCCCATTTACAAGAGGCACTCATGGGAACTTACCATCCTCCTGGGTCAGGGCTAGTGCTGACCAAACCCTGTTATTTCTGTTTAAGAGAAACCCATTTCCCCCCCCCCCCATCGCTCCCCAGGGAGCTGGCTGTGCAAGAGGTGAAGGAAAATCGCCACAGCCAAGACTCGCAGCTTTTTCTCAGGGCACAAGGGATCAGGGGTTCACATTGTTGTTAATAGTACGGTAAAGCACTTGCGTTCAGCAAGAGATGATGCCTCTCCCAGCTAGCTTCCAGACACAGACCACTCTACCAGGTAACACCGAAGGGGAGCGGGGATGGGAAGGGAAGGGCAGGGAGGGCACTTCCCTGGGACTAAGGATGGCTTCTGCCATCCCAGCTGCCACGTTGCCTCTTCAAGATATTTGTCTGTCCATTTCCATAGTCTGCGAGCGACAGCAGTGATCTCGACAGACAGGGTAAACAGCCACCTCTGGAGAGCGTTTCAAACTGATGGTGGCTAAAGGGCCAAGTTATATGGAAGCAGATCCATAGAAATCATATTAATAGCTATAGGCCAGCTGGGGCAGCCATGGTGGACGTTGGGGTGGCCGTGTTGACTGTCGGGGCAGCCATGGCAACCGGCAGGGAGGCCATGTTGTCCATCAGGGCAGCCGTGGTGGCCTGGCCGGCTCCTCTACCCTGGCAGAGGGCAGCCGCGGAGCAGGGCTGCGGCTACAGCTGGGCAAGCCGCGGCCGCCTGCCAAAGCCCTGTCAGCGAGTGGCCGCTTCCCGGTCAGCGAGAGCCCGGCGGCGGGAGGGGGCGAAACTCAGCCATGCCTCCAAGGCCGTGCTATGCTACACCCTGCACACCGCTGCGTCTGTTTATATAAAGCCATTTTTTGTTTTCCTTTCCAGAAAGAACGCTGCCAATCGCTGGAAGCAGACGTGTTTATCAAGACGTGTATCTCGAAGGCTGACATGAGATCTGCGGCCTCTGGTGCAGCTGAATAACAGTCTGTCAACACCTTGGAGAGAGCGAGCCAGCGGGGCTGGCGGGGGACCGGACCGGCCCCAGTCCCTGCCAAAAGCTACAAGAGGAGGGAAAGTCAAACTCAAGCCGAACAAACCTTTTCCAGCCACTCTGTTCAGTATCTGGTAGGGGCATCCAAACCACAAATCGGCCACTTCTTACGTGAGAGGAGAAGCCTTTTTTTTATTATAAGTTTTTAAACTCCCCCTCCTCCCCATTTGGAGAACTGCTTTTCCCATAAGCCCGTGAATATATCACTATATTACGCCTGAAAGTTTATGTCAGAGGGATGTTGAAGTCCTACTGTGCTGAAGATTGCCCGCTTAGGAAATAAAACACCCTCCGAGGGATCGCTGCACTTGATGATCCACCTGAATAAAAAAATACCGAGGGGCGGAGTAAATCCTTCAAGAAGAGACTTGCCAGGGAGGGGAAGGGGGTGAGTCACGGGTTAAAGAGACTTTTTGTTAAAGCTTTCAGACTCTGTTTGCTGCTCCTGAACTGCCACGACAAGGAGGACGGTTTCTGGGGGACCAGAGAGTCACAGAAACTCCCGTCACAGGACAGAGTTGCCCACCATCCCTGGGGTGCCGGTGCGCCCTGCATGCCATGATGGGTTCTTCCACCTTTTTTTCCAGAAACACCAGCTCTGGAAGCAAGAAGGAGAAGGACAGGTAATTTGCAGGGAACTAATTTCCCAGACCCAGGGAATGAAGGAGAAAAAGAAGGAAGAAAAGAAAAAGAAAAAGAAATAAGGAAATCCTGCTTTCCAGCAAAAGGCAGTTCCTCTGAGTTACATGGGAAACGTTGCCCATATCTGCGCAAAATTCCACCAGACATATTGCTTATCTGGTAATCATCAGTCAATTACATTCACGCTCAGCTAAACTTCCTGAGGCAGAGCAATCTCCAAATCACCTCTTTTGTAAATCATTCTTTCTTTTCCACAGCTCTTCACCCCAGCAACTTCCCCATCCCTCCTCTTTCCTGAGGCTCTGCGGCTTGCACTGGGCAAGGTGCCCAAAGGGGGCGATTGCAGCCCTCCTGAGGGAGATGCATAACCATCATTCCAGGAGACTCATGTCCTTGAAGCCTGCAAAAATGACAAATAGCTGGAGAAAAACGGGCACACGCACAAAAATGCCGCAACTTTCACAATTACTTACCTAGGAGAAGATCAGGGTTGTATGTAGACAGGTGTTGTCCAAGCCACCATGCATTTTTAGACATCCATGAAGATGGATTCCAGGATGGAAACACTGCCTTCCCAACCCACTGGAAAGCCTCCTTTCATTCAGAGCACCTCAACCTTCCTGCTTGTGGGTATCTGATGGGAACACATTCCCCACCACTCCTGGTCCACAGGGAAAGCCTCGTTCCCCAGCTCATCCACAGAGATGATATGTCCTAGCCCTGGCCACATTATACAGTCCCTGGACTACACTTCTTACACTTAATGTAAGGCAATTTTTTATGTGCTGTCGATTATTGCTCCTCTTCTCTGAAATTTCCTGTTGCTCCTTGGATTGTGACATGGGTACAACAACAAGCAAATCCTAATTCTTCCTTGCTCATGGGCACACAGAAGAAGCTGGGCAGGAGGAAATCTTGGGACATCTGATACCACTGGTGGCATCTAAACAGACATAAACACGTGAAAGATACATTTTCAGAGACCACCTGCAGAAATGCAAAGCATGGTGTTTCTCTATGCATCCACTGGGCTTGCAGGATTCTCACCTTTGGCCCACCAAGTTTTCCTTGCCAAGATAAAGGTACAGAGCATGGGACTAAACTTGCTAGTTTGCGGTATCCTATTCTCAGCTGCAACTGCAAGATTGTTTCCATACTTTGTGTCTCCCCAAAATATCTAAGTCTTACCTATGTCTGTACAGTTCTGACATGCCCAGGGAGAACCATTTCTAAAGTTCAGGCTCATGAGAAAGAAAACTTTATGGGTTCTGCCATAACGCATGGTTTGGGTTATTTTCCAAAACAAAAACCCCAAGCACTTTTTCTTCCCTTCTGCTCCCCCTTCCTGCATCTCAAAGCTTTGGGATTGACCACAGCATTCATTCCCATGTACCATCCAAGAGGTGCAACTTACAGCCTTCACACCAAATGAATTTCTGTTTATAACCCCACAGCCAGTCATGATGAGAGGGGCTTCCCACCTTCAAAAACAAGCATCTACCTCTTGCTCTGATTTTCCACTTAATATCTAGGAAAAATATAGCAACAGGACCATATTATCAAAAAATACATGAAAACTTTTTTCCAGAGTTTAGCCAGAAACTACCCAAACACTGTACCTAAGCTTCCATGAGAGGCTTTATGTTGGCAAACAGCTAAAGAACACAGTGGGACAGATTTCCCAAATGGACTAAGTCAGCACCATTCCCTTGACTTCATTCACATAGTACAAGTCTGGCCTGAGATATCTAAGCCACAGGCACCATGATCAGGAGTTAAATTAGAGCCTGCAATTCCCATTAGTATTTCTTGTAATAGGAATCGTTGCTGGAACTGCTGTATCTTGGCGCTTCCTGAAGTACAGGGGTGTCAGGAAAAAATCCTTTGAGATACAATCATGCATGTACCTACTTTGGCACACTGGGCACACCTTTGCAGGGAGCCTGGCTCACTTTTCTGGGTAACGAAACACTGAATGTCTGCTTTTAAGGATGGTATTTTGTGCATGCAGATGACAGCACAGGCAAAATGTCAGAATAGTCATTTTATCTGGCTGATAGAGAATGAGACTTGCAGTGTCCAAACTAAAATATGTTACCCTTTGGAAAGATCACATCACCGCCGATAGGCAAAACGATCCAAACTGCTTATCAGCCGTGCTTGGAATAAGGCCAGAGCACCTCTGGAGTGGAGGCCTTTCTTTGCCCATACATGACATCATCTGCGTTATCAGCCACTTCTCTGCAAGCTCACAGTGAGGCTTGTCGTGATCCCTCTGCATCCACAGAGCAATGCACCAGGGCCGGGAGGAGGTTGAGAAAGCATCTGAGCTTCTTTGCTGAGTGTTTCCTGTTTCATTTGTTTCTTTGTTTTGAAAAAGAGAAGAAAGAATCTGTCTTGAATGTCATGTATAGAGACTCTGGCTCTGAAACTGCTGCAGTGCTCCTATTCAGCTCCAAGCATCCCCACGCTCAATGGCCTTTTATGTCCCGATCACTGACATGACAGGAACTGCGGTTACCATGTCACCAGCAGCTATTGCAGACTCAGAGGGATCAGGACCTTCAGCCACAGGTTATGGACTCAATACATATTCACAGAGTCTGCTGAGCTCCATGATCACTGGGACCCTGCAATGTAACGTTGGGAATGCATCTACCCTCTCCAGCACAGCATTTACATTTTACAGCATGCATGAAATCTAAACATTTGACCTTTTTTTTACAGTGTTAGAAGAAACAATTTAAATTTCCACTAATTTATTTTGTGAGTGTTTAGTGAGCTACAGTTTTGCAAGAGCACTGTGAAATCACTGACGAATGAAATGGGTCTCTTTTACCTTCTCTGGCATGCAACTGTCTGTTGAAATGACTCAGATCGGTCTTTTTCTGTGAGTTTTGTTTATTCTAGGGTTGACTATTTGAGCTTGTCACTTCCCTGCAGTTGATTAAGTCATCTGCTGGTGGTCCCCAATCAGAGCTTACGAGCAGGCGTATGAGCAGGGTGCTGATGAAAGCGCCAACAGAAAGCAACTGGACAAATTTGCCATTTGCAGCCATTTGGGGCCTCAAAACTCCATCACACAAGTGATGGTGAAGAGAATTCAAAGAAACGTCAAGCTGGACAAAGTGGACTGGTTAGAAAATTCAGCTGAAAATCCATGTAAAATATACTCCACGGTGTATCCAACTCATGTATCCATTGCCTGCTTTGCATTAAAAAGCTCTCTTTTGAATTAAAAGCAGATATTTTCCCAAAAGTTCGTAAGACCCCCATGATGGCTTCTGCATCTAGATGACAGCGAGACAGCCCTCAGCTTTTCCAGCATTGTCTTAACTCTGTTCTGCGAGGGAGGTGACGTGAAAATCTTCCCAAGCCGGCTACAATCGTTTCAAAAACTTGTCTTGGTATTTTTCAAGCTGTGGAAATGTTTTTAAAAGGATTAGTTCCCTTGCTGAGGCTAAAGGAATCGGGGCGTGGGTGTGGAAATAGTGCAAGTTTGTCTTTGCAGGAATTCAGCTCCTACTAACCCAAATTTTCACCAGCTTTCCCATTGTATTCACTAAAACCATCGTTTCAGCGGAAAACCGGCCAGCAGACCACGTCTGAAGAGGAAACCTGTCGAAACGGAGCGCTGGGGCCTGCGGCAGCTGCTGCCGGCGGGTCCGCACCGCTCCGTCCGTCCGCCCGCCCGCCCGCGGCGCCGAGCCCGGCCCGGCCGGCGGCGGAGCCGCTGCGCTGCCCGCGCCCGCCCGCGCCGCCGCCCTCTCCGCGGTGTCTGCTGCCCCCTGGCGGCCGCGCCCCCACACCGCCAGGTGCCGCGGCTGCGGGGCGTCCGCCCGCTGTGTACGTACCGCGGGGGTGTGCAGGGACGTACGCACCCGCATGCTTTTTATATATACACACGTATATACGGACATACAAACGTACACACATTATGCATACACGCACACGTAGGTGTATGTACACAGATGTGGGCGTACGTATATGTATATGAGGCATCGTGTGTCTCTGAACAAGAAATTGCGCCCCACACCCCAAACCGCCCCTGCGCTTTTCATAGCTTTGGGGGCATACTTCACAACATTTGGGGACGGCGTCTAACGACGCTGCATAATGCTCTCTAATCAGGGGCGAAAAAAGATAACATCTAATACCAGATAGACACACACAGCCCCAAACCGAGCAAACACATCTGCTCTGTGGAAGGAAATAATCCGGATCACAGCAGTAACTGCAACCCAAGATGTGTGTGGGTTTTTAAACCCCTTATTTTTCCTTTTTTTTTTTTTGCTTGGTTGTTTGTTTTGTTGTTGTTAGTTTTACAGCCCCCCTGTAGGGAATTGCTTTCCCTTGTTGAATTTGCAGATGTGACACTGTGGGAAAGATGCCGAGTTGTACTTTGTCCTGCTCCATCGCCCCCGGCACGGATCTGGCTCTTTTCCGGCCAGCTTTTTTGTGCAGTGCCTTAACTTCATGGAAAGGGGAAGGCTGATGGTTGGGGGGGGCGGATTTCAGGGTTTCACCATTGCAGGCAGACAGCCCATGCTATAGAAACAAACAAACTATGTGGTAAAAGCAGTTTAAAGTCACAATTCTCAGGCTCTGTATGAAAACAAGACCCTGAGGGTGCAAAGTGGTCCAACTAAAACCAAAAGAAATGGTTGTCCAAGAACAGTCCAGAAATGAGGTGGGATAGAGAAGAAGGGCTGGGAGAGGCTTGGGGGCAGAGGATTAGTAAGAGGAGGTGAGAAAATGAGTGGGAAGGCTAGGGGCCAGGATTCAGCGGTGACCCTAAGGAGCTCATTGGGGACTGCATGCATTTCACCGCAGGGCCTGCTCGATTCCCAGTGCAGTCCCTGGGAATGACCAGTGCACCAGGAAAACGGGGGGGGTGGGGGGTGTGAAATTTTGCACAGGGTCAATTATTTCCAATTATTTGGGGATGGGAGAGGGGATTCTTTCCAAGCCCTTTGGGTAATCAGGCATGTCCACTGAAGCGTAGTGTTTGTTTCGCCTTGTTACCATAGCAGGTATCTCCCCTTGGCTGTGGAGCCACCTCTATTTCCCTGAGCCCTCCCCGACTCAAGGCCCCTTTCACTTCTCACCAAACTATGCAGTCATTTCTTAAGGGAGTGAATTCCAGTGAGTTATTCTCTAGGGAACCTTCCTTATTTAGAGAGAAACCACAAGCCAGGGCGATCTGGGAGGGGAGAGGGAGAAAAAGAGATCAGGCTTGTTTAGAATCTGCAGCTAAAGACCTGGGCGATCTTTCAGTTGGTTTATATTTCTAACTCTGTTTGGGTCTTGCTTTACAACCTTGAATGAAAACAAATCAGGATTGTTTCCTCCTTCTTGGAATGTCTGTTTAGGATTTTAAAGGGGGGGGGGGGAGGAACTCTACATGGGTTCTCAGGAATTGCTGCTTTCCCAATGCCTGCAGGCTCTTCATGCCCCAGCTAACCTCCCCCGCGCACACACATGTGCACACACTTTCATGCAGCTTCACGATCTCTTCCAGCCACACAATACACACAGAGACATTTGTAAAATTGCTCAGTCAGAGGTTGCAAAAGTGGCTTTTCACTCTTCTCTTGGAAAGGGAAACGTTTTTCATGTGTTGGGTCAGTGCAGGACAAACTGTCATGGACCGTCACACAAATAGCGTCGTTTTTTAAATTTTTTTCCAAGTCACAAAAGCAGAATACTCCCCCAAAAAAGAAAAAAACCTTTCCTTGCTACATACAAACACCACATGTATTCTTCCATGGGATTATTTCTAAATGCCGAGCACTGAATTCAAGCGCTTTTCCTCGTACATGAGCACTTGTAATCCATCACAGTCCAACTCCAAGAGGCACACATGGACATGGAGTGTTGTCGTACCCTTGTGCATTATTGCCACGCCGGGCAGAGTGATGTTTCTTAGCCCAGTTAAAAGTTGTTTAAATTGCAAACTATAGGCAGTGGCCTCAGAGTGCCCGGCCTGCTAAAACAAGCTTAAAACAGCTGCAAGAAGGGACTGGAGGGAGCCGGGCCGGCAGCCATGGCCCAGGGGACGGGGCTCGCTGTGACAGTCCTGGGGCTTGCGGACGAAAAGATGACAAGCAGCAGCTCAAGTGAGCCCACCGGCTCAGGGACCTTCTTTAGAGGATCGCTTTCCTTTTTGACACGTAAAATGAAACACGAACCCGTACCCGTGTGGATGTATATGTATTTGCAGTCCCAGCGTGGGGACCCGGGCACGCAGACCTCGATCCCGTCCGAAGCTTTTCGGTACGAGCCAGCCACGCCGGGCTGCCGCTAAGGGCTCTCTACCGCAGAGGGGACGGACCCCGCGCTCTGCCCCGCACAGGGGCTACCGGCGGTGGCCCCGAGCGGGGCCTGCCCGGTGGGCTCCCGTGTGCCTGTCCGGCGTGTGACGGTGCTCCAGGAGGCGCCCCCGATCCCGCAGCCCCCGGGCGGCCCCAAAGCCCGCTCCGGCCGCGCCGCGGGGCTGCGGCTCCACCGCGCTCAGCCCGGGCGGGGAGAGCCGCTCCGGGGCTGCCGCCGAAATAAACCCCCTGAAGCTGTTCGCTGCTGTCCTTTTCCAGGGGAGACAGAAACCCCGCGCCGGAGCCCGTTTTCTTTGTTTAACTGACTTTAATAAAATGCCGCTTCCCCCGGCCGAGGAAGGGAAATTCGCTGTATACAAAATTCGGGGCGGGGAGGACAGTGAGGCTCCCCGGGTGCCCCTGGGCTTCGTTGCCGATTTTACTATCGGGTTTTGTCCCCCGGCAGACGTGGGAAAAGTGCGACAACTCAAAAAATAGAAACCCGAGCGGCGCTACCGGCTGCCCGCTCGACCTCCCTTCCCGGCCGCTGCGGCCCGTGGGTGTTTTCAGCTTGCCCAGCAGCGTGGGGCAACTCCGAGCTCAAAAACCCGCTGCAAAGCCGCGCTGCGGGGCCGCGTCCCTGCACCGCCGCATCCCTGCGCCGCCGCTGCCGCCGCCCCGTGGCCCGGTCGCCCCGCGCCGCTGCAGCGCGCCGTGCGGCCACGGGGCGGCGCCCGCGCCCGCGCCCGCCACTGCCCCCCTCCGAGCCCCCGCTATTTGCATACGCAGCGCGGATTGGTCGGCGTCCCCGGTTGCGTCACCTCTGACGTGCACGGCTCGCCGGCCAATGGCTCGCCGGGTGCCCCGCCATTGGCTGCCTGCGGGGATGTCAATCAGGCGGAATTTGCATGCCGGGCGCGCCGCGGTGGGGTGGGCGGCGGCGCGGGTCCGCCGTGGGAGCGGGACGCGACGGGGGGGGCCTCGGGGGAGATGCGCCAGCGTCACACGGAGTCACTGTGCGTAATAACGACGCCATCCGTTAACGCCTCCCCAGCTTCGTGTGTCGCTCGGCACAGCGTCAGCTCTCTATTCGTACGGGTAACTGCGATAAGTCAGTGCGTCGGCCAGGCAGGCGCGTACGGGTCGCACGCCCAAAAGCCGTTGAGGCGCAGAATCACCCACCGCGGACATACACGCGCGTGACTCTGTGTGTGTGTGTGTGTGTGGCGTTACGCTGGACCCGTGTACGGCTCCTCCGGCAGCAGGGGGCAGAGGCGAAGCCGTTCCCCCCCCGCCACCCGCCGCCCCGGCCGCGGTTGGTCCGTTCGCACAGCACGACACCCCCCCACCGGCCCGGCCCGGCCCGTCTCCCCGCGGGATGCGCTCCTCCGTGCGGGGCAGCGCCGAGCGCGGGTCCTGCCGCGGGAAAAATGACGCGGGGAGGGTAAAAACAACCCGTAGCCGTTCATCCTTTGTTGCACACGAGAAGAGCGGCGCGTTTGGGCGAGCGGGCTCCGAGGTTACCCCCGCCCCCGATGCCCCGGACCCCGCCGCCCGGCGCGCCGGCTCCGTTCGCTTCGCCGGAGCCCCGGCGCTGGCGAGACGCCACGCGTAGTCGCCGGGCGCCGTCCGTCATCTCCCCGGCCTCCGACGTCGTCGAGCGCCGGGCAGCGGGCGGGCTGGGGGAGCGCGGGGCCGGGGATTTACGCGCTTCGGGACGCCGCTGGGAGAAAGAGCCAAAAGCGCTACGGCGGGTCCTGCAGGGACGGGGGGGGACGCGCGGACACGGGGAGTCCCGCCGGCCCCGTGACCCCCCCGCCGCCCGCCCGCCCCGCGCAGACGCGCCCCGGTATTTTGGCGAGCGGAAACCGCGGCGGCCGCTCCGCAGGGGACAGGCAGGGAAACGGCTTCGGCAGCCGCTACGGCCGGCCCCGCCGGGCTGCCTCGCCGCCCCCCCGGCGGTGGGGAACAAGGCGGCTGCCTTAACGGGGCGCGGGGGGGGGGCGGACGCACGACTTTTTATGCGTGTTTGCAAAAAGAAAAACCCACAACCCCGGGTGCGTCCTGACTCTTTCACTGCCCTTATTTACTGCAGAAATAGAGGCCGGAGCTAGCCCCCAAGAGGGGCCGGGTGACGTCACAGGGGAGGGGCCATTTCGTCACGGGTGGGTGGTACCGAGCGCTGGACCCGTGGTCGTCCCCCCCACCACCCCCGCGGCTGCCGCCGGGTGTTGGATTTCCGCGGCGGCGGCGAGCTGATGCTTTAATTGCCCGAAGCAACTCTAATTTTTTTCCCCTCTTTTTTCTTTTTTTTTTTTTTTACCTTTTTTTTTCCTTGCAAATAAAGTAAACACAAGAGGGCGTTTCGAGCCTTTGATCCCCGCTCTGTACAGTAAGGAAAACAAACCGTGAACTTCAAAAGGGACGGAGGCATTCTGGGGTTAATTTCGCTTCCTAAACGGCCGAACACGGCAATAAATCATAACTTCCCCCCTCCAGGAAAGCGCTAATCGGAGGAATATGTACCAAAAGCGCCCTTCGCCACTGGCAGCCTCAGAGACCGCGTAGGCTGTAATCTGACGGATCAAACTTCGTGCGGGAGATATTATAAATCAACAGGTTTAATAAATCTCTGCAGGCGACGGCTCCGCGGGGCCGGGCCGGGGCGGGGGGGAGGGTGCCCGGCGGTAATATGGGTACCGTGAAAATTCACTTCCTTGCAAGAACTGCATTAAGTAAACCTAACACCGAAATGTTGTCTGGCAATCTGTCTTGAAAAGGTTACAGCGTGTTAAAGATTTGGAAAGCTCCATAAAGCAGTAAAGATTATGAAGTACAGCTTAAAGGTTTATCAAATGACTTCCCGTGCCGGGACAACCTTTAAACCGAAGGCAAAACCTGAAGCCTCTGATCTTTGCAGCCTTAGCCCATAAACGTGTTTGAGGAGGGATTCTGTTTTCTGCCGCTTTATAGTATCACTTCTCTAACACGTAATTTAAATCTACTTTGCAGGAGTCACTATCTGGTAGTAAAACTAATACGGGGCAATTAGACGTGGTGCTTTAGAACCGCGTCGGGCTAGACGCAGTACGAAAGGGCACACACCCAAAACCAGGCGGCGAACCTGGCGCTGAGGAGTGGGGAAAGGTCCCCTACAGCCGGCTGCCCCCGGCCTAGGAGCCGGGGGGAGCGAGCCCCTTGCTGGGACCGGCACCGGGGCGAAGGCTTGCGGCAGCCCGGGGAGTCCCGCCGGGAGCCGCGGAGCCGCCTCCGGGCTCTCCCCTCGCTGGTTTCCCGTCCAGGGCTGCCCCGCCGTTCCCTCCACAGGCACACGGCGCACACCGGCTCTGAACCACACGGTGTTTTTAAGGGGGATCTTTGATCTGGCCAAGCGTCAGAGTCCCGAAAGCCGGGACTCAAATAACACGTCGTTACGGCAAACAAATTTCTGCAGTCAGCTTTATGGCTTTATTGTCTATGGCACGAATAAACTCGGGGAATTAGCAGGTTAGGGGAAAAAAGAAAAAAAAAAAAAAAAAGAAAGCTCGCCTGAAATAAATAAAGTACACATCTGTTTCCAGGAGAAAAAAATAGTAAAAAACGCACACAGAGACAAAAACCTGGTGTAGCCGCCACTGGCTGTACGGACGGGGGAAAGCACCGTCTGTTATCTCTTAAGCGGCCCTTAAGAGGGGGCTGTAAATTTACATTTACAATAGGTTTTTTAATCAGTCGTTTTCTAATAATCCGTGTTACGTGTATTTTGTAGTACACATATACCAAAAAAAAAAAAAGCTTAGTGTGTCTATACAGTCATATGTTCACATTTTCTTTTGCATGCACAAGCAGGCGCACTTAAAGCATAGGACTACCATAAAATTTAAATAGGGGCAGATTTTTATGGGCTTGTGTATTAATAGTCTCTAATAAAATAAGGCTTACTCTGTATGTGTGTGGTTTGCGTGCATATGGCTACACTCACCGTCCAGTTTTCAATTTGTTAGATAACCAGTGCAGGTAGTACTTATACCCATTAACACGTATTGATAATTCGGTATACGTTTGTGTTTGTGTGCACACGTACTGAGATCTAGTTTCCAACCTGGGAGAACAATATATCATCTCTGATATTTCAGCAAGTGCGGTTTTTTTATGTCTTAAATATTTTGTGAGCCAGGCTACACAACTGGAAATAATGGATTTTCTACGAGATATTTAAAAAAAATCCATCAACTTTTTTTTTTTTCCTTGAAAACTCTTTAGAAGTTTGGAAAACAAAATACCGGAGATTTGCGAGGGCATTAAATCGTTTCCGTTGCCCGTTTGCACACACGCGTGTATGTGCCCGCACACACGCACCTCTCCACACGCACACGCGTGCTCCCCTTTGTGTAGGGACTTCCACCAAACCGGTGAGAGGACACCGGTGGGTCTTAAACGCCGCGATTTAGGAGCTTTCCATGCACAGGCACGGTTTTCCCTCGGTTTTGCATATGGAATGTATGTATTTTATAGATAAATATTTAACGCGTTTATATACATTGTAACGTATACGTGTGTATGTTTATACAATTCACATTGCAAGAAATGTAGAGAAAATGGTTTGAGCCTCAGCTCCGGGGCACATCGGCGGACCACCACCACCCCCCACCCACCCCCGGAGGCCGGCCCGCGGGGTCGGTGGCGGTACCGGGCAAGCGGCACCGCGCAGGGGTATGCGGAGCGGCCGCGGGGCGCAGGCGGCGTGTGCGGGGGGCAGCCCCCGGCTTTATTCCCTACTGTAGCCCACAGTTTCCAGGCCCTTTAATAAGTCCAAATATTTACCCTCGAGAGAAACGCTTTATGCGGCTGCATGAAGGCCGGTAACCTTTGACAGGAGCCGTCACACAACACTCCTCCGTAATGGACCACAGTGCGCGTACATCTAATTTATTGTGCTAAAAGTTATTGCAGGGGCTACGGGGGGAGGGGGGGGTCTCCGGACTACAAATAAGCGTTTTGCCACTGAGCGGAAAACGCCGCCCCTGGGTCAGCCGGGCAGAGCCACGGGGTATCCGATTCGACCCCATCATCCATGCCATATGATGCCGCTTTCATGCTTTTTGGGGAAAAAAAAATACGACAACAAAAACCCCCACCGCATCCTGCAACGCGATCCCCCCGCGATACGCCAGGCAATACCTTGCCCGCGTATCCGATCGAGGGCAGCGTTTCCCTCCGCAGCAAATCGTTCCCGATTAAACGGGGAGAAGCGGGAAAGCCCCCGCAGCCCCGGCTGGCGGCGGTGCCAACACCGGTCCGGGGCCACCGGCAAACCCGCGCCGGGACCAGCCGCGGTGCCGGGAGGGGGGGGGGGATTCGGGGGGGGCCGCTGGCTGAACCGAGCCCCCGCCTGGGGTGAGAGCAGCCCAGGAGCCTTTTAAAACCGGTGCGGGCTAATAAAGGGGGGAAGATTTCAAGCAGCACCAGCGGCCGGCAGCAGCACCCGTGGGGGCAGAGCGGAGGAAGCCCGGTGGGATATTACCCTGTTTGTTTTCCCTTTGATCCGTAGGAAATAGGTCCTGCACTGCGTGACCCATTAAACTAATAAGATTATAAAGATCAGCAAGAGGGGATGGGGTCGCTAATGGTTCCCAGCTGGCCCAGATTTCGGCGTTATTAAAAACGGCGAGGGAGCGGGCTTGGGTTACAGCGCCGAGGTGAAAGCGGAGAGAGCGGGGAGCCGGGACCACACATCACATCAATTAGCGCGGCGGGGCGGAAGGGCCCGGGGAGCCGGAGGGGCGCGGGACGCCATAAACCACGGCGGGACATTTACAGCCGCTGTGCCCCGCCGCGGCGGCCGGCGCCGCCCCGCCCCTCTCCCCGCCCTCATGCATATGCAAACGCGAGGCCCCTCTATGTAAATCACCGCCCTGACTCCGCCTTGGGCGGTTCGCGCCGTGGGCGGGGAGGCGGTGCCGGACCCTGATTTCAATAGCCCCACCCGCAGCGTGACGCCTCCGGGGCGGTCCTCCAATGAGAGCGGGCGCGGTCTCAGGTTGCTCCTGAGCATGCCTCCCCGCCTCTCCAAGGAACGCCCGCTGGCCGCGCCGCCCAGCCAATAGCAGCGCTGGATGCAAATGAACAGAGGGCGGTGCGCGCCCCGCCGCCGCGGATTGGGCGCGCGGCGCCGACGCCGAGAGGCCCCGCCAAACGGGGCGGAGGCGGCCTGCCATTGGCCGTCGACGGGGGCGGGCCTGCCCCGCGGCGGGGCGGAGCGGATGACGCCACGCGAGGCGTTCCTCCCGGGCGGAGCGTGGGGCGGGGCGGCCTCCGCCTCCCGCCCCCTCTCCTCCCCGCCCGCCCCCGCCCGCCCCCGCGGCGCCCGTCCCGGCACCGCCCACCCGGCGGCAGAACGCCCCTCCGAAGCCGCTCGGGCGCCTCCCCCCGCGGCGGCCTACCCGGCCGGGCCCCTCCCTTCAACGGCCGCTGTGAGGCCCCGCCGGCCGCCGTTACCTCCTCTGACAGGAGGGGCCGGCTGGCGTTCCCCAGCCCTGAATGGCGGCGGGGCCGGGGGGGGGCTGTCCCAGCTCCGCTCCTTTGCGGCTAATGAGCAGCCGCGCGCGCGGGGCAATTAGCGGCGGGCGCTGGAGGGAGGCTGCCCTCCCGCCGCCGCCCGCCTCAGCGCCCGGCGACTTGTGACCAAATCACCGGGGGGGGGGGAGGTGGTCGCGGGAGAGGGGGAGCGTGGAAGTTGGGGCTGTGGAGCGCGGGTGTCTCCGCGCGGCCGGTATGGGGCTCTAAAGGCGGGCTGGGGGGTGCCCTGCGTTGTGTCCGCCTCCCCCGGCGGGCGGCGGGGGAAAACAACGTCAGGCGTCGTTTGCGCCGCTAATGGAAACCACGCCGTTAATGAAACGACGTCCCCGAGCCACTGAAGTGGTGTCCGAGAGCCAATTTAAGCCTTTTCCCCCAGCCCTCCCGCTGCGATTTTTAAATGAAGCAAATAGTATTGGA
Source organism: Buteo buteo (assembly GCF_964188355.1). Taxonomy (NCBI): domain Eukaryota; kingdom Metazoa; phylum Chordata; class Aves; order Accipitriformes; family Accipitridae; genus Buteo; species Buteo buteo. Next base: position 37,524,645 of record NC_134172.1, read on the forward strand.
ACTATTTGCTCTAGGCAGCTTTGTGCTTTTTAAGTGCCCGAACTTCACCTCGCCGTGACTTAAGTCATTATCTGAAATGATTTAAGCGATCGTCTTGCCGTAAGCGCTTAGCTCGGCGTTTTCGTTAAAGTCACTTTCAAAACAGAAATCTCTTGACGGTCAGTGGAGTCTTAAAGGCACCTCTTTAAAGTGGTTACTTTTAGCTAACAGCTTAAGAATAAAGAACACCTGAAAGTAAATGTGTGTATAATTTTTTGTGAATAATCGTTCTTCACTGTTCTTTACGGTTTGTTTTTTGTTGTTGTTGTTTTGGTTTTGGTTTTTTACAGCTTGCTCCTTACCATTGGCATCGTAGTTCACAAGTTGTTCTTCACTATATTTCTTCAGTATGCACGAACTGATCTCTGACCTAAAAACTTCGGGCAAATAATATAGCGTCATTTAAGGGCGTAACCGTGCCTTCGGAACTACCACAGAGCGGGCCAAGCAAATGCATAAATCTCCTCTAAACGCCTCAGAACGGCAGCAAATATTTCTCTCTACAGTATTCAACAGCACGTTGCAGTTTGTACGTGAGGGTGGTGTGTAATGTACCGCTCTATCCATGCAGCCTTTTTGCAATATTTCTTCTAAACACAAAGTAAAAAATCTTGCCGTGTATTTCCTTGAGCGTACTGACAGCCTGGCAGCCGGGGTTTCAGGCAGACAGGCATGTTTGGGCTCTGATCCTGTAACCGTTAATGGAGTGACTGCTCGCTATTTATCAGGACTTCCAGGATAAACTGTTCATAACTTTTGCAAAAATAGGGACAAAGTCCCTGCTTAAGGATCAAGCAAACGAAAAAATGAAAAATCCACCTAATGAGAAATAAATCTAATGAACAATCAGGGAAGCTGTATGAGATGCTGGGTATGGCTCATTTTCAGGGTTCAGACTTGGGTAGAAAATTAGTAAAAGTATACCCTGTATGCGGTTGTAGGACGTGGTATCGAAAACGTGGTCATGCTGAGGTTCTCTGCGGTAGTATATTTGGTGTATGAAGTTCCCTCAGTGCCTGAGAGAGCAAATCTGCAATCTATATCTTTCTGTGCTTGACAGCATGCCTTCGGGGGAGCTATTTTTAAGTTTAAAACGGCTGTTTATTTTACGTCAAAATACATTAAATGCTGCCCCCTTTTTTTTTTTTTTTGCTACATTGTTAAAATTTTTGTACACTCTTTTCCAGTGTTTCTGTTGGTCGTGTGATTTAATAAGGCAGTTGTGAATGTTTGCCATATTGTTGCTGACATAAATTACATGGTGAACCACTGAAAACAGAGATAAAAGCTAGCTGAATGGTTGTAGTAAACCCACAAGACAGGACTAATTTCTAGCTTAATTGTGTATTTTTCTAGACATTGTCGTCTTCTTGTTATTTAGAGATACTTTAAAATATGCAAATAATTCATTGGCTGTTCATATAAAAGTATTACAGATTCCTGCTGCGGAGACAGAGGAGGTAACACAACTGCATCAGCTTGGTTCTTTACCTGACCTAAATTGGCACAGGTAGGAACATTTCCCACTAGCTGGGGATCTGTGATACTGACAGATTTATATGCTATTAAGGATGTAGGATTTAATTTACTTGAACTGCAAAGGGAGTTTTGATGGTTAAAGATACAGGATCAGGCCCACGGGGGGGGGGGGGGAGTCTATTGCTGAACAATTGATGACAGCTTATTTTTATTGTGTCTTAAATCCTGTTTTAATTTAGCTTTCTAAATTACTTTTGAGATATAGATCATCAACATGTCTGGAGCTCAGTGGCACAAGATGCTACAGATCCAAATAGCTTAGTAGGACTTTTAAAAGGATTATGTAGCTGTATGGATAATAAAAAGCAAAGTACTGGTAATACAGGCATGTATAAGGGATATAAATACTTATACATCAGTGTGTATGTGAATGACTAGATTTACATTGCTGGAAATGGTGTTTCCTGGTGCAGGTTTTTTCATAATTGTCTGTTATGAAGTTACTTGTTGACTTTGAGTCATCTGGGACTTATATCTGTCTGAAGCAGGACACTGAAATATATAAACCACTTTTATTTTTGCCAATGCTTATATATGTATTCCTTTTTGAATGCCATAAATTATCACATTCCCTGCTTCATTCAAGGTCTGTTCCCCATTAAAATAAATGGGAGTCTTTCCAGTGACTCTGACAGACATTGGATTACGCCCTAAAGGAATTATGCACTATATTTCATGCAATGCCAAAGAATGAATAAGCATGGAATCTGATTAGATCTGTTAGATCTGTTTTTCTTGGTGTTACAGTTATTGTGGTTTGCACAACAGCTACATAACATTTTGCAGCTGAAGTCTGTTCTGTGTAGGTTATAGAAACAGATTTGTTCTTACATATTTATTTATTTCATGCCAATATGTTATATATAGGTAGCTACTCACAGAAAGAAATAGATCAGTTAAGTATACAGGGAGACCATAACTACTACTCATTATTGCAACAGAGATTCAAGAACGGTTTACACCTGGGACTGTACTGCCTAGCGATGAGGACAGGATAGCAAAAAGTAACTCCTAGTTTCTGCTTCTGACCCTGGAGACCAACCAGGTATGTGACCTCGTCTCAATTTACAGGTCTGTAGGTGGTAAGTCAGAGTCTGCTTCATGAAAGCAGGTTAAGGATCTTGTATGTAATGCTCCAAGAGTCACCACTGAAAGTTTTCTAGAAATACAAATTATTGTGTGCAAACAGTAACAAAAACACATGCAGAAAGTGCAGAGCTCCTGCATGCCAGAAACAGTTAGCCTGTGGATGTAAATCAAAAAATATCAGGGATAATTCATGGATGCATCAGAAGACTGATTTTCCCTATATCAAGCACAAACTGAAGTCTTTAAAGCAAAGTAAGTAGAGAAAGTGTGCTCTCTGGACATGGGAGGAAAGAGCTCATGTAAAGCATGCTGTAGTAACTGCTCAGTGAATTTTTTTCTTCTCTTGAGTATTTTTAGTGGCATAAAAAGTTCTGCTGTTTGAACAAGTTGGACACTTGAAACTCATTTGTTATCTTGGTTTTTTCCAAGTATGTCTGAGCTTCTGAAACCCAGTTACAGAACTCTTCCTCTCCATGATTTTTGCTGAACTAGAATTATATTACAATTTGGTGGTATAAGTGCAGATTGTCCTAACGCAGGCTAAGGAATTTGTTTCACTTTAGACCATTAGAACTGTGAATTCCCTCCCTGCCCCCTAATTCTGCTTGAATTATTCACTCATGGTAAAGTCTATCATGCTTGTGTATCCTGACTGTTCACTGTGAGCCCCATTTCACATCCCTGAAGTAATGAAAACCTGTTCCATAAGCCTTATCTTGCCTTCTTGGAAAAAAAAGAGCTATGTGTACATAGCTTTACAAACACCAGGTGCTTACGAATGTGAATGCCATCTGCGGAATAAAAAGACCAGGGTGTCATGTGATAAAATGGTTAAGATGCCCAAAACTCCGTTAGTGCGCAAGGTCTCAGGCTAGTTCGCCCGGCAGCATGAGCTTCCCCTCCGGAGCCCTGCCTGACTTCCAGAGGCTGCTCTGAGAACTGAAGGCAGGTTCGCATCTCTCGCCTCTCAGAGAAAGAGAGCTGTATTATCGCCAGTGCAGGAAAGCAGGACACTGAAGTAATTTTTTAATCTGCCACAGGGGGGTCGGGGGACTGCGGCAACGCTGAAATGTAGCTCCCAAGTGTTGCTTCGGTCCTTCGCTTCAATCACAGGGCAGCAAACCAGAGCGAATAAAAGGGAAACAGAGTAAGGGAAGCAGCAGGAGTGAATGGCATCTTAGAGAGACATGAGTCGCATTAGCTCCGGCTAGCACTCCCTCTGAACACAAGGTGCCTTTACATTTCTTGGCCAGGTCTACAGTTTAAATACACAGTTATCTAAATACTTCAGTCTTTTCCAGTGCTAAACAGTTTTGTGCAACCTGTTTTGGTCACTCAGCACCTTTTCTCATCAGTAAGCCAAAATACCCCTTCTGTGTTTTTTTTAACCATCAGAAATCTTGTTCGATACCACCACAACAGACAATAGCAAAGGGCAAAATCTCACTCACCTTCACCAGCCCAAACACATGCAGCACCCGCAGAGGCGCAGGGGAACTGGTGCATTTCTGATGCAGAAAGTCAGGGACAGGTGTGATATTCAGTCTCCTCCTATGGAGGCAGAAAAGGCTCAGGTTTTGTCACTTAACTGGACGTCCCCATGCATCTGTCATCCCCTGCACCCATGCAGCAAGTGGCATTAAGCTGTGGGACTGCCGTGCTAACCACACGGGGAGTGGGAACCCCCAGCCCCGGGGAGACTGGGCGATTTGGTGGTGCCCACCACCAGCCTCCCCCCAGCCCTGGGCAGTCTGCGTGTCTGTCGCTTTTCTCCACCCAAACCCCTGCCCTCACACCCTCACCTTCCCAGCGTGGAGCCAGGAGTGCCGGGAAGACGTAGGCTGGCTCTGGGGTGCTAGGACCCACAGTGCTGCCAGCTCAGAACAGAAAGGACTGGATTTTCCTGTAGACAGGATGGCATAAAGTGCACATTTGAGGCCAGCCGCTCTCTGCCTTGCCATAACATAACTGTTCTTTGCCTGCTCCCCAGAGCTTTACTAGTACATAATTTCCAGATTATCACTTCCATCTTGTGAATATGGAGATGATGCTATAGTAGAGTTCATTCTCAGGAGAAAATATTACGCATTTTAAATTGCTCTCCTTGTCTTTTCCCTGCAGATATATTTTGTGCTAACAGGGAATCCAATCTTCTGCACAAATTCGGGAACAAGATGGTGAACTATAATAATTATTGAACCTGTTAGGTCTATTGTGGAAATAAATCTGCTGTGAACCAACATTTTCCCTCATATGTTTCACAGAGAGACAGTAACCCTTCTGCTGTCAATGAATTAATCTGCTAAAAGAAGCTGGAGTTCATAGATAAATCTTGAGATTACTTCTCATTTACATATTAGCTTAGCATTTATGTGCACTTCTATTTGTGTGATACTCCTGGGGACAATCCAGGAAACAATATGAATCATCTAATATGTAAAAATTAGGCTACAATAGAAGGGGAAAAAAGCCACCTTTTTTCTTTTTTTAAAAATTTTGAATTCTTTGGAATAGTCTTTGTGATTACTTTAATTATCTAGCACTGTATGCATAGTGTTCCAGAGTTGGTTTTGCAGCTTTCTGATGCTGGAGCATACTTGAAGAAAGCTTTCTGTGCTGTGACTCGTTCAGAGTGCACGTTATCTCAAGGACTGCTGGTCGTGGCTTGTGTGATATTGTGCCTGAGACATGGATTGTTTTTTTTCTTCTTATTTATGGGGAAGAAACCGGGTCAGAGGCATAACTGAAAGCAGGGCCAGTGTACTTCCTATTTCCTGTGGAGTCCCCAGAGCTCTAGTTTGAAACCATTACTGTTGTTAATTAATGATTTGCCAGCTGTCTGCACTAATTTTATGGCATTTATGTATGCAGAGCCATTGTGCCTCTGATTCTTGCCTTATAGTCCTGTAAGCAAGACAGTACAATTACAAAACCAGCATCACACTTACATGTTCATTTGTTATTTTGAATGTGGTCTGATCGCAGGTAATTTCCCTGTAGCTTTTCAAATTGGAAGGCTGGCTGAAGAGGTTTAGCAGCAGCAGGGATCTACTTTGGGACATTTTAGACATTTTCATTTCAAATCTTTGCTTGATTTAGGGAAGTAATACACCAGGACAAAGGCAAAGAGGCCTTCTGCTGATTCTTATTTTGGAGATACACATCAGTTTAAAACTGGAGTGAAAATGCTGGCACTATGATGTGTTAACCAGATGGGTTCTTACAGAAAACATAATTTCTGTGTGTGTTTGTTGCTGCCCCACTGCCCTGAATGCCTACACTCAGCTGCAACACATGCATGGCTTTGCTTGCCTCCTTCCATTACCCTTTCATAAACCCTTCATTTTTCATGAAGTTTTGGGAAACCAGATGGTTGCAGTCACACAATTCTCACCAACCAACTCTATTTTGCTGTAGTAGTCCTGCAGTTACAGTCGGCTAAGGGTTTGCTTGGGGGTTTTTTCCCCATTCTTTCCTTTGAGGGTTTGTGTCAATGTGGGCTGTTAAGCAGCTGTGGCATTTCTGCCAGAAATGACAATATTTCAGCGGTGGCTGACTGTACACACACTATATGGTTTATAGAGTGGGACCCTGCTACTCCGGAACTGATTAATCTGAATGGCTGGGTTAGTGTTTGGGCTAATCCTGACCTCCTGCTGCTTCTAGTTCCTCTACAAGGTTTATATTTTTCATACCTACTCCTTGAAGTTATTGTTTAACTTGTGTATTACTCCCTGTAGCCAAAATACTCTTTCCTGGGGCGGGGGGGGGGGGGGGGGGGGGGAGAAAAGCATGATTTTATCTAAAGGATCTACAGAATTCTTATTTTAAAAAAGAGCAATAGTTTAAAATTAAAGTGAAAATAAAGCAATCTTACAGTAATTCCAGTTTTCAGTAATCCGAATAGTGATATGGTCCCTATGTACTTGAATTAGCAAGGTTTCATTGTATTTCAGTTTAAAGCATAGCTGCATGGGTCTCACCTCAGTAAATGGCAAAATTTCCATGGAAGGCAAGTAATGGTGCAACCACTTGGAGTCTTTTGAAACAGACAGTGTTATACAAATGTTGAATTACCACAATAGCAAAAAATTTAGCTCAGGCGGTTGGCCTATAGGTATATGTATAGCACAGGAGTGATCTAAAGAGTTACAGGTCCCCTCTAAAGCCAGACTCTTTATTTCTATATCGCTTTTACACTCCCCTGATTCAGCAGTCTGCAGCTTCTGCCGTCTTTATCAGATTTGGTCATTTATGGGAAAATGCCTTTCGAATAAGCACCTTAAGATGCTTGACTATATGATGAATTTTTAGGATCATAAAGTGAGATAAAAAAAGATTCTTGGATACCACTGGGCACAAAATATGCCAGAGGATTTCTCCTCTCCTCCTCCCCCCCTCCCATCCCAAACAATCCTTTTCAATATTGAACAGGTCTGAGAACAATCCAATCCACAAGGTCAAGATAGGGTCAGTTTTCCTGACCTGCTTGCCCCCACCTCTTGATAATCTAGAAATGAAAATCAATTCTTGTCTTCGAGCTTGTGAGGAGCTCATAATTGCTTTAGACTAAAGCACCGAGTGCCTGCTTTTTCTGCCACCTTTCAATTCTTGGAGATGGGGATGTCATTTTTCAAGTCGGGTGCACTGTCAGGATTAGATTGCGTGGTAACCAAGTAGAAAGATTTCTGCTCGGAATGAGATTTGTTCTCATTGCTGTGCCTTTTACTCAGGTCCAAATTCTTTTTTTCACTATTATCTATAGGGATATCATAATATGCTTTGAGCAGATTACCTATGGAAAACTATTTTTTTCTTAGGGCCAAAATTGGAGCTCTTTTATAGCAGCTAGAATTAATGGATAAATAGAAACTGAGGCTACATTTGGTTCTTGATCTTTCGTTTACTTTACACTTTCTGCCACAAATCTTACCGGTCAAATGTCGGTGGAATTACACCTTATGTTTTTTTAACTATAGCTTTTTAGCCAAATAAACTAAAACCTGGTATCTTTTCCATTATGATAGAACTCTTCTAGGCCATTTTGGATGGCTGTGAATTGCTGTCCCTCAAATGGCAGCTGTCCCACGGGGCTCACCTGGCACAGTGGGCTCTGACAGGCAGGTCACTGCCCCGTGAGTCAGGAGAGTGGGGCTGGAAGCCTGGTCCCACCAAACTCCCAGTTAAGGGAGGAGGGGACTTACTTAGGACCATACTCCCTTCTGATGAGATTTCCTGTGTGAGCCTTAAACCTCAAATCTTTAACACCTTATCTGCAACAATTTACAAAATGGAGAAAAAAAAAAGGGGGATCCAGCTTTTTTATGTGAAGGAACCTGAGGACTGTGTAGGGAAGGTTCAAAGGAAGAGTGATGTATCACTTGTTTTTCAGCAGGTTGTTTTTTTTTTTCCTTTTTACACCTTATGACTGTGTGCATATCTATTTTCATCTGTCCTGATTAAAAACATTATTTGTGATACTGGTGAGGACTTGACTTCTACAGTTTGTCTCCTTTATGCCTAATATTATGGCTGTTATCTAAAGAAAGGTCACCCTCACCTTTGGGGAGGAAGACTATCTTTATGTGGCTTTTGTTCCTGGGATTTTGAGAAGCTCTTCTGCTAAACAACTCCAGCATTTCTGAAAGTACAGGTATCCTACATACCTACCTTAAAATTAGAGAGAAGGCAGCTCTTTCCCCACTACTCTTCTGCTGCTTAGATTTGTGGTTTGGCCATAAAAGCCATTTGGATGACAAAAGAAACCATAACTAAGACAGTGATTTATTGCTAGAATGATTTTTTTAAAAAATATATAGTGAATGAACATTTTTATATCTGTTTTTACTTCATTTGGCAGCTGAGAGTTTTAGTAAGGAGAGCTGCCAAGAATTACAGTAAAATAAAGCCTAAATAATTAATTCTGTCAGCAATTGAGGGTAGAAGATCAATAGCTAACAATAGTTTCAAAGTTAGGGGGGAAAAAAAGAGAGGGAGGAGGAAAGAAAATCCTTGCTTTAGATCCTGCCAGAATAGGCAAAGTAAGGTCAAGATTAAAGTAAAAGTTGGTTTGGTTTGTTCTTTGTTGGTTTTTTTTTTGAGATCCATGCTGGCTCTTGGTTCTTGTTTTCAGAGACTCTGTCGCAGCAGGTAAGCTCACAGAGTAAATGTACTGTGAAGCCACAGAAAAGTCTGATGTGCTGATGGCTTGGCAGTATCGAACTTTCTTTCCTGACAAAGAAAAGCAAAACAGAAGGGCATCGTTCACAAAGCAAAGCCCATTCCTCTGCTGATACCAGCTGGTCCAGGGAAGCTGCATCAGGTAATGGCAGCAAAGTCTCTCTCCCATCTTTCTCCTCTCTTCGTGGATTTATCCTTCCCTTTCTCAGGCCACTCGCCGATGGCAGTACCTTATTTGTGTTGATGAAAGGAGGCTTGAAGCCAAAGGCCCCTCTTCGCCCTTCTTGTTGTCAGTGAGAACTGCACCCACTGATTCTGAATTTTGCAATTTGAATTACACTGACTGACACTAAGAATCAGCATTGCTTTTGAATGGGGAGGGAAATAATACGTATTTAAATCGGTTAGGTCCCAAATACATAAGTTTTATTCAGGTATGAACTTTGCTCAGAACCACAACTGTCTCTTCCCTGTACTAACTTTCTTTTGTACTAACGTATAAAAGAAAACAAAGAGAATTTTTCAGTTCAGTATGATCAGAAACACCAAAATCCTCAGTTTACAGTCCTATGCTCGTTACACTGTCCCCATAAGGCAAGTTCTGGTTTCTTGGGTGGATTAGCAACATTCTGAAGTTTTAACATATTTATTGTGTCTCAGCACTTGTTAATATGTAACTTTAATTCTGAAGGCCCTGTGACTATTAATTGACTTTGTGTTTTTAGAGAAAATAGTTTTCAGCTCAGTATCATTTCTTTTTTGTCGCCACTTGCCTTTTCTGTGCAGAAAAGTCTGGGGTTCTCAGATGGGTTTGTAAACAGAAGGTGCAGAGGTGTCAACCAAAGACTTCCCTTCTGTTTCTCAAATAAAAAATTTTAAAAATAGAAAGAAAAATGAAAACATTTTCTGAACAAATGTAATTTGAGAGCCGGAGTGACTTTTTCTTCATTTCTTTGTTTTTCTTTTGATAATTACACCATATCCCTATAATATATTCTGCACTGAATTATTGATATGCACTTTCAACCTCAGCCCCCAAGTCCTACTGCTGTTTCTGACTGGGAATAATAAACACACTTCCCTCTTTAACGTGCCCCTTGAGAAGCAACTAAATACAAATATTTATCACCACCTTCCTTGCCTGTACGCATCGTCCTAGCTGTGGATGTTGAACCCCAATTTTTTTCCTGTTACCTCTTGTTCCTGTGGTCTGTGCGGGGCCAAGTGAGCTCAGGCTGGGACCTGGGGACCTGTCCTGCTGGTGGGACTGGGGTGGCTCCAGGGCGGTGCAGGGTGGCCCAGATGTTCTTGCTCGGCCTGGGCACGGGGTCTGATGCAGAAGGACACATTGCTTTCGGAGTCTGCAGGTTGGGGAGAAAGGAGGTTTCCTCCCATAGCTTTTGGGAAATGAGGCCTGTGAGAGCTGGTAATTAATACACACGCCCCTTGGTCACCCCGTTTTTACAGCCCTTTTTAGAACTCCTACAGATGCAGCAGGCTCTTGTTTGGCAATTTAATTGCCGGTTTAATCATGCTTTTCTAAACCAGGTTTACAAAAGCTGGTGATTTTAATGTCCCCAATTTAGGATGTCCAGCCTGAACTACATGAGGAAGTCCAAGCAGCACTCCGGAAGCCACACAGGGCAATGAAAACTGCTTTTTTTTTTTTTTTTTTTCCCCCATGGCATTTCATTTTGACTTGCAAAGCCACTTTCAAGACAGCGAGTGCTTCAGACCTTTAGCACACTCAGGGCTCTATTAACTCGTATGGCTGCTGGATGTTGATCTAGATGCAAATCACCTCAAAAATGAAGCCATCTATCTGTAGATCTTCACTCAACAGGAGCAATATTTACTTTTTTTAGCCCTTACTTAATGCACACAGCATTATGTATTATATGGGTAGCACGAACGGTAGATAAATCTAGGTTCTGGTTTTGACACGCAATGGTATTGCTAATAAAAGAAAAATGTTTCAGACAACTTTTGTATAAATCATGGTTATTTCTGTAGCAGATTAAACAATAGTTTGGTCCCTCAGGATATTCATGAACAGATGAAACATTAACCACTGGGTCTTAAATGTTTTATAAATCTGCAGTACATTCCTGCAATGGAGAAATAAAAACCATGATTTATAAGTCAGCAGTCCATGGAGAGATAGTTACTTTTGCAGAGACAGGGCTGCACACTTGGTAGGGCTGGTACATTTTGCTTATCAAAAACCGGGATGGTCTCAGATGAGTTGCATTCGTGCGGTGAGTTGCAGCTCATTGTGCACGAGGAGTAATTTGTACAGTAAATACAGGATTTATTTGCTTGTGTGCAATAGCTGCATCTCTGGACTTGCAGGACCCAGGTTGCCAGACAAGCAGCGGATGCAGTGAAAATCCAAAGGTGGCCATTTCTCATAAACTTTTAATGCAGGACTTTTAATGCAAATATAATTTGGGGTATCCTTTATAATACAGGCTATCTGGCAATCCTAGAATGGGGTCAGGTCACAGCCTGCCTTGAGCACGTAGCAGAGAATTTCAGCACTGGCCAGGAGAAGGCCAAAAGGTCATCTTGGGCCCAAAGGCAATGTCCTCCCGGCAAGGTGGAGAGTGGGTCTGAGGGAGGTTTAATGCTGCCGCACGTCATGGCACAAGATTTCCATCCTCCCCGCTGACTGCAGGTTCAACCAATTGTTTATTTAAGGGTAGGTGAGAGTATATGGGGTCGATCCCTTTCTAATCTGGGTGATATGGACAATTTAGCCACCTCCGCTTGCCTTGGCTCCTGATTGCTGTGATGTGCTGGTGCCCAAACTGTTAGGACAGGAATATTAGGTCTCAGCTCCCACGGTTAGCTCCGCATAGGCGTAACTTCAGCTGCAGGCATCATTTCACCTCCCCTTTTCAAAACGGGCACGGGCAAATCCCTTTCACTTGCCGCAGTCCTTCCGCAGAGCGACGACAAGAAAACCTGGGAGCCTCCGAGGGAGCTTCTTGCATATCATTAGGTGTTAATTATGAGCAACGTCGCTATTTACTCCGTGCTGCGTTGAGTGTCACGCGCTTCTTCTCAATCCAAGAGGTGGGAATACGCTCTGCTGGTGAAACTGGGGCGTACGGGCCAGCCTGGGGAGAGGTGGCCGGAACGCGCAGTTCTCGTTCGGGGGAAACACCGGGGTGTGGGCCACCCGGCTTTCCGTCCAAACCGGGAGGCGCTTTTGCCGGGGGGGGCAGAGGGGGCGTCCAGCCGCGGGTGTCCGAGACCTGCTGCCCGTCACGGCGGCCGTGAGCCCTCTCTCTGCTCGCACCCACCCGCACGGCCGCGCTCCGTCCCGGCCGTTCCCGCCCGCCGGCGCGCTGCCGCCAGCAGGGGGCGCTCCGCCACCGCGCAGAGGCCGGCGCGCCCGCGGGTCCTGCGGGTGCCGCCGCCCCGGAGCTCGGCCCCTTGACGGCCGCGGCTGGGCGCCGACACGCGTGTCCGCCTGGGGGCGCCTGGGGGCGGCTCTCCCCGCCCACACGTCACGTGCGCCCCTGCGCGCCGGCACCTACCCCACACCTGCGTGCAGGTGCCCCCTCCGCGTACCCCGGGGGGGGGGGGGTACCTCGGCAGGGGCGTCACGCCCACTCCTTCCCCACGGCAGAACCCAAAGCACGAAGGACCTCTGGTGCCGCCCGGCCCCTCCGGGCACCCCCCGAGGCGGAGGGCAGACGGTGTTTGTGCGAAAACGGGGCGCGCAAATCAAACACGCGTATCTAAAAACCGACCCCGGCTTGATCCAGTGGGGTTTGAGGACGGAACTGAACCAACTTAGAAGGCCGAGGCCCAAGCCTTAGGAACGCAGACTATGTGCCGTAATTGCGCAGAGCCTGTTTATTTTAGCCACCAACCTCAGCTAGAAATCAAGAACTACTTTTCAAAATACCAAGCGGTTGCAATTGTTCAGCTGCGTGTGTTTTCCCCGACGTGCCGTGGTCTTTCTAAGATGCCTCTTCTAGGTTTTGGGAAATCAAGATGCTACAATCATCACATGCTGTCACTTACACATCACTGAAGTCCACCCATTTATAAACCGACAGTAATTTATAATTACATCGAGGCCTGGCTGTCCATTTGTGCTCCATGCCCAGTGATATTGATCTGTGTGCTTCTGAGAGCGGGAGTTAAGCAACTTCATTCCCGCACTGCTGGCTGATTGATAACAGAAGGCTACAGCTAGTGGGTTTTGTTTCCACAATACAGTATTGTTCAAGAACATAATAATTTAGCGATACTGTGAGGTTAGAGCACTTACAGCTTATTGTCTCACTGGGCAATCATCTCAAGTTTGGCCTGGAATATTCGCGGGCTTTTGTTTTTTTAATAAAGGCGCAAATTAATTTGAAATCAGAATCTTTCCAGGGTATGGAGCAAAGCCTGCTCTTAGCTCTGGGCAGGCAACCAGTGCCAGGTAGGCAAAGACTTTATTTCAGATTTACTTCAGTATAAAGCAAAGCCTTGGCCTTGTAAAGAAGCCTTTTAAAATGATGTATGTTTTTTCTGTGTGTGTTGTGCAGCCGTCACAGAGCTAGTCATTGCGTTGGTAACGCGACAGCTAAAGTAGCTGTTTTCATATTTCAGGGCTTAGCACTATCTGCAGATGCCAAGGAAGCAATCCAGAAACTCAAAGGACAGCCCAGAGCAGATAAAACACTTTTTGTTTTACCTTCAATCTGAAAAAAAAAAAAAAAAAAAAAAGGAAATTCTCATGCTGATACAGAAATAAACTTTTATGTGATGGTGTAAGTTCACATAAATAGGTTTTGAGGCTAGCAAGCCAAGGGATCAGCATCTTCAAGCCCTGCGGGCATCGGGAAGGCAGTGCCCTCGAGGTGGTTTGTGTTACGCCTGCTCGGGCCCTTCTGGGCTGGAGGGGAAAAATGAGGGGTAGGAAGGAAAGAAGGAAAAGGCCAGTTGCACCAAACCTTTAGCTCCGCCACAGAGCTGGTGGAGTTGAGAAATCTGTGCAGTGACCCTGAGAAATGCAAAATAAACAGAAAACATGGCATTCATGTTGATAAATTCCTCAAGTGAAGGCTGGAAACTTGCTGATGCTGGACATGGTGCCCAAGCACAGCGAGCCAAGCGTTAACCCCGTGTTCCTTGGCATGGGGTTATAGTGAGCACTTTGCTCCTTCTCATCACTGAAAATACTGAATGGCTGTCTGGAGGCGGCGACAGCTGGGTGGCAGTGCTGCCATCATGCTCACGGCCGCGGCCAGCATCGCTCAGAGCTCCCCGCCTGCCTGCTCGACAGCCCATCCACAAGCTTAATAAATCAAGCCTTGGATCTCCCACTCCTCGCCGCCTGCCAAGGCTGGAGTTTGGCATGCTTCAGACACAGCACAGCGGGAGTATTTTTATGCAGCCTCACCTCTGTGCAGTCAAACACTCCCCACTTGTGTTCGTGAGTTCCGAGCACCTTCCTCACCTCTGGAGCATCGTGGCTGCTGTCAGGCCTCTGTCCCCAGGCAGGAGCCCTGAGAGCAACAGTCCACTCTTTACATGTGGGAAATCATCATCGAGGGGTGTCTCCCACATTTTCCTTTCTAGAGGAGCCAGAGATCTGGTATTAGCAGATCAGAGAGGGTTTGTGCCTGGAGAGGGCGACACCATGTTGGCCCCTGGAGACTGGCATTGTTGTTCATCTTAGTTTCATCAGGTGTGGTTCAAAAAAGTAAGGATGGAGCCTAGAAGCATCTGAATGCTCTTTGCTTTTGAAAAAATACAACAAGGGCTCTTCTGGCTGCCTTTGAAGGGCACAGAAATCCCCCTCTGTTAAACTCTTGCTTTCACTTCATTCCTTGCAAAAGAAGTTGTGGATGTCCCATCATTGGAATTGTTCAAGGTCAGGTTGGACAGGTCTTTGAGCAACCTGAGCTAGTGATAGATGTCCGTGCCCACAGCAGGCAGGGTGGACTAGGTGATCTTTAAAAGTCCCTTCCGACCTAAACCATTCTTTGATTCTATGAAAACCGTTTCACAGGGACCCACTGCATTTTCACTGGCTTAAGGTTCCCAGGCACTATTGCCCCTTGGGGCACCGTTCAAGATATTTTGCATAATAAGAAGGAGGACGGCACCCTAACAGGTGATTCCCACCTCCACAGGTAGGAAGGCTTCTCTGTCAGGGACTGGAAGGTAACATTAAACCTAACTCAGTGACCTCCCAGATTTCTTCCTGCTGTGAAAACAATGTCAAGAAAAATCTGTTGATGAACTTTGCTGAATGTATTTCCCAACAACAGAGTCCTGACAGTATCAGGAATAATCAAGGATGCAATTCTGTTCCTGCATCCATGTCTGCTGGGTTCGTCCAGGTGCTCAATTTTGATTTTTTTTGTGTGGAGGCTGCTGATCTACTAGAAACTACATCAAAACAAGTTAATTCATTTCAGAGAGGACATTGAGGAGTCTGGTGATCAAGGAGCAATGGGTCCAGTGCTATGGTGCTGTCGTCTTCATTGGTTTCCATTACCATTTTCTGAAACCTACACTGTGAATGGTATCTTTTCTCTTGAAAGTAACATTTTTGCTATAGGAAGAGGGCCCACAAGGTGGCTCAGGTGGAAAAGAAATGCAGAGATTTGATCTCTGGCTAGCACATACAGGACAGTGTGATGGGAAAGTGCTGCTCTGGAACAGTTATTTGAGACTGTTCCAAAAGATCTGTTGATTTGAATTCAGCTGATGATGAAGAGGTGCAGAATATCAAATCATTGCCAATCAGTGCTGAGGGGAACCTCATCTCATACCCACTCGAGAGACCAAGGACTGAGACACAGTAGCCTGGACAGGCAATGAAAATTTTACCCTTGTGATCCAGATCTAAGGGCTCTGCCCTTCTGACTTGCCCATAAGTACCTTCTCCAAAAATTAAATGTACCCAAGTAAGACTGACAAGCAGACATCTTTCAGCATTTTCTTCTGAGTCAGTCAAGGAAGTTTCTTTGGAGCCAAGAGTTGCCTCTCTTGTTTGGCAAATCTTTTCCAAAGCCTGCAAAGTCATTTGTATTATTACAAGATATTTACAAACCGAGAAGTACAGAATCTGTGTGGCTAACAAATGGCTCATGGCAATAATTCATTATCCTGCAGTTTATAATGCCTGATTAGCCATGGGGTATTGTTTTTGCTCTCTGAGTGGATGATGAGAAATTTAACAGTTGAATGATGAATGGAGAACAATATGTAAGCCTATTGATATAAGTTCTAGGTAATGCAGGATTTCTAGGCATTCATTTATTTCTCTTTGAATCATTTGCATAGTCACACAAAACACAAGCAAAAGAAACCTATCTGTAGCCCACAATTAAATGCAAGTCAGTCCTAGAGATACATAGCAGTTTCTTCTCATCACAGTCTGAACTATCATCCCAACTAGTTTCTGTCCCAAATGTCAAATTCGGAAAATTACAGCAAAATTAGAAGAAAAATCATTTCTGCATCATCTCCATTGCAGTTTTCAAGGAGTAACAAGTAACCAATATAATATAAATGATACTAGAGATAGATGGCAGGGTTTGAATTGCCTGACTAGGGCAGATTAGGAGTACTGCGGTTATCTGATTGTTTTGCTTTGTTCTTGCATAAAGAGTTGCCCAATAGATTGCTATCCTCTTTGCTAAAAAGTGTCGGCTGAAAGGTCACCAGATGGATGCTTTGGTAAAGTGAGACTAGTCCTTATTTAGCAAAGATGGACACTTTTGTTCTCTGACTCACATGGTTCCAACTACAATATGCAAAGCCTTTCAGATGAAGCATCAGGGAGCCTCCTGTAACTTCCCTGAGACAAATGTAAATGGTCCAGGCAATAGCCTTTCTGTCTTAAATGCCTTGTTAAGTATCCGAGTAGACCTATTCAAAAGCATGCAGAAGAGAGTGCTGCCTGTCTTTTTATAGTTACCAGTGACAAATTTCTCCCGAAGAAGTAGAATAGCGATTCTTGCTGACATGGAATAACAGTTTCTCAAATCTACTGAAAAGAGAGTGACAGTACAGAAAGTCCCAAAGTTTAGAGAGAAATTTCCAGTGCTGTATGTTGGAAACAGAAGCCTTTAGGATATCAGTTTTGCTAAAAGGAAACAAGCATCTATGCCTGTTGTGCTTATCCTATTCAGCACTTATCACTGAAAAAGCCGACACCAGAACCAGGCAATTTTTTCACATCTGAAGTGCAGATGGTGGGAAGGATGCCTCGCTGGGATGCATCGTTGCCACAGGTACGTTCTCACACACCCATTCCTGCAGTGAGAATGGTTTCATAATCAACTGCCTTCATCAGCTTCTCTCAAAACACGAAGAACAGAGGCAGGTCAACAAAAGCTAGCACCCGGGACTGGGATTCCCCCCACTAACAAATGGACTTGCTCAGTGCTTTTAGGGATGCCTCCTTCAAAATCTCCTGAAGTCCTGGCCTTCAGCTCTCACGTTTGCACCAAGACATTTCTTATCAGTACATGAGGGAAGAGAGGTAAAAGATACAGGGCTTTGATCCCAAAATATTCCCACAGATACACCAAGACCCGAGAACCCAGCATATTTTCATCCTGGTAAGTCTTTAGTATCCCCCTTTGATGACTCTTCCCCTCCTCTTTAAACACTGAGGATGTTATTGAGGGGGTTCAGCAGCCTTTAAGCTGGCAGGAAGCCCGATTAAAGTCTTTTGACACCAAGCCTTCACCACCAAGGGTGGTGGTGGCCAAGGGCCGTGAAGCACTTCTGCTGGCCCCAGGACTGCTGCTGGGACACCCTCAGTCCTGCTCCTGCCCCTGCTCCCGCGGGGCTCCGCCAGCACCCCAGGAATGCCTCAGACCGTTGCTCTCCATAAGGTTATCCTCCTCCCCAACAGAAAACAAAATTATTCTGCTTCATGCTACCACTCATTACTTTGCATTACTCCTTTGCTTTAGGAGGTCGTTACTACCTCTTAATTTTATAACCATGCTGGTTAGCAAAGCTAGATGCAAAAACTGGTCACTTACATTATAAAACTGTAGTGATTTAGGAATTGCTTCAAACCAAAGTCCTATGCCAAATGCATTTAGATAAGATTAACTAGTTTTGCCTAACATTTTTTAGGCAGTGTTTCCATAATAGCAACAGTATGAGATACTGAGGATGCGGCGATCTGATGAATGACCAAAGTAAGGGTGACTTAGAAATTACCTTTTCCACGGATGAAAGAAATTAATCAAATTGGACTTATCTCAAAACCCAAGCTCCTATTAGATACATACAAAAGCAAGGCCCTCCATATGAAGACAGTAACTGTCCTCAACAGCCATGGAGTTTACCTGAATTGAATTTTGGGGGGAAAAGACTGTACAGAATATACATCTTTTTTAATTAAAATGATTCAAGTTAGGTCCAGGCACTCATGACCTCTGGTGGGAGCTTTCATCTCTGTGAAGACCGAAAACCTAGCTGGTGGAAACCCTCTCCTGAAATTGTTTTTCTCTGCCATAGTGCTATATCTTCATGGTTATATATTTTACCTGAGCCTGGTCCCCAGCCCTGCCACATCCCGATGATCCCAGCCCTGCAGGCTGGGGAAGGGCACCCACCATGCCAGGCCACACCAACAAGCGATGTCATGATGGCTGCTCACCTCTCTCTCTGAAGAGATGGGGGGCAGTGACACTCTACCAAAGCCACGTGAAAACTGAATTTCTACAGCTGATCTCAAAAAAGCAGCAGCAGATCGAAAGCCTGGGGGAAAGGAGCACCAGGGAGCTTTTCTCCAAACAAAGACAGTGGCGTGAGTTGGATGCAGGGTGTCCACCACTGTTTTTTGTGCTGGAGCTGTGGAAAGGAACTGGCCTCATCCCTCTGCGGGAGGAAGGTCCCTGCCAGGGAAGGGAAGCCAGTGACACCCCCAAGGAAACTGATAGCAGGCACAGTGATAACTCTCTAGAGCTGAAATTAGCTGTACGCATAAACTTTATGTGCCTTGTCTATGGGGTGGCCGATGGGGCATCCCAGGGAAGTGTACCCCAAGAGGGACACACGCAGTGATAACTCCATCGGATACTGCCCCAGCCTCCGGTAACCTGTGGCCCAGGCTGTCCGTGTCCCCAGCTGGTGGCCAAGCACCCAAAGAGTGGCTGGTCTGCCAGCAGCCAGAGGTCACTGGCCCCTGGGAAGGCTTTCAGACCTGTTAGTGTCTAAAAATACCAAATGTTATACCAAAAGGCAGATGTAAAAAGAAAACTATGTTTGATATAAGATGCTTAATTACAGACATTCATCAGTTACAAATCTTGTGGCAGCTGAGGACCTAACCCTCTGCATGCAGAAGGGGCAGGTTCGGTCTTAAAATATTTACAAATTTTCCAGGCCATGATTAAAAGCTCTAAGTGCTACACCTGAGGCATAAACAAACTGAATCATATGTCACATCTCCTGAAATTTAACCATCATTTCCAGTTAACTGATCACTGACTGAAGTCTCAGGATATTCTGGGCATATTTTCTCCCCACTTTACAGAATTATGCATTTTTTACTTTTTTTGCATCGTTTTAGAGTGGCTTTTCATGTTTTCATGCAAGCTTTGTTCAGACAGTCTGTAGATTTAAGACATGGGTTTTGCTCAGAAAGATGTGCTCTGAGCTCTTCAGTGAGTGCCAGGCAGTTTGGCCTGATGGGCGCATTCCCAGAACACATGAGGAAAGGGTTAATACAGAGCCATTTGCCAACCTGGAACACAGGAAATGATGGATCAGTGTCCTAAATCAGCATGCATGATAGCAATCACATAAACAATGTATGAGTGGGATGATGGATTATACCATTTACAGTATGTGAAAGCTTGCTTAATTTCTTTTCTTCCCCAAAACTGAGGGTTAGCAGTAAAATGGACATAAGTTAAAGCATTGCATTAGCTTTTCTTAAGGAGAGTATTAAAATCTTGAATACAAAGTGTTGTAGGTAGTACAGACACCAGTAAGTGTTTTTCAGCTAAGAAATTGTAAGGAAAAGAAAGGAGCATAGTTAGTTAATGTTTCTTCTGGGAAATTCTTCCTTTTTGTTAAATATCACCATTTATTAATCATATCTAGGCAATTCCTAGCTTAATGGTACATTCAAAGTAGATTATTTGAAACTTAATTTGGAATTCACTCAAATTCAGTTCTCTTATACCATAGAAAAGTCTTCAGTCTTTGAAAGGCTGATCTTTAGATTAAATGCTTTCCTCTCTGGAGGAAAACCACTAGCTTACATCTGTGAGAATGCAGTTGAAGTACTGGCACTGCAAAAGGATTTCTCAGATTTTTTTTTCCCCCATATTTCTAGAGTTTCCTTGGAAAATATGCTGTCTGACCTCCTGAGGGAGCAAAGCATCTTCTCCACAAATTGCGTTGGAGAGCTTGGAAGGAAAGCAGCCATTTGCTTCCGCGTTGTGCTCTGTGGGTTGCTAATTTGAGTTTCTGTAAAATGGAACCAGCTTCAAGTGCCTCAAAGGATTCCTATCAAGTGCTGACATTTCCAGATAAGGAGAACATTAGCTCCTACATTGTCTTTCTCTGCAGCTTCAGCAGGCTGGTTCCTAGCCCTCTTGCTTTACAATACTGCTGTATATTTACTCTAGCTTTTGTTTTTAATGCCAAGTGTCTAGAATTACTGGGAAGATTTCTACGCTGTAGGGAAGAACATGGTTTTTCATGAGATGGAAGCAGCCTAGCAGAAGAAATGAAAAAGTGTAATTTTTATAGGTCTTGAGGTGAGGAATAGCAAGTGTTATGAGCGTAATTTAATGGGGCAAAGTCCCCTCAGGTATTTGAAAGCCTCAAGAGGCTATTGAAAGAAGGAAATTAATTCAAGAATGTCTTGCCCGTCAGGTTATTGATATTAGGAGTGGGTTTTGCTAAGGGCTGCTGTGTAGGAGGGAGAAGTCTGGTGTCCACAGATATGTGAAGTGGGCACGGCTGAGTGGTTGGCATCCAGTACCCTTGTTTGCTGCTGGATCCTGATGAATATCATGGCCTTCAACGCTACTTCAGTACTGAAGGTCAGGTCTGGTCCTCGTCCCACTGATGCTCCTGCCCCACTGATGCTCCTGCCTAGCTGGACCTGGGCACTGTTCCTGCCTGGTCCATATGCCCCAGCTCCCCAGCCTGCAGGACAAGTGGGGATGCACAGAAATAGCACGAATACCACAAGTTTCATGTTTTTCATCATGGCTTGCTGAAGGACCTCAGACAGCTTCTGCAAGTGCTGGTGGATGGAGTCAGCGTAAGGGCTGACAAGGCCATCCTGGCCTCACGTTGTTCTTCCCCGAGAGGCTCTGCTGGGGCCATTCAGAGAGAGAAACGTGCCCAGAGTCCTGCAGCACTTCACCATCAGTAATAAAGTCACGCCTGCAATTAAGTTCCCTTGCTGCGACAAAAAAAGCAGTCCCAAAGCACCCTATCAAGTGCCTTCTCTCAATTAACTTGAGAAGAAGTGACATTTCATCACTTGTGTAATGAGCTTAATAACATCTGATGTTCACTTAATACTGTTATTGGTGGCTGACCATGAAATAAAGCCAGGTTGATAGGGATTAGTGGCTTTAATGCCAAGGATAACTGGTTTGGAAGATGGTCACTTCAATTTTTCACTGAGTTCATTATTATTGCTATTATCTGTACTGCTGGTGTTATTTCTATAGCAGCATTAGGAAGGCTTCATTACTTACCACTATACAAGTACATGCCAAAAAAGTGACCATTGCCACAGGCAGTTTGTGCCCTGCAGGGGAACACACAGTACTGGCCTGCTGGCATTGCCGCTGCAGGACTATGGTACTGCCTGTGAGCCCTCTAGAGTTGTTGTTGTTGTCATTTGCCAGCAGGGACTGGATTTTTCTCTGTTCAACAGATACCCAGCAATGAAAGAACTGAAAAATGAACGACACAAGAAGTTACAGAGCAGATTAATAGAATTAACGGTAACAACTATCCAGTCCTGGGAATCGTCTTCAGAGGTTTAAGCTTCAGCTGACCTCCTTTTTTCAAACAGTTTATTCTGTTCATCAGTCTTTATTATTATTTTAAGGCAAAAAAATAAACAAACCCTCCCCAAAGTAGGATTCTGTTATTACATCTATTTAGAGCTTTTGAG
Organism: Buteo buteo; assembly: GCF_964188355.1. NCBI lineage: Eukaryota > Metazoa > Chordata > Aves > Accipitriformes > Accipitridae > Buteo > Buteo buteo. The sequence goes on from NC_134172.1 coordinate 37,546,630, forward strand.
GATGAAACATTTATCTCATTTTCTGGTTCAGTTTTGAAAATACACTGGCCACTGTTTGCTGTTGTTCCTCCCCTGCTCTTGTTAGGATGACAGTCAGCTCCGAACAGGATGCTGCGCATTGGCAGCACTGGGGCAGAATTAGTTTTTGAAGGTGCACAGTGTTTGGACTTGTGAGCAAGGGCCTTGATATGGTAAAATCGTTCACTCACTTCTCGTTTGAGCTGCCTCGGAAGCAAAAGCGATTCGAAAGGCGGTTTGCTTCTGCACTGGGATCAGTTTCGTCGACTGTTTGACTGGCATTGCACACGAACACTGGTTTTCCAGGGTTGGCCTTCATACCTCATACAAAACCAACCGTCAAGCTGCCACAGCGTCATTTATTGCAGAGTATTGCTGCACAACCTTCACTAATGAACAGAAGCAGCCGGATTTCTCCTAGCACCAAGGAAATTTTTCTCTATGTCCGATGTCTTTCACTTCTCCTGCTCTTAGTTATAAATATTCTAGTGCATGAGCTCAGATGAATAATGCTTATACTACAAATAACTAAAGCTGAGGAGCTCTGTATTTAAAGGTGAAGAATTGTTTATTTTGGAATACAAAGTGGGTTTTTTTTTCTTTTTTTGTTTAGCAGCTTTCAAAAGTGAACAAAGCCTTCTATGAAAGAATTGAAATGATAGGGTTGTGGTTTTATTTTTAAACCTAGAAACTCAGGTACAGATTTCTATCCAGCTTAGGTTTTAAGGCAATTTTCAATAATTAAAAAAAAAAAAAGAAAAAAAAATGAGGGGGGCAAGGAGCCCTGTAACTATGAACATGAATATATATCATGTCAGCAAAACCTTTCTAATTGATTATTCTGTTTTCAAGCGGCCTCATCTATGCTGTTTTTTTTTGTCTTCTGTGCAACTCTGCCATTAAGAAACTTCTATGATTGCGCAGTTCAAATCTACACAGGGAATCCGAGATTTTATTGTTCCTCTTTTGTGAGGCTGCGGTTAGTAATGACTTAAGTAATGCTTCATAATCCATTTGTTGTCTAGTATCTCCTTGAGGAAGACAGACAAGTTTGAGTCTTCTCTTTACAAAATAACTCATCAATACATTTCTTCTTGGCAGAGCTGTACTAATTTAAACCTAAGAATAAGGAATTAAACAAACACAGGGAGGACTGTTTTTGAGTAACTGAAGACTTGCAATACATTGCAGATATCTTTTTGTTTTGAAAGTGCCGAAGTGAAAATAGAAGCTGGATTTTGGTTTTGTTCTCCCATAAAATAATTCTGAGAAGCAATGCTAAGAAAATTATGAGATGAACCAGGATAAACATCTCTGGCATATCGAGGGATTTATTCATTCGGGACAATATGGCAGAGAAACCCACAAACTGACAGGATTATGGGTGCAGATCTTGCCCAAAGCCATGCTCAGGATTGCCTTATTACTGCAGCTATTCAGCAGAGAGCCTTTCCAACCTGCCTTTTAAATTTGCCCCTGCCAAACCGCTGCAGGCCAAAACCAGTCATTTTGCATTTGGCTGCTACCTGTTACCATTCCTTTCTTTTCCAGCTAGTAAGCACCTTAACCCCTGTGGTGCCTGCTCTATTTTTTCCTTTGATGTTCACATTAAAATGGGTCACGTTTGAAACTTCTGCATTGTTGAATGGGGACCATGACTGTTGAAAAGCAAAAAAACCTTTAACAACTTTAAACAGGCTACAACATTAACAGCTGCATCTTTGCTTGCAATGTTTAACAAGATGCACATCACTAGTTTTGCAGTTCCTCGTGCAAATTCAAATGCCTTCAAAGATGCCTTTTTCCTAGGCATAGACATTGCCCAGTCACCAGCTCCAAAAACCAATAGCTAGTTCCTGTAGGCATGTTGCACATCAGTGCTTCAGCAAAGCGAGAGGAGCAGTACCTTCAAAAGGGAGGCCCACTGCAGGAATAGGTCTGGCACTCCAGTAAAGAGCAGGAATAAAAACATCAAACAAGTTCTATCAAGAGAAGGCTGGATCATGTTAATTATGAGCCTACATAAACGTTTAAGATTATGCATGACTGTCAACACACAATGGACTGTCCATGTCGTCAGCGGAAGGCTTGGACACAGATCAAGTGTAGAAACTCGCTTGCATTTTCAGCTTGTGCAATAACTTATTTGTTCATTTTAAGTCAATACAAACCATCTCCGGCCTTCCTTAGGTTTGTCGGTCCCTAAATGACCTTCCTCACTCTTTGAGTACTCCTCTATAATACTGTGGGGATCGTCATTGTAATGGCTTTGAAAGAAATCCCAACAAGTCCAAAGACGACTCCGCTTGAAGTGCCATGGGCAATAAATGTGCTACCAACGCATCCTGTCACTGGCAGCCTTGTCTCCTAAAGACCTGCTCCGGAGCTGCAGCCCAGCTCACTGTCTACACCGTGTCCCCCCTGCAAAAAAGGTAGGTTTTGCTGTCTGAGAGGGAACAGGTAGGCATGTAATCTAGGTCCAGATCTTGCTCCACCGCACTTGTGTTAAACACTCTAGAGAGTATATTTGCAACACTAAATCTCTCTTTGTTTATATTCAACCTGCTGATCAGGTATGTGTCAATTTAAGAAGTAGTATTTCCCAGTTCATTTGGGTGAGCACGAAGAATGAGTTACACTAGGCTCCAGATAACGTTGGTTCATGAATAGGCATGAAACTTTTTGCACCTATGAATTAAAGCCAAAGCTGCTTTTCTGTTTGAATATATCACCACTTTGTTCCTGTTACCACCTAAACCACCGGGCTCCAATTTTGACAGTTTTCTCACAAAGAACTGCCCAGCACCTTTGGCTGGGATGCGTATTGTGCTTTCCACCATCACTTGCCTTAATAGTGTCTTTGTTAATAAATGCCTTCAGCTCCTCACACTCTTTATTAACAGCTGAATCCCACAAATACTTGGCATCTTCACAGTCTTGCTTGGCAATTGATGATTCAAACAGCCACGTCAGACACAAACTTCCTCACATACTCCTCTGTTCTCAGAGGCTTTGCACCGCCTCCCTGCATGCCAGATCCCCAACCATCACACCTCCCTGCCTCCACACCACCCTGGCTTCTCACCCACTTGTTTTGCTTGAACAAAACCCTAATACCCTTTACTTTTTATCTAGCAGTTATTTCCAAAGCTGCTCAGAGCCTCTACTCATCTCCTGTTGTCACCCAGTTCTATCATTTAGGATACTCATCCAACAGTGTCATAGCCCCTCACCCTGACAAAAGCTACTAGACTGGGCCACACAGACATACAGATACACTCTCCAAAACCAGTTATGTTGGATGCATCACAGCCTAATTATATCTCCTGAAGTCTGGTACTCGAAGCACTGGAAAATGTTTAGCTGCATACCTTTCTCCACAGCACATCCTTTATGTGTCTGTTCTTATATATTTAACTTTTACTCCATATTTGTTGAAAATGTTTCATAATTTAAAAAAAAAGACTCCAGTGACTAGAAGGCAAATCCACTCTTTTTGGGTTTCCCCACTTATGCAGTAGTTCACAGTACTAAACTTACTTACTTCCCAACTACTTTACTCTTTCTAAGCAGTGAAAGTCATGAAGTTTCCCTATGCTTGTGAAAACATCCCTCAATCCTTCCTCAGGTATTTTTGTCCCTTTTCCTCGAGGGAATACACTGTCCTGGACCAGATGGATCTTTTGCTGCAAGTGCTCATTGCTCACAAGGAATTCCCCAAGCTGGCAGCACTGCCATCCTCTGCCCAGTGTTACACACAGGTATCCCCTCCTCCCCTGCATGCAACCACTCCATTGTGACATGTGGTATAATCAAATCTTACTTATAAAAGCGTATGTATTAAGTGTCTGCAGTGAAACAGTTTTTGTCTATGCAAAGTCTATGTTCTAAAGATCCTTTCTGTATACCATGCACTTGAAAAAACTTTATAAACATCAAAATCTAAAGCCATACTTTTCACATACATATATAAACGTGTTTATGTGCATATATTTAGATAATCATATAACATTTAACACTTCCCCCCCAAAAAAAAGTTTCTGAAGCAGAATAAATAGCATCGATTTGCCAAAGTATGATACAACAGCAACTCCTCTCACAAATGCTTTTTATTCTTAGTGCAGGGAAATAATTTCAGTCTGGAGACTACAAAATCCATCTGAAGTCCAAAGTATTTGATTAGGTTTCTTTTCACATTTGATAACTTTGAATGTGACTAAGTGACAACATTTTGATGAAAGCTTTACATAGCTTGCAATACCCTTACTGCTTATTGTCCTACACACTAAAACAGTGACTGACACCAGCATGTTTGCCTTCATATATCAGAATTGAACTTAATGTGGTTATATGAAGCTTAGCATTTTAACATTACCCTAAAAATAAGCTGCTGATTTTAACATTTAAGTAAAATATGTCAAAGCATCAATACCAAGATCAATATGGGTCTGCAATACAAGCTTTCCATGCTTTCACTAGCCTTCATGCTGCAGCTGACTGTACACAGCAAGTGGTCCATATAATGCTGAAGAGTATCTCAGCAACAAATGCTACAAGCCTAGGCTCTGAGCTACATTGCCCATGCCCTTGCTTCATTTACATGCACCCAGTAAGGTTTGCCTTTATGTCTTCCCATTTGTTTGCTTGATCCCAATTACAACTGAATTTCACACCAAAATTTAAACAATATGGTTCAGACAAGTGAACCATATTGAACAACAATGTAATCCAGAAGTGGATGCTTAACCTTAAGCCAAGAACATACAATTTGAATAATGAAATCTTTTAAAGACAGGATTAAATTTTCATTGTATTTTTATTCTTGATGCTTAATCAAACCCACATGGAAAGCATTGTGCTTAATGAAAACTACAAAATTAGTATTTCAACAGACCAGCCTATACATAAACCCACAACTGAGCCCAAGTTGAACAGGTTATTTTAAAATATTTTTGAAAAAGCCTTTTATGAGAGAATTAGGCTGCTTTCTCTTCTCTTCCAGGAGTGATCCATGGTGAGGGCAGCTCTCCTTGACCACCGAGCTTTGTCTCCATGTGCTATTCCCTGCTTTTCAGTTCTGCTCAGATTTGGCTGGCTGAGAACACATCAGGTTGGAAATCAAAGTTGCCATCATCCATGTATTTCTTCAGTCACTTAAGATGCTATTGTCTGAAATTTTCACCTTGGAGGACTTGTGAGCCTTCCCTCCTTCTTTAGGACTTTATTGATATTGACTGTTTACTGTGCAAGGGTTAAGCACAGCTCCCCTTTCTTGGCAGTGCTCTGTAGCATCTCCTCTCTATCTCTGAAGTATATAGTTAATTATAGTTTGTTTGCCAACAACGATTTGAGTACTGTGTGTCCTCATTGGTTTAGCTTAGTTAGCCATATTTGAAATAATGGATTTATATGGTATGATAAAAGCCCAAATAATCCAGAATTTGAAGTCCACTTTTATTTTCAAATTAATGCACGGCATATATTAAAAGGCCACATTGCATAGCTATAGTATTTTATGAACATTATGTTTCAGGTGCTTACGAAAGTGTCTCAAGAGGCACAGGCTCCTTTCACACGGTGTAATTATACATAAAGCTCTGGAACTGGTTTGGTCAATGTACAGTCTGGCAGCTTAAGATCTCAGAAAGTGCTTACCAAATAGCGATCACATGGACATCAAAGTTCACAGCAGAACCGAAATCTTGCTCCTCTGGCAACTTGCATGACCTCTTCCACCCACCACCCTCTGCCTTTTCCTCTCCCCCTTTCTGCTTCTCTCCCCAGCTCTATCTATGTCTCCTTCTTCCTCCTGGTCCCTCAAGCCACACCTGCAGGAGAGTGCAGCGTGTTACACAGCAGCAAAGCAAATACTCTCCAGCATGTTTGCTCTTCAAGGCAAGGACTCTAAGAGTTTACCTTTAACAACTAGCATGAAATGCACCTTTTCTCCAAGGCTTGCTCCACACTATCAGTTTCTTGCCTTAATGGCTACGTGGGGAATATAGCGACACAACTCCCAGAAGACTAAACATGACTGACCTTGGAAAGGAGTCAGCGCAGCCAAGCAGATACTCCTTACCATTATTAGGAGTCTTCATGCCTGCCTGATGCTACTTGGCAAGAAGAAAACACCAACAACTCATTTCACCTTCAACTGCGGCAAATCCTCACCTCATCAACACTTCTGCCCTGGTAAGGTCCTTCTCTCCTATAGGGAAGTGTGATTTGCCATGCCCTGCCACGACTCTCCCCACCTCAGCACAGCTGATTTCCCCTGGTGAAGGGGCAAGAGGGCAAGGAGCAAGTCTCACCTGCGCTGGTGTGGTTTGTCTAAGAACTGCAGTCACACTAGGAATATTTTGCCAGTCTATGCACTGGGAAAGTCTTAAGCAAAAGAAATCTATGAGCTTCAGTTGCTTCCCCTCTCAGGCCCAGCCATGACTGAAGAGCAAAACCCACTACTTGTAAGAGATTGCCAGTCACCCAGGAAAGCGAGAATTCCTCTGCATTAAACACAGATTTAACCCTGTACTTGACTACTTATGAAGGTTAAAGCAAGAACATACCTCTTCCAATGGGATTCAACTTTTGTTTTATACACTCAAGCCTCAGCTCAAGCTAATTAACACAAGTCATAAGCTGATCACTATGTGCTTTACATTACATTTATTCAGAGTAATATTGATCTTCTGTAACCCTTCTCCCCCTCTGCTTTATAAATGAAAGGATTATTCATGTAACAATAAGCATCAATGGAAGAACCTGGGATGGGGAGAAGACAGCAGGAAAGGTAAAATCGTTTTCTGGGTATAAAGTTAGGAAAAGAATCAAACAGAATTGTTGAGGTTGGAAGGGATCTCCAGAGGTCATCTGGTCCAATCCCCCTGCTCAAGCAGGGCCACCTAGAGCCAGTTGCCCATCCAGATGTTTTTTTAATATCTCCAAGGATGGAGAGTCCACAACCTCCCTGGATAACCTGAACCAGTACTTGGTCACTCTCGGAGTACGTGTTTCCTGATGTTCAGACAGAGCCTCCTATGTTTCAGTTCATGAACAAAGAAACTGAAGGAGAGCTGACTGCTGCCTCTACGTACATTTCCCTAACCTAAGACCATCCTTTCCCTGCCTCTTCCAAGGAAGCAGCACCTGAGGGAACTGTTATAGACAGTGACAATTTTGGGACATACTAATGGGAGCTGGGGCTCAGTACAGCAAAAGCAACAGCACTCACCGAGACCGAGCTTACTGCCTATGTATGAATTTAGACACCTCTGAAGTCACTCAGCTGTCAAAATGCAGAGTATTAAACACCTTTGGCTTGCCTAAATAGGACTACTCACGCAACTTAAATACGCTGTTGCTCATCATTTTGAGTCTCTTGTACCATTAACAATGTTCCCACAACTAGTGCTCCCGCAAGTTACTACAAAACACATTTAAGGATTTTACTGCACAAGGGCATCAACATTCAGTATTGAGACTTACTTCTATTAAAAGCAGCAATACATCCTCTTACTACAGCTGAAAAACATTCACAGGAGCTCTGCAAGAGACCAAGTGTTGGTGCACGAATGTAGTTTCCAAAACTCAAGCAGTGAGAACCATCAGACAGGGTAAAAACTGCCATTACACAAAAAGGCAGTATTGCCTCACAGCCCAACTGAACTCAAAACAAAGAGGCAATCATTCATCAATAGTCTAATGCTGTTTTTTTTCATAGAGCTCAGGACTTTGTATGCTCATTTCAGAAAGCTTATAATTCAGCAAGTAATTACTGTTGTGTTGGCTGTACAAAGCCAAGTTTCAGTTCCCTTGTTCTGCAGTTAATTAGGATGAGGTTTCAGTATAACACCTCTAATATCTTAAATATAGGTTCAACTGCGCCGAGCTATTTCCAATAGCATTAGCACCAGTATTCTGAAAAACAAAACCTGGTCATAGCAAAGCTTATTGCTAGGACACAGTAAGCACAACTGACACATGGTTGAGTTCCTAGCCCGTCTGTTACACAAAGCAAGAAGCTAGCCTTATTTCAATGGCATTTGCCAAGCTTTTGTAACTTCCCCTTCCCTCCCAGAATAAAATAAAAAATAACTTAGGATTGCTTAGCAGTTCCAGTTTCCACTCACTCTTCGCTCAATGCCTGGTTCTACCAGGATGAGGTTCAATTCCTCCAGCTCAAACTAGAAGGCAAATCCTTCACCGCGCTGTGCCATTGACCTACCTCAACTGCTGCAATTCTAGTTCCCATTCCGCAGCTGACAGGCAAACACAGCCTTGTGTTGGTAACTTCAGTATCCTGCAAAATATTTCTATTCTCTAAATCTTGGCACAGCAGGGAAGACCATTGCTACCACCAAAAGCCCAACAAAAGAGACTCCAAAACCCGCTGCTCTGGGTGGGCTTTCAGGGCACTTCAGACTACATAGATTCTGAGAAGTTTCTTGAACAGGCAGCAGATAAATATAAATATTCCAGCATTTTTTGGAGTCAGCTCATGACTTCCAATACTTTATTTGTATTTCATTGGACTCTATGGTCTATTTATAAATTGTTTATTGTACAGTTGCTAGAAGTCAGCAAGTCTCCTTCTGTTTCTAGAAAACAGTACAAGTTAGTTCTATGAAAACACACAGGAAAAAACCCGTTGTTTTTGTCTTTGAACAGCATTTTTAGATTACAGGTACAAGAATTAGATTTTTGCTTAAAACTTCACCAGCTCAAAATCACATCTCTGGAAGCTAAAGTAAGCACATTCCTCAACTCTATCAGGTCCAGCGGCATCCTGAGACTAACCAGCTACAGGCTGGGCAGCTTGCCTTTACTCTCTATTCCCTGTGCTCTTCATTATTCTCCCATCACAAAGCAAACTGAAGTGGTTGCCATTTAACATGCACACTGCCTCATTGTCACTCCCAGCAGTGCAAGGCATAACTAAATCTTAGGAGTGTATGGAGATCCTGACCTGGAAAAGCCAAACATGCATGCAGTAACAGCTTTTGTGCTTCTAAAATGCCTCTCTTCGAATTCTGAAGTCAAACTTCAGCACCTCTGTACGGAGGTCAGGCATGTACGTACAGCTGGATCAATACACACAGGGAGTCTGGGCCACAGTCAGATGCATTCAGCCTCAACTTTCAAGTATTTGACAGCAAACTCCTTTCCTGTTCTCCAGCTTGCAGAACAATAAATAGGTGGGTATCATTTCCTTTGCCTCTGCCCCTTCAAATAACAGACCGGTACCATTTTGGAAATTCATGTAATTTACTCAGCGCACTCATTTGCCACTCTTTCAATGAGGAAAGGACCGTAATTGGAATAGACACTCTAAAGTGTCAAAAAGCACCAATAAAATAAAGCAGTTTAGAGTACGTCTCCAGTGATGTAATGCCTAACAGAGAAGCAGAAGATGCCAAGAAGTCACTGGAAAATAAGTTGTATCAATGCAGTTATACAGCTTGGCATTCAGACTTTATTTTAAACAGTATCACCAGTTCTTTTTCTGTTTCCAATTCCTGCATCACCTTAATCAAGCACTACTCTTAAAAGGTTAATCAAAACTCTTCAACTCCCATTCAAGGCACCAAGCAGCACTACACACCTCAAGCTTGCTTTCAGAAGACTTGCACTGCAAGGAAGTGAGAAAGTTCAAATGCCAGGGGACTATCAGATCACATACATTTCAGTGCAAGAATAAAGAACAAAATCGAAAGCACTGAGCTCTTTTCTAGGCCCACCTGAAGGCCACATGATTTCCTGTATCAAAGCAGACGTGTCACCAAAAGGTCACTATTCAAGTATTACTTGTAGGACAGGAGGTACAACATGCTGCAGACACGTGGCAATGAAAAGTGAGGGCTACCAGGAGGCCAAGCATTACTCACCTTGCCTTCACAGCTGGCCAGCTTGACCACCGGGGAACTAAAGGAGGCTGAAAATTGGCTCCAGCTGAAACACATTGAGAGAAAGTGGAGGAACTCTTCATTCCCAACACAGCTAGACTCAGGTTTGCTATTTGCTATCACATCCAGGCCAGTGCAAGAGACTTCAGGATCCCACCCCCCTATTCTGGGCTGAATTTATACTGACATAAGCTAAGATCTAAACATGTTATGCTCACCCCGAAAGAGTAAGCATATGCTCCAGTCTGTGGGTTTCCAGAACTGAAATAATCTAGATGGAGTTTTAACCACCAAATCTGAGTATCTAAGAAGCCTTCATAAGATCTACTGCCCCCCCCCCCTCCACAAAAGGCTATTTAGTACAAAAATTGGAAACTGCAATTTGCACTACATATCCTGCTAGGCAGGAACCACCCCTAAATTAAATACAGTGGGACTTTAGCCCTGACAGTACAAGGTGTTTCCCTGTAACTCCACTGATTAAACAGTTGCAGACACCAGACTTCTAAGTCCTTTTTAGCAGACATCACACTGCACAACATAAAGCAGCAGGCAATTGGCCAAAAATGGTTAGCAAAAAGGATTCCTTAAACCTCCAGCATCCAAATATAGCCCTAGCTGGTCACATGGGCTGCCATACAGTAAGTGCTCCTCACTTTACCTACCCTTTGATTAAACCGTTTGAGCTAAAAAGCATGTACTTAGAATAGCATTTCAGCTTCCAGCCCAATTCCATGAACTGTATAATCTTGCTGTACCTTCCACATTCAGATTGGCAGAAAGGAAAAGTTGATTTAGGTTTCTAGTGAGTCTAAAGGGGATCATTAACTACAAAAAGCTAACAGGAGACCTCTAACATATACATGTATACACACACACACGTATTTATGTGTATACATATAAAAGCAGTGTATCTGCCATACAATGCAGCTGCTGTGAAAGACTTGCTTGCTAACAAACTCTACAGCGCATACTGATTTTTAATTTTAAATAAATCGCCATACCTCACTCCACCTGACCTCTAACAGTTCCTGGTTTTCATGTTACTCTCATTATGTTGAAAGCTGATCAGCTGATTATGTCCACCTCACAAGAACTTGACAGCTTAGTTTACACATCATGAAACTCTGCAAAATTTCTGGAGAGAGCCGCACCGGCTATTGTACTGTTGCCAGACTCCAACTTAAACTGAAACAAGAAGTTGAGTTCAGCCCTTCCTTTCTCAGCCCTTAAAGCCACTGCCCATATTGAGTACGGTGCATGCGTCAAGTAAGGTTACATTATAAAACCTTGCAACTGCATTAATACAGGTGTTGCGTATCCTTCCAGAGCCTCCCCCCCGCACCAGTGAGGATGAAGCCTTGCAGTACTGGCTTACAACATACCTTGTCATTTTTGAAGATGCAGAGGCTTGAATCTAAGCCACAGCTACCACTCAACAGAAGTTGGGGGTTTGGGGTTCCTAAAGAGGAAAACAGCTCAATGCCACAAGGCGAGGCCTAAGCATTGAATTAGCACACTTACTGCACTGCGTTACCACAGGGCTCTATAGCACCGGTTTTTGCTAAGAGCACAAAGTCTTTTATCCAGCTCCAGTCCCCAGTTAAGCTACTATTCTCTTAGGCACTTAAACAAAGCACAATTAGGAGCAGCGTCGAGCACGTTCACATACCCACCACCAATTCAGCTGCACCGAGCACCAGTTAGTTTCGCATTTATGCCGACAGCCAGGCTGGCCTGACTGCACCGAAATAACCCTCGGGTACCCAGATGTGGCACTATTTTTACCCTGGAAAAGAGGAAAAAAAAAAAAAACAACAAACCAAAACCCCAAAACCCAACAACCCAACGAAACTTCAGAGCGGGAGGCCACGACAGCAAAGACTTTATTCCGAGGCTGCAGCGCAGGTTTCGGTGCCCGGCGGGGCCCGGGCTCGCCGTCCCGGCGGGGCAGCCCGCAGTGACGTGTCCACCTGAGGCTCCCGGGGCCGCCGCCGCCGCCGGAGACAAAGTTCTGTAGTGCACTGACTGCTATCGTACCCAGAGTCGGAGTGTCACAGAACTTTGCTTCCGGAGGCTCCAATCCTCCTCCGGTACCGGCACCGGGGCCGCCCGCCCGCCCAAGTTTCCCTGCCTGGGAAGGGAAGGGAAGGCGCAGACGGTTAGAGGTGGGGAAGGGAGCCCCCTCCTCCTCCCCCCCCCCCGCGGCTCGGCGGAAGACCGGCTGGCCGGGGAAGGGGTGGAAGGAGACGAAAACGTTTTTTTAAATAATCCACACACACACCCCCCAAACCAGCCCCCGGAGCTAACGGGGGGCCCCGCGCAAGTGGCGGCCAAGCGGCTGCCCGGAGCGCTGCCGATGCAAACCGGCGGCAGCTGCCGGCTCCCGCTGACAGCCCCCCCGCCGCGGCCCTGAGGCGGCCCCGGCCCCGGCCGGCATCCCCCCCGCCGCCCCGCAGCCCCTCGCGGAAGGCGCCCGAGCGGCCGCCCCCCCCCCGCCCCGCCGAGCCCTTCCCCTCGGCCCCCGCCACCGAGCGCAACAGGTCCGCCCCGGGCCGCCCGCACCCCCCGGCGCCCCCCGCGGCGGCGGCGGCCTCGTCTGGTCTGGCCGCGTCCCGTCGGGCGGCGGCGGCCGGTTGCGCCCGCCCCGCCGCGCCGCGCGCCGCGCCGCTCCATCTTGACTTTTGCCGACGTGGAAATTTTGGGTTCGGGGACGAGCCGCGCTCTTATTGGCCGGCGGCGGGCGGGGTCGGAGGTCACGGCTGCTGTCGCCGCTCCGCGCCAAGCCGCCTTGCAGGCGGCCCCGCCCCGCCGCCCGCCACGCCCACCCGCCCCCAAGGGGCGGGGCCGGGCCGCGCCGCGCCGCGGGGCCCCGGTGGCCGTTGGCGGCGGCCGTTGGCGGCGGCGGCGGGGGGAGGGGGGCGCTGAGGGGGCAGAGCGGCCGGCGCGGGCGCGGGGGAGGGGGCGGCGGCGCCCCGGCGACTCCTCGCCCCCCCCCCCCCCCGGCTCGCCTCGCCTCGGCCTCAGGCAGGCGCCGCCCGCCGCGCCGCCGAGGGGAGGGAGGGAGGGGCCCGCGGGCCCGCTGGGGGTGTGGACGCGGCGCCGGTTCTCGGTGCGCCTCGCCGCTTGCGGCTCCGCGGCGTTACCGCCCCGGCCGGCTCGCAGCCTCGGGCGGGGAGGGCGAAGCCGCGCTGCCGCGGCGGCGGAGGCGCGTAGGCCGGGTCCTGCCCTCGCCCGGAGGTGCTGAGCCCCGTCCTCGGCGGCACCTGCGAGCCCGCGGCTGCCGGCACGCCGCCCGGAGCCCCCGCGGAGGAGGAACTGGGTGTAACGTGGCGGTGGAGCCGCTGGCCCCGGGCGCTGCCGGAGCTGCGGGGAGCGAGCCCTGCCTGCTGGGGTGCGCCGCTCCCAAAACCCCTTCGGGGGCCCGGTGTGCCCCCGAGGCAACGCCCTGGGTCGGGGCAGGTGTCCGCAGGAGAAAATCTCGGGTGGGTTTCTGGTTGCCACGTGGAATTTGAAGGACTCGGGAAAGAATGGGACGACTTGTACTGAAAAGTGCGTTCTCGCGCCCTGTGGGAAAAGCCAAGGGGGACCTGTTGTGCGAGGCGGGGGTTCTCTGCTCTCCTCTGGAGAAGGTGCCGAGACTTTGCTCGCTCTGTGTGGATCTCGGAGTAGTATGCTGTAGTGCAAAATGGGCTAAATAAAGATTTGAAAATAGTAATTCCAGCAGTTGTTTTTCTCTCTTGCGCGGAATTAAAGCCATTAAACCTATCTCGCTGATCGGCTTGTTCGCCAGGCTCAGCGCAACCTGCTATCGCAGTTAACAGTTTGGAGGACTGGTCGAGGGTTACGTCTGGGGTCACGTAGGCCGCAGCTGCGAAGGTGAGGCACCCAGTAGTCCCCCGGGAACCACTCGCCCACACCAGCTGGACCCAGGCCTGATGGCGTTCCTCACAGGAGGAGGCGTGCAGGCCCGGTCCTGCCGCGACGTCGGGCAGGGGAACTCCAGCGCACGCACGCCCACGGCCCTCGGCGTTGCAGGGTCGCGGCGATAGCTGTTAATCCAAACCTGTGGCTGTCGTTTCGGTACCTGAAAGGGAAATAAACTGAAAAAGGCTGTGAAATGTTTTCTCTTTTTTTAGTTTATATAGGCTGGGTTTTTTTATTTAAACCGTCTGACTTAAAAATGTAGTGTGTGGGGAAGGAGAACCTCAGGAGAATCTCTTACCTCTGAATACTTAAATTTTGTCTCCTTCAGCTCCTTTGTCTGCAGAACCTGAAATGGCAAGTCTCTCCTGAGCCTTTCCGTTCTGTTTATGAAGCACGTTCCTCCCTCCTTGTCTGCACCTTCACCGTGCAGTTCAGTCTTCAGCCCCGTTCATTCCGCTGCAGTTGCCCATGTGTAGTGTTATTTCCCATCTTCTCGTTCCCCCTCTATCCCTGCTCCCTCAGCACAGGCCACGGAGTTGGCCTCAGCTATGCTGTTGCCACTAGTCTGCGTGTACGGGAATATTGATTTTACAGTGTGTATGCTCTGAAAAAAAAATCAATATTTCAGTAGATTGAGCAGACCGTGCGGCAGTGTAATGGAGCCCAGCCTGCTAATGTAACATGCAGGGGTCCTCATTCGGAGATTGAGGTCAGTCAGAAAATGGAAATGTGTTTTCTTATTTTATTGTCTGTTTCAGATTTAATGTAGGTGTTTATGTTCTAGTGTTTAACTTGCAGCAGGGCACACAGTTGCTTTAAAGTCATATCCAACAGAATGTCACATATTGCAGGCGACATACACAAAAAAGCATGCCTCAGGCGTACAATCCACTTATTGAGCTTAATAAAGCCCCTCTTCCCTTTACCCATCAAATGTCTATCAAACAACAGTTGTGAGGAAAAATTAGTAATTTTTGTTTCTGCAAATAAAAAATCATTTTCCGTTGTTTGGTGCAAACTTGGGATCTGATTATGTAATGAAACATGCAGTGCTTTAATGAACTCCAATACAGTGCCATGTATCGATGAGTATCATAAAACGAGTATAAGTGAAAAGAATGAGGGAGGAGAAATAACGAATGTATGACAGAAAACCAGAGTTAAAACACCCATTGATTTTAATGGACCTGGGATTTCAGCCAGAATGTTCTCCATGATACATTATCCGCTTTTTAAACCGTTGCATCATGCCTTAAAATTTAACAAAAGTGCCTCTTGAAATGACATGTGAAACCACTGCATTCTCAGGCTCAGAGTCAAGATTAGCGTAAGCTAGCTATTGTTTCACAGCTCTGGAGAGGCTTGATACGGCTTTATCTTTACTTAATAATTTTATCTTCTGGTTTTGTCGGAGGCTATTTCTCATCTACCAGAAACTCTCACTGCAGCAGTGAGTACAGATCTATACAATGGGCAGAGGAGTGAGTATTATGTTTGTGAATGTTATGACGTTTTGCGCTGAATAACGTGCATTTAGAGATGCAACGGGGGCCCTCATGTTCAGTAAAAAGGCAAAGGTATTTATTCTTCCACCATTCGCACTGAGTTGGAGACTTTGATTTGGCAGTCGTGGCTGGGGAGGCATGCAGGACTCGAGCGGTAATGTCTTTCAGTTACAACTCAGGTTTAGATCATGACTCATGTCGAAGGCTTCCAAATGTAAAATACTGCTACCTACAGATGCATACTAAACTGGGGTTTCTCAAAAGTTGGTTGATTTTCTTCAGTCACTGACTGCTGACTTCTAGTATGCTTAGATGTTTCACTGTTTTGAAGAAGTATTTGTTGCTCTCAAGCATGGAGGTTTTTTTTTTCCTTATAGAAGTCTGTTCATTTTAACATTTTTAAAAAGTTCATTAAGAAATCAAATGCAAAAGGAATGGTAGTAATACTTAGTATCACCAGTTTCTGGGAACGTATGCACTTACCACTCCTAAAAGCATACCTCAAGACATGCACTATGTCCTAATGTATTTTAGGTATAGTTTAAAAAATAGCAGTGTAATAACATACAACGTAAAATATATTAAAAATACTAAATAATATGATATGAATATACTAAAAATTTTAAATAATATAATTTTATTTAATTCTAGAATGTTTTTCCCAGTTAAGTATGATAAACTGCAATAAAAGTATTGCTCCAATTTAAATTATAAGGTAAAACTCATAGCTGAAGATTAAAGAATAATAATTAGGGTTGCCTTTACTTTAAGAATCCATCTGCTTTGGCAGCATGCTTCCAACTAAGAAGATTCAGGAAGGTGGTTTCTGCACAAGACAAAGCAAAAGCACATGATACAGAGGACCAAGCTGTGACTTTTTTGTGAAGTAAGGAAGAACGATATTTCACAGAATGTTAGCCTTAACTTAAAAGAAGGGGGAGTTTTATGATAGAATTTGCTTTTATGAACAGAAGACTCTTTCTCCAAGGGTCCTCCTCTGCCAGCTCTATGAAATAGTAAATTTTTGGGGGTGGGGTGGGGTTTTCCATTTTGAAACAATTAGTACATTATAAGAATTAGTATTTTAAACCAATTTGAAACTGGAGTTGCACAGGATGGAAAATTAATTATCTCATTAGTGGGAGAACTTTTATGGTGATCATACAATAAGTAAAAACTCAGTCATAAACATCAATCAATATTATAGAACGTTTTAAAACAAATGTAAACAATTTATGTTATGACAATTTGTAGCATTACTTATTGATAAACGAAAAATGATATGTATAAACTCAGTGGCGTATCATTCTAATTCTTAGTTGGTTATTATCTGAGATTGCTCTTGATTAAATGTGATTTGCATTATATCTATGTAATTCTGTACTTCATTACTATAATAAATGTGCATTAAAACTGCATTATAATGTCCTAATTGTGAAATTGCCATTGAGTAAATTAAGGTTATGAGCACTCTTATGCAGTATTTTACCAAAATGTTATATTTTCTAGTGCTTAAATTTCCTTGCATCTTAGAATCATAAAATTATTTGCTGAAGTTAATAAATAATGATAGATAGTCTAAGCAAGTCAGTCGTAAGTCAGAGAGAAGAATCCAGGTTTCCTGACTTTTCACCGTCTGTCTGAAAAGTAGACAAAGTCGATACCTCTTTCGGTAATTTTAGAGAAAAGTGATTGATATAAATATAATTTTGGTAGAATCTGAACATCACAAAACAAGATCAAGTGTCAGATTAAAACTTCAAGATGCAAGGACATCATGTAATGAACTTTCATTCAAGTCCAGTGGAAATCTTTCTTGACTTTAATAAAACTTTATCAATTTGTAATGTGCTGGCATCAACTGTATTAATAGCTCCATTAGTTAAGTAACTAATGCAAGTTTGCTCATAGCACCTCATAGTTTAGAAGTTTGCAGAAACAACGCCTAGATGTCTCCTAAAAGCCCACAAAGATTCAGCAGGATTCCCTATGAGTTATAGATCCCAAATGGAGTGACTCTGTTATCTGCATTTTTAAGAAGATACAAATGGATCTGCAAGGTGATCACTGCTGGGTTAATGTAAGAGTATCTGCAAAACATTAGTATTTTGGAAAACAGTAGGAATTTCAAAATTTGCTTTTGTTGTGCATTAAAATGAAATTAGGACCTTCCTGAAAAATTGCTGAAACGGGCGTAAAAGACAGAATCCAGTGTGAAAACTCCCTTTTACTTTGTCTGTAGCTGTTCGGCTTTGCATAGCTGGCCCAGAAACAGGCTAACATGCTGAATCAATGGGATTTGAACCTCTCTTGCCCATATCCCCCAGGGAACCCCTGAACACTGAGCAGCCATCTATTTTGAGGAAAAGAAAGGAAAGTTTGTCTTTCAATTTTTTTTTTCCAGAAATTCACTTCTGAATCTCAGAAGCCTTCTTACTGGAACAAATACTTTCCCACAAAAAGGTTCCGTTTCAGCAAGTCAGCGTTTTCGGATGCAAACAAATATATTGTGGGAAAATTCCCACCAAGATTTACTTTGGAGTCCTTCAGAAAAAAATCATGCAAGGGAGAATTATTGGAATGGCATTTACAAAGGGATACACATACGATCCTCTACAGAGTGCAAATAAAGTGGCATGGCGTTATCTAGGACAAAGACTTGAAGGAATTTAACCTTTCATTTTTAGGGCAGTAGAAACTTCTGATACAAAAAACATCAGCCAGAAATAAATAAACAACCAAATTCTGTACCATCTGCCACAAGCCATGATTTAATCAGTTTATAATTAATGGGGATTGTGCTGAAGCTCATCGGCAGACTCTGCAGGACCGGGACTGCGACGTAGCAACCAGGAGGTTATTGATGTAACAGGCCCAACTTTCTTGAACGATGTGTCCTAGAAATGGAAACCAAGGGTCATACTGCTCAAGTTGGTGAACAGCTACTTATGTAAGTAGTCTCACTGAACTCAAACCTGTCCTAAAAAGGCACTTAACAATCTTCTGACTGCAACAATGTGAAAAGAAGGCAAATAACTAGAATAAGAACCATTCAGGCTGTAGTCAAATGCTTCTTGCAGAAATGGCTGGGGCATTCATGAAGTTACGGGCTTCTTCTATCTGCCCTGCTTTGGTAGTTCAGACTAACCCAGTTGTGTTCACAGTGATGGAGAGAAGCACTTGCATAGACCAGTCCTGTAGTGAAAGCTGTAAAGTCTTACACCATCACTGCTATTTCTCCAGTGGGTATCTGTCTGTGGCCTCAGTATTTAGTTGCAGCTTTTTCTGAAGCCTAGCAAATCACAGTTGGTGACCTTGAAGGCTGAGGGAAAGAATTCTTGTGGCAAAATGTAATGAATAAATGTCAGTAATGCAACTGGTGACTGCAGACTAACTGAGACCACAAAGAATATTAAAGAAAGTCACACCCTCCTCCCTGCACATGCATTTTCTCTGGGCCTTTTTAATAAAGAGGCAAAAGTGGTGTCGTTTGCAGATACTAGTCTCGTAGGGAAGTTTGGTAAGCATTTGGAAAAAGAAAACTCTTCTTACATACTGGATAACCAAAGAAGATAGAGGGTGGTGGAAAAAACATGTGTGACAGTTTTTCTTATCCTCCTCCAAACTGTTTGCCTGGCAAATCGCTTCTTTTTTCTTTTTTTTTTTTAATTTTTAGGGTCTTATATGCAGCTCACTGCTGAAGGCACAAGCACAAATATTAACTGAAACTTACTTGCTAAGTATCCAAAGCAATAAAATCCTAGGTAGGTAACTACTATTTACAAATATTTTAAAAAAATAATATTTGACTTAGAAATATCCAGTGAACACTTACTTGATAAAAATCAGAACATCTCTACCACATTTATTTCATTTCTACTATCTACTTCAAAGCATGACTTTGGAGAAGATACAGTTATTCAAGGAAAAGGAACTGAATCTCTAGCAGAAAAGCCCTTTCCTTGGTCTCCACAAACACGTACGTCACAAATTATCAAACAATCCTATGACACAGGGGCATGTGATTAGGAAAGACCTGCTCTAATGGAAAGGCTTTAGTTAGCTTGGGGGTGGGAGAGATGCTACACTTCCCGCTGAATCCCAGAGCTGTGGGCTTTTCTGGGTCATTCCAGTTCTAGCTCCCTCGGAGACTGCCACTGTGCCAAACACTCGGCAGCTTCAGTATTCATCCACGATGCAGCCTGGCTACTCCAGAAGGTACCTAGCACCATGTTCGTATTTAAAACATCAGCTTCTGTCTCAGAGGTAACAGGCTGGGTATGATGTCTCAGAATCCCACTGAAATAAGCATCATACAACCAGCCGTCAGAGGCCATCTGTACCTGCTCCAGAACACTGTGGCTTTTCCTAACAGTCTTGAAAGAGGAAGTGCACTCATCGCACCTCCTGAGAGTTTCTAAAGAATACAGTTCAAAAGTTTCCGCTTCCACTATTTCCTTATTCTAAAGAAGAGAAAGTATCTTTGTCCTGTCCAAATCTTGAAGAGACGAAACGAAGTTTGGCACCTTAGGTTCAGAACATTAACAATCACTTAGACTTTCACCTCTGCCCGGGTCTGATTTATGGCTTTCATCTTGCAGGACACATAATTCAAATCACCATCTGCTAGGTCCACAGGAAGGATCTTCAGGCCAGACCATTACGGCAACCCATTACTCCTCTGGCTTTCTACACCACCAGGAAACTTCAGTGAATGCCAAACTTTTGCAACTGCAAACAAAGGGAAATGGGTATTCATATCTACCATTATTTTCATAATTGGTTGAACAGGGAAAAAACAGTCTTACCAGGAAATCCTCACAAGTCTGAACTACATCTATCAGCCTTGTTTGCTTGCCAGTTCTTCTGATGAACCACAGGAAATATATTCCAACTCCAGCACAGATTGTTGAGAGGAGATGAGACAGGCTCATTAGCCCTGTAACCTACAGGCAGTAGGCATACACACAAAACATTCAGCCTTTGGATGGGGTAGCGCGTGTGCAACCAAATGGGCTTGCCTGATGCAACTGGAGTATGTATTCGAGTTTATGTCGATCATATAACCCTGGCTGTGGTTCCTTATCAATGCGCGCGTGACCTCTATAGAGCAGGCTGTTTGATCCCAAGCTCACGTGCATGAGAAACCTGGACAGCGCAGGTTCCCCTGCATACAACTTCCCAAAGAGCTGTATTTCTCCTGTGCTGGAGGGTAAGTAACTCTTTAGTAAAAACACTAATTGATGCAGTGATTAGTTATTAATAGAGTCACTTGGAAGAGTGATGGAATTGCTGCACAGGACTTCCTAGGCACAGTAAGACACAATTAGAGTATGTCTTTTTATGAGAAATATATGATTTTGTCAAAGCTAGCTGTACAACACACCATGAAATGTATTTAAATAAATAATCTGAATAACGGAACGGTATATTTAAAATGAAATACATTAGAAATTAAATGAGGTATATTCCAGGGGTCTGAAGTTTTCTGTTTCCTCCAGCTAAATTCCCTATCATTAAATAGAGAATTTCACTAGATTTATTAGTTTGTTGGCTATAAAACTTCTGGCAAATTTATATATGCCCAACTCAGCTGTTTCCAAATAAAGGAGTTACAAGCTGTCTGACTAAAGGATTTTTTTTTTTTTTCTCATCAAAATGAGAAAGGACAGAAAGGAAGATTTCTGTCAACTTCATTAAGAGAAGGAGGAAAACTTTATAAAAGTTTCCTTTTGAAATTGATTGCCTGGAGTCCTGTACTGTAAGAAAAATGTTGCTCTCTAGATCCCACCATGGCACTCTGCTAATTTTATGAGTTTAGGAATAGCCTGTCAAAATTCTGAAACACGTGGGGGTCCTAATCATGAGCAGCTTGTTCCAGCTAGAATCATTTTTCCTATGTTGCAGAACAGCAGTGGGAAATGTGCTTCATTTGCACCTCACAGAAATGCGGTGTGCTTTTCCTCCCCGATTTCTCAGCTGAATGCAACGGGACACTTCCTCTGGCCCTTAGCAACAGCCCTTAGCAAGGGCCGTCAGAGAAGAGCAAGGAGCAAAGCCAGGACTAGCAAAGAGCTATTGATTCATGAATGAAAGAGAACATTTTCTGAAATAAAAAAATCAGCTAGTCACAATAACTCTAGGACAAGCCTAACTTTTGTGACTGGTCGTAAAAAGGACAGGCAACTTAAATTGACATTGATCTTGCTGGCATTCCAAGGGTAATATTTTCATTATGATAAAATGTTCTTTAACAGTCTTTCCGGTGAATTGGGCACAAACATGCTTTTCTTCTACATTGGTCCTGCCTATCTTCCTGTTCCACCTATTTTTGTACTATTAAAAAAAATATTTGTTTAGGCAATGCAAACAAAATCCCCCCTTCCATGTGTTTAAGTTCCCTTGCCGTTTATGCTATAAGGTAGTACAAAACCAATGAGACAGCTGAGAATTTTGTTTCAGGTCAATTCTTTTGTCTCCTTTTCAGTCTCCACTTAGAAAAACAATCATAAAACTTGCCCAAGATGTTAGTAAGCATGTAGGACCTGGGTACAAGTTCTACAGCACCCCTTCCCAACAAACACACAGGCAGAGGAGCATACATAAAGAAAATACAAACACACTTATGTGGGTGGACAGACAAGAGTGTTTTGTCCACAGAAATATTTTTGTATATGCTAATATAGAATAATCAACACAAAGTTGCATACATATATATATATATATGCATAACTTCTTCACACATTTTTAAACTTTGCTCCCCAAAAGTTGACAGGTGAAAAGATGCAACTACAAATAACCCCTATGGATTCTCATCTTGCATAAATTTCCGTGGTTTTCTTTGCCCATCTTCATCAGGCAATAATATGTCTCATTAACATTTTTCATAACAGGAAAATAGTTTGTGTGCCTTTCAACACTGCTCCAACAATAAATAGTAGTATTACATGACAAAATGTATTGCTAGCAGATATATGATGATTACTTGTTATTCTAAAGCATCAGCAGTGCATTCATGGGCTGCACAAAAGACAGAGTCTGCGATTGAAGTCTTGTAGAGTGTCTGTGAAGATTTATGTGATTTTTTTCTGCAGCTTATGATGTGGCAGAATGACCAGTTTATGATGTGGGTGGAACTTTGTTCAACACATGAAAATGCCTCCGCTCTCCAGATTATGTTCTCTTGTGGTAGGCAGTAATGCTTTCTGCCCTGCATATGGCCACCATGTGCCAGCAGACACCAAATTGGTATGTGGGTTAAATGTAAAATAACCACAAGAGCTCCTGAGCCAATAATTACAAAGCTCCTTTTGATATGGTTAGTGTATCATTATCTGTACTGTGCAATAATAAAACAGAGTTCATGTTGTCCCTATTTTCTCCTTCAGTAGCTGGGGAGCTTAGTGCAAAACCACCACACACAATTGATGTCCATGAAATGCTTTTAGGAACTGTCATAGCAGCAGCAAAAAGCACACGAGGTTTTCAGTTCTAATTAGATATTAGCTTGACTAAAATGCTGGAGGGGAAAAAAAAGGCTCATTCTGCGCATTACACTAAAGGCATGTACCGTGCACCCTGCTCTGAGTTGCCCAGTGTCTGGGGTAGATCAGCTAGTTCGGAGAGCTTCTCAGGCATTTAAGAAGTTCCTCTGTCCATCTAAAACTGAAATTATCAATTTTTAGCACTCAGTACTTGTGTGTACAAGGAAGACATGGCTCTGTAAACAGTGCTAGTTTGCCACTTCTATTCAGGTGTAGTTCAAGGCTTGGATGTGAGGTATTTTATGATTTTGGCCTTACCACAAGTATCTCAAAAACTAGTGCCTGTGCTTGTACCCAACAGCTGAGATAAGCAGGCATTCAGAAGCTAATGGTTTCTGGATATGCCTAGCTAAAGGCTTAGGACAGGTCATTATTAGTAAAGGGCTCATGACTATTGCTTTGCTTTGGTGCACTAGATTCCAAGATTTTTGCAAGGGTTTTTTGTAGACTTGAGATTTTTGAGAAGGTGAATTTAGGGGGAGGGATTTGTTGAACAGGGAGTGCTTATACTGGCTTTTCTCTTACACTTGGTAAATTTGGATTATTACTGGTCATAGTTCATAATGGTATTTTGTGCATGATTATGAGTGACCTGCTGTGTGAAATGAAAACAAATAGGAATTCTCACTCATTTGTCTTCTGAACATGTAGTTCAGAACATTCTAGCTGTCTGGTCCAGAATGGGCTTCCTACTCAACTCCTTGCAATATCTTTAAAGCAATAGATGAGCATAAGTCTGTCTTTATCTGAAAATGCACAAACATTCCCAATAATCAGGAACAGAGAAGTTGGTACACAAACAAAATCCAGTCACAAATTAACTCACACAAACCACAAATAGGATTTTCAGTTTTGTCGCATATTTGTCATTTGTAACAACTGACAGTGTTTCTGATGATCTTTATCATCTTCCTCCTTATAGTGTATGAATTATATTATTATGTTATTAATTATAGTGTATTAATTATTAAGTATGCTGAACTAAATAATAAAGAAGAGTATGTCTAGGGTATACAAAGGAAAGCTACGTGTATATATAAATGTGTATGGGGCAGGGCTCTAAGGGATCTGTTGTTAATGCTCTGTAATGGATCATAATTTTTTCAGTGCTTTTGGTGTTAGTCTCTGATTGAGGGAAGTGAAAGACATCTCGGTGGCAGCTTCTCCAGCTGTGATTTCCCACCTAGGCTGCACATTGCCTGCTCTGTAAAACCAACAACGTGACACTTCATTGAGAACCATATCACATGTCAGGAGAGGCTGCAGCTCCTTCTCACATTTTGTATAAGCAACTCCAGCTCAGCTTTAATCTTTATTACGACTGTCAGGGAACACTTAGGCAAAAAAAAAATCTTTCTGATTTACATTAGTAATTTGCATTTAATTACAATTGTATTTGTAACTAAAATGCTAGCCATATTATTTCTATCCTTTTTTTTTCCCCTGATCTGTTATAAATTAGTCATTGGTTTCCCGACCCAGAGAGCTCCCACGGGTATCAAACACCCTCTAAGTACTAGATTTTTGCCCTGGCTCTCTGATTTGGCTGACAGACATGCAAAATCACACACAGGCAAACTGCTCCAAACCAGGTTGGCAGAGACTGAAAGCTGTTACTATCTGGAGTCTGTCCAGAGATAGATGGGAATTACAGTAATTTGGAGTCTCAGTCAAGTTCCTGGCTGACCAGTATCTACATCACAAAGCCACCACTATACGCTTTGCTTGGCAGTAATTAGTACTTTGTTAACAATCTCCATAGGGAAATGGTTAGCAAGAAGCACAAGAAAGACCAGAGAGAGTAATAGGGCAAACAGCTGCATATCCAAAATAGCTACGTGCAAATATCAGTAATATGTTGAATAAACAGGAAAACTCAATGTCTTCATATGCGCAAAACCATGACATAATAGGTGCCATGAAGTCCTGATGGAACAAATCAGGGACCTGGAATAGGGACACAGATACAGCTTTTTCCAGAATACACAGGACAAGGCATTTAGACATGTATACTTGCTTTCCACTTCAGGGAGAGCTAAGAAGCTGGTTTCTTGACTGCCTTTGGGTGGAAATGAGGAAAGAAAAGAACAAGATGAATATCTTGTTTGAGCTCTTTTGGAGAAAACTATATAATGAGAAAGAAGAAATACATGAGGCTCTTTTTGCTTGAGTAACTCATAGAAATGTTCAAGAGTTGGCTTCACCCCTACAAGGCACATCAAATAGCATAATATCTACGGAAGAGCAATAGAGGAGGTCACAGGCAGTTGTCAGGGTCTTGGAATATACTGAGGGCAGTTTTTTTCTCAGAAGGTGGGAGGGTGAGGAGGACACAGGAGGATATTTGGGGACACAGCTAAACTGGATTTGATTCAGCTGATAATGAGGGGCTTCTTGAGAAGGTGGAAGGTAGTCTGGGTGAAAGCAAGTATGAAATGACAGACCACTATTTTAAGAAAAGCCTCACTATTAAGGATGAACTACAAAAGAACAGGTTTCTACAAATTTGTAAGCTGGGGTGGAGGCCTCTTGAGAAGGTAATTGAAAGGATAAAAGAGTAGGGGACCACTGGCAGATACTGCAAAAATACATATTAAAGATTCTACAATAAGCTGTTCAGGTACAAAGGAAAGAGAAAGCACAATTGTAGATTGATGTGGTACTCTAAGGCATTCTTTAGGCACCTGGAAATCAAAGCCTCATAGAAATCCTGGAAAACCAGGACACCTCTCTATGACTGACTATATAATATGGAAGGATAAAGCAAAATGTTTGAGCACACAAGGAGTTACAAATAGCAGGAAGCATAAAAGGCAACCAGAAAATGTTACCAGAACATAAGATGACAAAAGAAGTACAGCTATATAACAGAGAGAGCAAATAACAGACAGCACAAAAGAGGCCAAAATATTAAATCCCTTTGTTGTTTCAGTCTTCACTGAAGAAGTTAGTTATGACCAATACCTAATAAAATTAGTTTAAACAAAAGAATAAGGGGGCAGGCCAGAGCAGAGAGGGAACAGTTAGAAATGCTTATCTAAATTAGTGCTATTCAAGGCCTGACCACATTCACCCCAAAGTACTGAAGGAACTAGTCACAGCAATGTCTGAGCCATTAGCAGTTGCCTGGGAGTATGTACAGGGTGGACCTGAGGGATAAGAGGGGAATAATTATAATATAATGAATAAATATAATACCTGTCTGTTAAAAGGGGAAAATGAATTATAGGACAGTCAGCCTACCTTTGACACCCAGAAAGAGACTCCAACAACTCAGTGTACAATATACTTACAAGCACTTGGAGGAAAAGAAGGTGTTAAAAAGTAAAACCAAATCACACCATGTCAGATTGATTTCCTTCTTTCCTCAGATAACTTACATTCATAGCATTCAATAGGCCATATCTTTATTTTAGCAAGGGTTCTGGCATGACCCTTTGTGACATTCTTATGAACAAGCTGGAGACTAACTGAAAATGTTGTCTGGTTAAGCGGAAGAAAAATTGCTATCTAAAAGCTTGCACACAAAAAATTGCAGACACTCCATTATGTGACACACACAGTCATTATTTTAAATGGGATCTCACTGGAAGGTCTTGTATATCTGGTTTCTGCTTGATATGGATGATATGGCTGGTGGAACAGAGAATACACCTACAAAATTTGCAGGTGACAGTAAGGAATACGGAGGGGAGAGCTTCCAGGTGCTTCAGAAACCAGAATCTGAATTCAAAATAGTCTTCACTCCAAATGAAACAAATGGGATGGAGTTCAGTAAAAACATATCTAAAGCATTACACTTGGGAAGGGGAAATCAAATGAACATTTACACTATAGGAAATATATGCAATATTTTCAGGAGTACTGAAGAAAAGAAAGAAACTTGAAGTTATGATAGATTTAAAACTCAATGAATTAATACCATGGTGCTGTTACAAAAAATGCAAGTCTTACTTTGGAAAAGTATCCAGAGCTAGACCATGTGTAAGAAGTGGGGGAAGTTAAGAAGTTTCAGCGGAAGTCCTGTTTCCAGCTCCAGGCATACTTAAAAAGATAGGCAAATTAGAAAGAATACGGAAGGAATCAACAAAAGTGATAAAAACATATGAAGAAAGGTGGTAGAGACTGACCTGCCTGCTTTTAGAGGGGAATGACAAGGGGCACGACAGCAGGCTTCCAGTGCATAAGCTTGTCACAAAGGTGATGGTGGTCCATTGGGAGTTGGTAGGACAAAAAGAAATGAGTTTCACTGGCAGCAAAGCAGATTCGGATCTGATAGTGAGAACAAAATCCTAGCTATGAAGCCACTTGAGCAAACTCGTTAATAAAGGCTGTGGAGTCCTCCCTCCCTGGAAAAGGACTGTATTTTGAACATGTATAGCAGTGAAAAGTCTACAATAAAACAACCTAATGTAAACCAAATTTTCTTTTGGAGCCAGGCATTCCAGCCTGTCTTCCCCTGACAAATGGAAGGATTACTGGTAGCCTGCTTCACATGTTTACGCAGCACTATAATTATCATTACCCACAGACTCATTGGGTTCTGATTTGTCCTCCACTGAATGATTGGTATCCTAGTAACACTTTCTTTGATTTTTTTTTTTATATCAGTTATTTTTATCTTTGCATCATTTATCAAACTGCACACAGTTAGCAAAGGCTGAGCACCTTTCATGCTGTGTAAAGGCTATGTCCTACCATGAGAGATAGCCTTTGTTATGCTCTTCAGGAGCTCTTGGATCATACAACTTGTTATGCCAGTTCAGAGCAGTCACTTCACCCAGCTTTCCTTCTCTGGCAGCAGCTATTGCCTTCACAGTATCCTCTTAATGAACGAAGAAAGCAGAGATCAAGAAAGGTTGCTTCAAATCAATTTTGCTCCCTCTCCACATCAATTTTGCTCCCTCTCCCTCTACTCAATACAGTTTGGCCAGACCAAAAAATATAGGTCTTAATTAGAAAATTATCACTAGACAAAGAACGTGGTCATTTCTTCCCCCCCCCCCCCCATCCACTGTGATATAGCAAAAGCCACCATTTCCAGGGTCCATGACTCCCTAAACCCACCTTTGTTTTCAGGAAAGAGACGCACTAATCCTGCAGTGTCCCTAAATCCCCTCTTAATACCACTTTGTAGCAGTTTTTATGTTAAGACTTTGCTGTCTGGAGCTTTGGCTTGGGATACTGTCTCCAGGACTGTCACGTATCTTTCCTTGATAGAGGCCAGTGATTATACCAGCTACCATTATCACTTCCTTGTGGTGATTGTTACCTTCTCTATTAATAGTCTGCATTGGAGTTAAGGTCATCTGAAATCTCTCCCTGGCTGAAGGGGAAGGTGGTTACAGGAGTGCAGGAATTCCTGGAATGTGAGGTGACGGCCAAGATTTACCAGATGAGACAGTGTGCAAGATGAGTGGAACCGCTCAAGCTCTTAGCTTTGTTGCATTTTCCAGCTCCTACCTTCCTTTCGGGGTGGTCAGGGTTTTTTCCCCCAAAACCACCCTGCCACCCCATCGTTCCATTTTTGTCTGAGTCATAACTTTATTACTGCATGGCTAAGGAAATCAAACAGTGAGGTCCGCAGGCTGGACCTTGAGCGCAAGCATCTTGGAAAAGGAGTGGAACAGCTCTCTTGTCACCAGTAGCTGACTGTGGACCCTCGCCCTTGCCTGCTGTTTCTGCTTGTCTTCATGTTATTTAAGCAGGCTAATACTCTGTCATTTCCTAGGAAAGGACTTATTGCTTCAACACCAGATCTGCTTCCATGTTACTTGTCCCAAGCATGACTAGATAAATTCAGGATCTTCGCTGGCTGCCGTGAGTGAAGAGACTAGTACGTACAGCCATCCTTGTCCTTTCTTGAGGTCCCTCACCAACATTAGCTGGAGAGAAGGCCTGCTTACAGCCTGGGCTCTCTGCAGTGGCACTGTTAAACCGTCCTGAGCTCAGCAGGTCTACCTCAATGGCTTACATCTGATTTTGATTAGTACAGAATCTCCAGAATTAAATTCTGCCCATACCCTGGCTAGAAGCTCATGACTCCTTGAAACTCATGAGACTGAGAGCTGCTGTTAGATAAAGTATGTCAGATGGGTATGCCGAGGAGCCACTGATGAGGAGAACACATCATTAAAAGCACACAGTTCCTAGGTTATAGATAGAGCTATTTTCTGCCCATGGAAGTTCCTTAAATATACTTTTATTATAGGTGGTTTGAAGAGATGTTTAGGGCCAACACTACTAATACGTGGGTAAGTTACAACCTATTGTATGACTGTCTAACCACAAACATGGTTGCCCAAAATATCTAGACAATTCTTTTTTTCTATGGATAACATCAAAACAGAGGAATCAAAATTTGATGTAAAAGACACTCACAAGTTTCAGTCATGAATACTGCCACATTTCAGACATCTCATATTTGTTGCTTGACACTGTATCTCAAGTGAGACACTGAAAGTAGACTGCCCAGGCTTTTCCAGGAATCATCTCTGCTGTGTTGTCTCTGAGGTTTTCTACCATTTCGTATAGCAGCATGTTAGCAGAGATTGAGCATTGGCACTTACATCACCTCTACTTTAAATGTATTCTTTTTTAATACAGGACCAAATAAGTATGAGTGCAAGAAAGACATCAAGAAAAAACTTGAAATAAATGGAAGCTATCCAGATAGATGGCAAAGAAAGAGCAAATGGTGGGGAAAAAATAATCCTATCCTGCCCACATCAAGTCTTAGAAACCGAATTTCTGTTTGCCACTTCAGCATAACTTCTAAGTAGCTATACCATCATCCGCATCATCATTATTCATTTCTGTGCAACACAACCATGGTGAATGATGGCAGCACCAGAAGAAAGATGCCATTAAAGTCAGTAGTCTCACTGTGCACTTATTTAGCTATTGTACACAGAAGATAAGATAGCCCCTGCTCAAAAAGCTGTGTTTCTTCTTTGCAGAGGTTAACAAAAGAATGCGAAATCACAAAAGGGATTGTATTCTCAAAAATTCAGAGCAGACTCCTAAAACTAGGACAGTGCTGTGAACTGGGTTACCTGTTAATGCACTACACAGCTGGGATCATGCACGTGGCGCTTGGAGACATCCCGTCTCAGACCTGATACATCCCAGTGCAGCTGCCATTATGCTCCCATCCACAATTACTTTGCTGAATGAGATGAGGAGGTTAAAGAAAACAAAGCAAAACAGAAGCTATAAAATTAACTTTATAGAGTCCCTGAGAACCCCCTACCTCTACTGTGGTCAAAAAAACCCAGATAACCTTGTCCTCTGCTTAGAAAATGAAAAACAAAGTGGGAGAGTGGCGATAGTGCTGTTGTACAGGAAAATGGCTTGTTCTTATAAATGTGCTGCACCAGGTTATTATGCTTAGTTAATTTATCTTATACTTTGCTGTAGGTAAAGACATTTGCTTATTTCTTTTTTGTTTCGTTGTTTATTTTTTCATCGGAAAATAGTCATCTGCTATATCAAATTGTAGAATATGAAAGCCAGATGCCTTACATACTCTTTTGACTGTTGTGTGTTTCCCTCCACTTAAACATTATCATTTTTCTTTAATCAAGACAAGAACTTTTCCTAATATTTCTTTTGGCCCCTAAACAAAGACAAAGTTTGGCTCAGACAATGGAGGATTTATCAATTGTTAGAGCCATATAATCAATAATTTTCAAAGGGAAGATGTTGATATCTGGACACTTGCCAAGCACCACTCTCTGGGAGGGAGGAAGTTTGTAGATAATCTCTGAGGGGTAGAGTGCACATCTGTCTTTGCACTAAGGACAACTGGTGAATAATGATTCAATCCAATATTTTTATTTTGTCATCAGTATTTAAAAAGAAAAAAAGGTCTGCTCGGGATGAAATTCTGACCCTTGTCATGCCAGTGGTGAAACTCCCGTAAGCTTTATTTGGATCAGGGCTTCACCCATGGTGTATCACAGCAATGAATTACCTCTTAATCTGTTGTTTCCTGCAAGCTGCTTAGACAAAAGGACATTATTAATTTAATATGTATTCTTAACATAGGGATATCAGAGACTGAAACCTGTAATGGGAGAATGAAAACAGGAGAGAAACGTGACTTCCAATTAGGTGTAAGAAGAGTCACAGTTCTGTGGCAATGAAATACTCCTCCTGGGTGGAGATATTGCTGATGCCTATGCAACTTTGTTTCAACAGAGGAAGAAGCACAAAACCAGCAAAGAAGCATTGATAAGTTGCCCAAGCACTGTCCACTTCAAGCTCAGCTGTGGGTCATGGTACACTGATCACTATTATTTCTAGTACTCCAAAAGCAAATGTACTTAGCAGAGTCTGATGCAAGTTTTGCTTCAATTGAGTTACACCAGAAGCCTAGTGCCTGCAAAGCTGTGGCCCAAAGAGGAACCAAAGGTGCCAAAGGTGCAAAAATATATCCTGTTCCCAGTTATTTACTAACTGTGCAGTGTAATCTGATCACAGGAGGATTAAAATGTTTATATGAGGTGGCATCATGAGAGAAGGACATAACTGTGTAACAGAGGCATTCCCTGACACTAAATAGCTACATGCATTTTTGCCCTGGGCACCACTGAGGGAGAGACATGACTACCTAAAAAGGAGGCTAAATGGGTAATGGGGTCAGCCGAATGTCAATTCCCAGAAAAATCTTGGAACTATTTATAAGCAGGTAGAATAAAACAGTGAGATAAATAATAGCTGCCACTGATTTGTTAAGGACAAATTGCACCAAAGCAATTAAATTTTTTGATAGGTAGTAGATCATGTGAATAGGGGGAAGGAGTAGCTGCCATATGTCATGACTTCAGTAAAACTTTTGACACTTTCTGAATGGGAAAGCTAAGTAAATATAAAGAAGTGAACTTACGAGAGAGTGGGACACAACTGGCCAGAAAACTACTCAGGAAGTATTTATTACGTCTTCAAAGAGTCTGTCTTCTGGCACTTTTAGTCATTTTTATTTGTAAGGTGGTAAAATATGCATGTGTTAACATTACAAACACAAACCTGGAAGGTTGGAAGGAAGGAGAAGAACTGAAAAGGATCTTGCCAAACTGAAGAAATGACCTAGAAATAAGATGCAATACAATAAGAAGATTTTACAGTTAGGCAAAAGTGATTAACTGTACAAAGAAAGAATAAGGAGTAACTGGGTAAGGAAGACTTCTGCAGAAAAGGATCTGGGGCTTGTTGCAGATCACAAGTTAAATAGAAGTCAACAAGCTCACACTGTTATGAAAAAGGCAAATATCACTGTGGGATGGATAAAGAGAATTATTGTCTGTAGGACATTTGAAGTAATCTTCCACTCTACTCAGCATTAATAAAACCTCAGCTGGAGGTCTGTGTCCAGTTTTAGGAAACAAGTTTAAAGACAGGTATAGCCCAATAGGGAAGAGTTTGGTTTAGACGTCTTAAAATTGGGAATGTTTCATCTAGAGAAAAGAAAACTGAAGAATGAGATAACAGTCTTGAAGTATTTTACAGAAGACTACAAAAAGGAATGGGGTGATCTGTCTCCTATGTCCATGTAGGACAGAACAAGGAATAATGGGCTTAAGATGAAGAAAGAATTAAGCTAAACATTAGAAAAAGCTTCTTCTAACTCTAGGGGTAGCTAAGTACTGAAGTCTACCATTGGAAGCCTTTTAAGTCTCAGTTATGCAAACTAGGTACAGTAGATTCTGTCTTAGGACAGAGGTAAGAGCTAGATGATTTTCACAGGTCCCTACAAGCCTTACTGTCTGTGATGCTGTGTTCATTTGGAAAAGCCTGGGTTATAGAGGCAATATATATTATCAATACATTGCAACAAAATTCAAATATTTTATACCCATATGAAAACCATGTGTTCCAACATCTGGTTTTGTAATAGCTGCCATAATAAATTTTACCTACTACTTAAGTGATCACATACATTTCCCCTTGCCATACAAAGTAGCTTTTCTTCATTATTAATTTCCAAGGCTCCATTTAGGGCTGTATCTTCTGAAACAAGCTCACTTTCTAACACCTGTAGATGCTTTCTTTTTTCTAACAATTTTGAAGAAACACCATTGAATCCCATTTAGTTTTGGTATGACAGAAAAAGCTAGAGAGCTTTGCCTGCCACTTTAAGAAGGCAGTGACTCATTTTCTGAGGATAAATATACCAGTAATACCATTGCAGGCAGTGGAGAGAAGGACCTTTAGATTATCTAAGTCATTCCTTGCTAAGGCAGGGCTGTTCTTTACAGAGCATTTTATAGCAGTTTTTAATGATTGCGACATATAATGGTTGCATATGGCTGGAGGGTAACATTAGTTTGACACGCAGGGTGATATGAGCAGCCCTTTTATGTTTTATGGGTTGCCTGTCATGCTGTTGCTCTTATATAGTTCTTTGAACACAGTATATAAAGTACATATGCCAAAAAGAAGCTGTGTAGTCATTCCAAAAAAGCAAGGGGAAGGGCAGGAAGGAAATACCTGCCTGTTAGATACATCAGATGAAAATCACTTCATTAATAGTGTGTTCAAAAGCTAAAGGGGAAGGATGTTTGCAGCCAGCTATCTCTGAACTCTTGAAAAGCAACTCACACAAATGCATCAGCATAATTGGAAGTGAGGATCCTCTCTGCCAGCACTCCAGATGATGGGTCAGTCTCACTTCCCACATCAATTTCAAACAGAGGTAAGTCAGTGTCCAAAGCTAATCCTGATTTCCATCACTGTGGAGGAAGAATCTGGACCATTCTTCTCTTTTAGGTCTTGCAGGTCTAGCGATTGTCTGTCAGTACCTACGAGCTACTCAGAAATGTGAGCGTGTAGGGTCATATCAGCTGTTAAGTTGTTTCATGTTTCACAATCTGCAATGGAAGAAAAGGAGCACTTATGGCACAACAGACTTTATGTGCCTGTATACACAGATACTGGGCCATCTTCAGACCATTACGCTATCTAACACAGTCACCACCACTGCCATGGGAGCCGAGTGCAAGGGAGCAATGGGTGATGCAAATGCTAGGGACACCTGCCAGGCTTGGCTTCCCTGCCCTGGCTGGCTGAACGTCATCCTACGTCCTCGCCTTTGTCAGCTCACAAGCACCAGCCTACCTGATGCGCTTTCTACAGGAGCTACGGGTCCTTCCTGCTGTGGTATCAGTGAGGGATGACATGGATGTTGCCCAGAAGCAGTGGCAGCCCGGGCAGCTCCTACCTCTCACTTCGCCACTGCCACTTGCTGTGCTACACCCTCCCCGTGGCGCTACAACTGCTTCTGAAACTGGACTGGGGAACTCAGCTGGGGTAAAAATAAGCTTTTCTTTTGCTGAGTTATTTTTAACTCAGATCGGTTCCCCGATCCAGGTCACCGTGTAGCTGCACGAATAGTCATGCCAGGATGTGCCAGCATATTTGTGGGGTGGAAACAAATGGCTGGAGGAGGGAGGGACAAAGCCTTGTTGTAAGGAAAAGCTACTAGGAGCATTCTCAGAGCTTCTGAGCAGGCATGGTGTGTGTCCTCACCCATGGTCTCCACCTAGACGAGGGCCCAAAAGGCTTTGTGCTGCGTGGTGAAGACAACTGGACAGCATCCAAGGTGCAGCATTTTGTGTTGCTGGTTTGTGGTTTGGGAAAGCTGGATGGCAGAACTTCTAAGGCCATCAGGAAGTTGGACAAAGTATCTTGCCACCAGCTTTATCAGCTGCTTTGCTCATGTGGTGCCTACAGGCTTCATAGAGAGCTGGTAATATGCCAGTTTACAGTATGATTTTGTGAACTTCACAGAGTATGTGTATAACTGATATCCTCCATAGTATCAGGTGTTAGAAGCTGCAATGCATATTTAAGTGTATAAAGTAAACAGTTTAGATGAAAACTGAATCATCCCACAGGCTGATGAAGTATGAGCTGACCACCAGAGAGCCTGCTCTTCAGGTATTGAGTCTGAAAGAAGGCTGCCGTGGGTAGTTGCCTGAGTAGTCCAGAGCAGGGCTTGTGAACCAGCCCAGGTGGCAAGTGGAAGATTTTGAGACTGCGTTAGTAGTAAATAAGGATCAGGAAGCATGATGCAAAGTAAATGAGGGAGAGAGACAGAGAAAAATCAGCTGCTTGTGCTTGTGCGGGAGTTAGTCAGTGCAAGCCAGGTCATCAGCCCTCAGAGCTGGTACAGCAGCAGGGAAATTGCTTTCCAGAAGAAGAGGGCCCAAGCCAAGACACAACCCAGCAGCAGGAGTGACTGGTTCCCAGGCCAGCCTTCCTCAGACCCGAGGGCAGCTCTCGAAAATCAGGGTGCTGCTGGGAGGCACCAGCCCCAGTCCTGTCAGCAAAGATACCTTGAGTCTCCCAAGTAAACTGGAATAAGCAGCTGCCAAAATATCCAGTTATTAGACTTTGACTGGAATCATGTTTCACACCTGACCTACCTACAGCCTTTGTTTCCAGTCTCATAGCCAAAATTCTTGCCTGAATTCTTGCTGAATAAACCATTGCTGCCTTCTGCCATTAAGGCAGTCCAGTGTTGCAAAGCGAGACAAAATAAAGATGCTGCTCACAAGTACCAGAGTCAAATAAAGTGATGCAACATCACCCCAAGGAGACGGTGTCCCAAGGCATGTTCAGGGCCAGGCACTTCTCCTTACCACATGCTATGTTTTGGAAAGAAGTTCCTGCTGCCAAGCATGTCCTTTACCCCACCCAATTTCTTTTCTACTGCAGAAAAATGAAATATGATCTGTAACTGCAGGCAAATTCCCAAACTTCCAAGAAGCAAACTCTGAAAAATGTGATCTAAACAGAAACTGGAAATTGGAATGGTGTTTTGGATGAGGTCTTACTGGAAATTTGTCTTTTTGGAAGTGGGTCCATGGCAGCATTGTAAATAAGCCTTGTAAATTCCTCACCTTTCTGAAAAGTGGCTAGCAAGGAAGCGGTAAATAGATGCATTTTTTGTTTATTACATATTTTGAAGTAAAAATTTAAAAGTTTAAATTTTCACTTTAAATTGTGTTGCCAGGTGCTCATAAGGAAGCCCCATCTGAACCCTTAAACAAGATTTGGATGCATAGTAGGTATCCTTCAGAAAGGTCTCAGAAGCCCACGGTAAAGCATCTCTCAAAATCTTGCTGCTCAAGGGTGCCGGAATGAACCCTTAGCAAGCTCATCCATGTTCCTGACTTCTTTTGCTCCAGAAGCCACTCCAGCATATCAGGATGCTGGGATCAGCACGATGGCAGTTGACACAGTGGGGACCATATTGCTAATCTCCCCATTTTGGAGAATACATGTGTTCTGTGGAGTATTTTCTGCTCTGAATCAGGATGTTTGGGACTTCAGATCAAATGTTCTTACTGAGAGAGTCAGCCAGCTAATCTCCATGCCAGGAAATGAAGCCATCTGATGTCCCGAGGTGAAGCTATAGGAGGGTGTATGAGTCCAGAACAACTTGAAATCTGTTTTCTAAATAAATCCTCACTGGTTTGGAGTCTTTGAGCAGCATGGATAGAGTCTCTGTTTTCTACCACAATCAGTATTGCCTTATTTTTATTTTCAGGCCTTATCAAGGGGACAAATGCAGAATCTGCTACTTACAGGTATGATTTTAGAGGTTTTTCTCTTTCTAAGGCAATTTACAAAAAATTCTGAATGCTGTCTGAAGGCAAGAGAATAACACTTCATACCGGCAAGTTGCAATTTGCTGTTCTACCTGTGAATCTTGCAATTTCCATATTGCACTACTGGAAATAAAGATCCCGGAGACTGAGAGAATCATGTACTGGTTGTTTGGCTCTGAGGATAAACTGCTATTGGCAATGACATTAACCTGAAACAAATGAAAGCGTTCAGCTAGATAAGTCTTTTAAAATTTTATTTGTCTTGTGAGCACAATAGGTCTCTATCCTCCCATCTTTTGGAGAATGAGGGAAGTCCAAAAGTAAAAACCCTCTCCTCTGAATTTTGAAGACTTTTCTACTTCCTTGAAGCTTGCTTCTGAAAAGAGTACCTCTGTAAGGTAAGTAAGAGCATAGGACCTGCTGGCATAGACAACTTGTGTTTCCTACAACAAGACAGTGGGGGTGGTCCCCAGAAACCACACAGTTTTCAAACGCAGAGGTGTGAGGGGAAGATGTCTAGGAGTTTGTATGCAAATGTGAGGTGTCAGTAAAATTTGACACAGAGCTGTCTCTCCCTTTTCTTTTACGAGATTTCTAAGCTGTTTCCCAAATGATTCAGGCAGTATGTATCAGGACCAGAAAGACTACTGAGGCCATTGTTTATAATGGTTTTATTTAGAAGCAAACCATCATTAGGCTACTTCTCATGTAACTGCAGTCACTGAAAACCTCAGTTTCTCATCTAAATCTGTCATCTAAGATCCCAGTCACTGTCCAGAGGTACTTATATTCCTTCACTGACTACAGAAGGCCCCGCATGATTATCTTAGTGTGAAGACACACAACGTGGGTTGATCA
This sequence comes from Buteo buteo, assembly GCF_964188355.1. Lineage (NCBI taxonomy): Eukaryota > Metazoa > Chordata > Aves > Accipitriformes > Accipitridae > Buteo > Buteo buteo. The sequence continues at coordinate 37,584,000 of NC_134172.1, forward strand.
AATCTGATTGCTGCTGATGCCAAAAGGGGAAGAAGATCCTGTTCCCTCTTCTCAGTTCTGCCACTGACTCCACTTTCCATGTCAGCTTACCTTGTGCCAGCTCTGGCATCCAGCAGACCCCTCCATAGGTCTGCTCATCTCGGGAGCCCAGGAGAAAACTGAAGGGATCAGAAAACTCTGCATAGCTGTCTGGAAGTTTCTTGAGCTGAACTGGTCCAGGGAAGAGCCCAGTGGGTTGCAGAGCCAGCCCTGTGACATTACAACACCATGACAAGATGATATAGATATATAAGAGCAGTGAGGTCACCTGCTTGCACGTTTTCATAGGAAACTTGTATAATTTTGGAGGAATTTGGACAATTTAAAGAAGCAGGGTGTAGATCCCCCATCATGTGGAGCTGCCTGGAGTCCATCAGGGCATTTCTGTGCACAGGAGCCAATTGCTTAGGATGAAGATGCTGGGGAAAGATGCTGAAGTCTCAAGCCACTTTTCTGTTGGTCTGTATAAGGGCTCAGAGGACAGTGGGTCTGCATGCATGGCTTGTGCTGGCACAGAGACCAAAAAAGCTAACTTTGTTCAAAGCTGAATACATACTGGGGACTTCTGGTGATACCGGAATACTGTCTCTGCAATTAAGAGGTCCAGTTAAGGACCAAGGAAACAGCAAATCTTCTGCTAACTGGGCAGTCTCCATACCAGTCTCCAAAGCCTAACCTGCAGGACATGGGGACGAGGCATCTCAGCAACGAAGGGCACGGACGGTGAGGTCGGGTCATCTCTACCTCACTCCATACACAGCTCATGGGATTGTGTTCAATGCCTGCGTGAGTGCCAGCACCACTGTTTTGAGGCCTCAAACCACCTTTATCTGGAGAAATTGGGAGGATTTATGGACTCTGCACTGTAAAGGCCCTGGAAAGGAAGACCTCTGTCTTTTTTGCCTTTGAGGTTTACACTCTTTCTTCCCCTTATCACTAGAAGTTTTGCCAGAGCAGAGAATGAATTTCACCATCAAAACATTAGACAGCTGTGTAAAAGAAGGAGGAGAAATATTTTTCCAAAAAGGAAGGTCAGATGTTTCTGCCCAAGGCAATTCAGGATCAAAAGAAGGACACATTGATTTCTCAAATAAAAGCATTTTCAAATGAGAGTCCCTTACTCTTTGGAGTTTTTTAGAAAATTATTTGCAGATGGCACATCTCTCCACAGTGTGACTTCTTCTTCCAGACACAGTGAGCATTTAGTATGTCCGCAGTTTAGAGGCATTGCAGCCTGAAGATTTATGTTCCGACTTAGTAAATGAACATATTACGGTGAGTACCTCCTAGGTAAATAACAGCAGTTTCCTTACCAAACGATCAAAGGAAATGCTAACAAAACCCTGCCACTGGCACAATACAAAGTACCCGTTTATCAACTATCTGCAATTATTTACACAAGAAGGTCCCGCAGAGCCCGAGGACGCACATGGTGCCAGCTGTGACTCATGGCCACATACACCTGGAGCTGCGGGGCAGGGAGAGGAGCCCAAACTCTGTCCCCTGGACACAAACCTATATGAACGGCATTGGTGCTGTTCTGAGGATGCTGCCTAATGAAAAAGTCTGTTTCAAGTGCACTAGTCCATACAGATCAATCGCAAAATGCGCGGATTTGGCAAAACTTTCAGAGAAGCACACCTCTCAGAAATACAGGCAAAATCTTTACATCCTAACTACACCTTCCAGATGTATCTCAGAGCACCTAGAAATTATTACTAAGATGAAAATCACATTTCTTTACTGGGCTCTATGTCCTGTCTTTGTCAGCTGTGTTGGCACCATGATTTACGTACAAAACTTTTGCTCAGTTTAACGAGTGAAAGCTGCACATGTGAAAAGATGAGATATATAATTCTTCAGGTTAACCATGACCAAGTCCTGTGAAGTGTAAAACAAAATTTGTTTTAGTAAGAATTGTGAAATAATAACAACTGGTCTCAAAGCTGTACCTTTGCCTTAACAACTGTCTTATGAAAAGGTGCTCTGTAATTTTTATTATTTGTGCATGCATATTAAATGGATACAAATAGCACACACAAACATACACACGCAGTGGTTGGAGCAGTTCAGCAAATGGCAGTATGGCATAAGGAGACATTTAACAGCAACAAGTTGTAGATGGCATGTCTTGAAACGTGCCTCATCACATTTTGGGATGCTGGTTCAGTATTCATGCAACAGGAGGAGGGTTGCCTGCTGAACCAGCAGCAAGACCTTCTCTGCATAGAAACTTGGGGTTTCGCTCTTCACTCCAAATGCTAACTTTCTATTATGTGTTTCTGTGAAACAAGGTCACAAGTCTTGAGGGCAGCCTGACATCCCTGTGTATGCACTTCAGACTGCTCCAGCAAGAATATATGCCAGTGCTTTTGGGAAAGGATGTCTTTTTCATTTCAGTGTGAAAACCCTTACCAATGTGCTAGCATGTATAGTGTCTCAGGAGACAGTTTGGCAGGAGAAATATATTGGAAATTTAAACTACAGCCTCCTGAGAAGGGAAATACATTACAGGTGAGTTAGGTATAAATATATGAACACTACGTCATTAAATGATTAAAAAAAAGTAGCATCACTGTCTCAGTGCACAGAAGTAGTAAGAACCCAATTCAAAGCCCAGAGTAGTTAGCAGCAAGGTGCCCACTGAGCTCATGAATTCTGAATCAGGACTGCTTTTGGAATGAAAGAGGGGTTGTAGCTGGATAAACCAGAAAAAAATGTGTTGGCAGAAAATTCTTTTCACCATCAGTAATGAATTTGTTGACAGATATTATGTAGAACTGGATACGGGCATTGCCTGTACATGAATGATTTAACCAAAAATTACAACATACACCCTTTCAGAAGACAATATGACGAAAATAAACATGTACAGTGAGAACAAAAGCATCTCTGAGCCCCACAATTCATCATGTTTCAAAAGAGACTTATACTAAGAATATTTACAGCTGAAAATTTCATGGCTATGCTTTCGTAGTCTTAGTCTTAACCAAGAATAACATAAGCCCTGTTGTATCTAGAAAAACAGCTTTAAGTAGCAAAGCAAAATAATTATCAGGCTAGTTTCTCTACCACATAAGGCAGTTGCAAAGATTTATAGACTAATTCTGCAGGCTGGATTTTTTTTAATTTAAACTACAGCTACCAATGAAAGGGAAGTGTTTCAGCAAAAAAGAAAATAGTTTGGGATTATATTTGAAAAAACAATTTGGAGTTTACACAAAGAAGTAACTTTGAAAAATGACCTGGGGGTTGTAACTATACAGGATTGTTCTTATAGAAGCTTGCAGTTGGAAAGCGGCCGGCTTAACCTGTTTCTCCTGAATGCAAATTCTTCACTGACGCAGTGGAACGGGGTTGTATGACGGGGGTTGTATAACGTCCGCGCTGGAAGGGGATGGGCAGCAGCAACCTCACAGCTGCCTTTGCATGCTGAAGGAACAGGAGTCTGGCAACCGTGTAAGCAAAGTTAAAACCCCCGACTGCTCGAACGCCCCTCTCACATCCAGGGCAGGGAGTAAAGTGCAGAGATCAGGAAAGCCAGAAATTGTAGTTGCAGCAGTGAGGCAACTCTACCGCCGAGGGGAAATGGACTGGTCTCATTTTACTGTTGTCCAATTCTGCCGAGTTTGTTATGTCTGTGGACAAAATGCAGTGGAAGAACAGGAAAAAGCAAGACGATATATAACTTTTCCTAGTTTCTTTCTTTTGTTTGAGTGTTTCAGCTTTTCTTACTTAACATGTGAAGTGCAGAAAAGTGGTCCTTCTTGCTCCATTTAAAAAATTTAGTTAACTCATCTTCTGTTACGTCTGACAGACACCAGATTTCAGAAGAGTTTGTTCCTCCAGTCATACTCTGTCGAGGTGGACTTGAGCTTATATATGGTATCTTACACTCCCATCTTTCTTACACTCCCAGTTTTTGCTTCTATATAGTGAGTTTGGAGACTCAGCCCTGAAATCAAGTACCTCTCTGAATCTGCTTTCCTATGATCTCTGTGTGAATCAGTGGTCTCTCCCCAATAAAGGTATGTTTGTTTATCATTACAAATGCAAACACCACAATTCAGGGACACCTTGTTATAAAGCCTATGGGGTTATGTTATAAAGCCTATGGCCTCTGGGGACATTTAGTTTACCGTAATAAACAAGATCCTTTTCAGTCAACCATGCCTGACAATGCTGAAGTTAATTTTAGCCACTTGCTGTTTTCATTGATCTACAGTTTAGGTGCTAAATCCTGGCTTCTGTCCCAGCAGTCTTGATGAAAATAGATAAATGTTTTATTTCTAGAGTTGAAATAAAACTTACCACAATAGCATTCTGTATTGTAACTTTGTAGTCAATTATCATTGTTACTCAGAGTGAAGTTAGACATTCCTAGCCTGTATTTATGATCAAGGATGCTTCAGAATAATGTATATAAATTGAGTTTTATTGATCATCGAACATCTGCTGGCACTTAAGTATGTGGACACATAAGCATGAACATAAGCTTTGCAAGTTTGCATTTTTTTGATGCTCATAAAATTATAATTTATAATCAAGTACACCATATTATGTTTTCTTTATCACTTTCATAAAGATAAAGTAATGTAAGCAGGGACTTGGATTACAAGACTATTACAAGATTGCAAAGACTTTGGGTTTTATGATTTATGGAAGAAAAATTTCATTATTTTTCCTTTACATCTGACACCATTTAATTGCATTTTGCCTGCTGTGGTAGACGAGATGTGCCAAACTGTGATTAGTGCAAACAAAATTGGAAGTGCTATAAAATGCTATTTTCTTACGGTGCATCCATTGTCAAAGGTGGTGAGCAAATGGCTTTACCCAACTTTCCGATCCTACAGTTTTGACCCGTCCTTTCCAACACTGACTAATGTAGAACACATGCCTGTGCTGATGCAGACCCTTTTTATAGTATGTGCACTTCACACACACCTGTTGCAGATACTCAAACCCGTTCGTGTTAGTACAGCTTGAGCAAGGAGTTGGGAAGGGGAAAAAGGTAGTACTGGAGAGAAATAAAATAAGAGGGAGGATGTGCATCCCTTATGGATGTGGGTACAAGAAAGGTCTGTGCATGAGGTGGGTGCTGGGAAATTATATTCTTGTATGAAAATGTGGGTCATAGGAACAGAAAGCAACTCCGAAGAAAGAGCCTTTGTCTCATTTCCCGGAGTTATCCAGACTCTCTCATGTGGTCCAACCTGATAAAATTGTCTTTATTTCCGAAGTCAAACATGAGCTAAACTAAACACACTAGCAGCATGCCCAGGCATGGAAGCAGTAGTGTTGGCCTCTCTGAGTTTACAGACCTGCTCCTCTGCTGGCGTAAGTCTGACCAGCTCCAGGTTCAAGCAAGAGGACTCCTGAACCAGGTGTTAAGCACAGGTTTTGCTCGGTATGAGTTACCTAGAAAGTCAAAACGTACTGGAAGATGTGAATGCAAAAGCTGTGAGAATATCACTATTTCATAGGGGTCTGGGGTATCTGAAGTGAAGAAAGAACAGACATATTCTAGACAGATTTTGTAAGAAATGGTGACCTATGATGACTATCACACTTAGCTAGATAAACCAGACTTTAAAACATTTGGGTAAGATGATCTTTCATGGATAACAATTAACAATCCTCCATCCTTGATTTTTAGCATGTAAAATAACTGTGAAAACCTACTACATGCTGTTGTCCATGTTTTTAATGAGAAATTCACCCTTTAATCACCATCATGACAAATGCTGATAAATTCCCAGGATATTTCTCCCTCACACCTTCTCTTTCCTGGCCCCACATGTGTCCAGTGCCTAACCACTATTGCTCGGGAACTAAATGCTGCATATTTAAATACTATAGACCAAGACAAAGAGGGTAAACACAGCATCTTGACTCCTGCACAGCCAACTTCTACACCAAGGTTAGGGAGTGTGTCACTGGATGGTCTCACTAGAGGGCAGCCGATAAAACCTCTAGCAATAAAACTGCAGGAGCTGAATGTCTTTTTTTTCCACGGGAGTGTGATGGGATATAAAATTTGCCCCCCTGAAATTGCTGCCAGCAACTCTTTCTCTGGTGCTTTGTTTTTTCCATGTAGAGCTGTAGAGGAGGATCCACTCACTGCTTTAGCTCCATGAGACTCCACAGGTCTGATGGAGCTGGAAAATCTTTGTGAGGCTTTGAAAAAGCATGACGGTGAGCCAGCACTTGATGCTGAACAGGATTATTGTTACTTTCCTATCCTTGCTTTTTTTTCCTTGACTCCCTAAAGGAAACATCACAACTTACAACAAAATATGCATAGTGTGATATATAATGCATTCTGAGCTATTTGCCATAAAATTGCTTCTTCAGTAGTTCTTGAGGTTCAAATATATCCCAGGATTTTTATTTTTTTTTTCTGTAGTCCTTGTAATAATTTTACTCTTAAGTGCCTCAAGGTCCCCTCAACTCTGGTTTCATAAATGCTTCCCAGTACCTGCCCTATCTTGTAACACTAAAAAAGAAGTCTGATATATGCTTTCTAGAGAAACACAAGAACAAGATCTTGAGAGCTTCCAAGATAAATACATTCTCTGAATTCCATACATTCATCACGTAGTTTTTATTAGGCCAAAAATTTGCTTACAAGATTTTGTGTGGTTCTGAGCTGAGATACATTTTCTGTCCCTATAGAAATGTCTTTATTTACTTGATCATATATCACACTGCTATGCAAAAAAAAAAATAAATTAAGCATGTGTTTTCTCAAATCTTCATGTACCAAGAACAGTGTCTATCAAAAATAGTCCTTTTGATAAGGACTATTCAAAAATAGTCCTTTAAAGCATAAACTGTTTCAGAAATAAATACCACTTGATGTTTATAAAGTGCATTCCTCTGGCTGTGGCTGCTAAACACTCTGCTTGATACAGGAGTTCATGTTTTAAGTAATTCTGACTTCCCTTAAGGCAACTAAATGTATCAGGACCTACTGTAATGTCCTAAACCTGATCTTGTTTTATCTTACTTATTCAAACCCCCCATTTTCTTCAAAGGAAAAGATGGACAAAAAATGCTAAGCTAAAATTTGATAGGTAAAGGTTCATCAGAAAAATCTTGTTGATGAAACTGTTGTAGAAGTTTCCATTTCACATCAACACAGTAAACAGTGTTTGGTTTTCAGTACCAATTAATATAGCCGAGTGAGCAATTAAACACAAATTTTCTGCTTTTTGTGTTTGCGTAACAGCTGCACTAGGTTTGCAATTTCACCAAATATATTAATTACCCAAATACAGTTCACATTTTGTGTTCATGAGGATAGTAACTTCAGTCTTTGTTTCTTAATCAATTAAGAATGCTTGGTCCTTTTTATTGCATGTGTGTGTATTGCACACACAATTCCTACTAAATTGATTTTGCCTGTGATTACAAAGGTCCTGTAATACTGGCTCTGCTCCCTGTTTGGGTGATCCTATCTCATCCATCAGGAGAACAGCCTGAAGATACTACCAAAACAGTAGTTTATGGAGCAGAAACAAATAACACATGATCAGAGATTTCAGAAAATGTTACATTGATTTCCTCCTTCTCTGCACCCCACAGACTTTTCTCAAACTATCCCGCTTAGACCAGGAAATGGTAAGATATATTGGCTGGGAAAGGAGTTTAATTCAGTTCTTACTCATTGCATTCACACAAGATAATTGAATGCGCATGCAGAGTCTGGTTTTAAGGGGTACAGTCAGGCCCTTATCTGATTCACCTAAAGGTCTCCTTGATAAGGAATTGGCAATGAATTTCAAAACCTCCTCCCTGCCTTGCATCAAGCAGTTTTCCACCCTGAGGCAAGATTGAGTCAGAGGCAGAGTTAAGATTTTTCGGAAATACATAGTGTGATACTTTTGGTGCATTTAAAAGATCTTGAAAAGTTGAGGTCAATAATTTGATGATTTTTTAATATATTTGTAAATATTTAATTTTTTATTAGCTTTAGTACTCATCTGGTATATGGAAGAATCTTATCATATGTTTACTGGAAAGCAGAATGTAAGGGACTGCTGCTTTGCCTTTAGTTGCTTTTGTTCTTAAAAAGACAAGGATAATGCAGAGCCTACCAAAGTCTCTACCATCCCTCCAGCTGCGACTGCGGCAGTAGCCCAGCGGGGTACCGCTAAGGAGGTTTAAAACCCCAGCAGTCTGCCTGGCTCCATCCCTCAGCTGCCCAACTGTGTGGAGCTTACGACTTGCTTCCAGGAGCAGCTGCAGTTACAAGTCCAGGGATTTTTTTTACAAATTATTATTGCTGTAGTAATATTGCACTATATGACTGTAGCAATAACAGTTCTCTTCAGTCATGCCCAATCCCTCCTTCTGTCCTTCTCTTGACCTCGCCTTGCTAAGGTGTGAGAGCCCTATAGGGAACGGCACCCCATGCCAAGAGAATCCTCCCCAGTGCCCCAGGGCCCCTTTCTCACAGCTGGGACAGAAAGTTTCTGCATGGCCTACAGCTCAAAACAGTCTGACCTATTTCCCCCATGCAGGAAAAATTATTTCATATAAACAGACCAGAACTCAAGATAAAATTTCCATGTGCATTCAGCCTGTTGAGGTGCTTACTTTCCATCGGGAAGGTTAGGTCCCTGCCACTTTCAGGGCGGGTGCTCAGGGTTAGGCACAACTTCGTAGAACCTCAGGTCTGACACCACCTATCTCCATACGTCCAGGGAACACAGCCTCCGTGTGCCAGTACCCCCAGTGACCCTGTTGATTTTGGGTGTGAACCCTTCTGCCATGTGCAGACCCAGATTTGGGCTTTCACGTGACTGGGTGCCCAGGAAGAGTTTGTCCATGAGTGCTCCCTTAGAGCAAGTCAGTGACCAGAATGAAAAATAAAACACAGTAGCCTTGACTACACATCTCCATATCCAGAAATATTGATGCATCTCCTCAGACGAGGGGCCTTACTCACTTGGCTGGGGTGCGAGGTGACGCTACCTCCCACCTTCACGGCAGGAGAAGGAATGGCTCTCTGCTATGCATGTTTCATTAACTCAGAACACACGTTTCCATTTATTTAAACCATATGGATGAGTTTTATATTTTTATTATGTTTCATATGACTGAGGCCACCGTAAATGCTTGCTATGCATCTTTGCATATTTTAGTTTCCTGAAGCAATTTTCTCTTATGTTTCAGTTAAGTACAAGCTCCACAAAATGCGTTATTAATTACAGACGTGGGTTGCCTTATGTGGTATGATGTGTTCCCTCTGCACATTCACTTAAATGTCTGTTGTGAAACAGTCATACCTATAGTGGTATTTTATCTATAAACTGCCTGAAATATAAGCCTTTATAATTAAACCTGGATTAAAGCTTAAATTCTGCAAAGAAAATGCTTAGTTTTGGGAACAATATTTTCCATACCCAGGAGGTGCTTCATAACATGCTAAAGACCTGTTCATTTCATCAGGAATACTCACATGCTTTCAGTTAAGCTTGCACTAAGGTAATTTGCTATGTCATGGTAAACAAATACCTTCTCATAGCACTGAGGTAAGCAGTTAAAATCCCAATGATTAGGGTCTGCTCCATCTTATGTCTATGAAATAGCCTGCTGACTCCTGCCAACCACAATGACAACTGGATTGACACTCCCAACTCACCGGTGCAGAAACCTTTGAATCCCTAAAAAAATGCTTATTTTAAGCCAAGTTCACCTTCATATTGGCTTTATACAAGTAATATGCAGATGAAAGGGTATGCAATTTGTTACTAATTCATTTATTACAATTTTTCAAACCACTGTTTTAAATAGTGGTCTGTATTACTTTCCAAATATCTATGCTCATCTGCATTGGGAAAATGACAACAGAGTGAGAATGCAGAATATACTTATAATAACAAGAGTAGTAATCAAATTCGGAGACATGATGTTACTTTCAGGGGTGCCTAAAACTTTCCCTTTTTGCCAGTCTGCCACAAATACTCACTTATAATTAAGACAGAGAGTGAGCCAGTGGTTAATAATCTCATTAACCAGTAATTCTTGAACAGACAGTAGGGGAGATGTAAACTGATGAAGAATTAAGCTGGGGAAGGACTAAAGGCAGTGCAGTGCAGTGCAACCTCCTCATCACTTCTCCCAGTACTAAGTAATCACCTCCATTGCAAAGTGACTGCTCTGATCACATTGATTTTTCCTCTGGCAGAATTGATGATATGAGGTGCAAAGCAGTAAAGAATCTGGCCCAAGAGACTTTTAAAAGCCTGCCAGTCTAAAGCAATATGGGGATCATCCTATGCCGTGACTACATCTTCACAGACCACTTAATTATACTCTGACATGAATAGAACTGCTGTCACAAATGCTGTCTGTAACAAAATAAATGTTTATCACTTCTGCACATTTAAAAGCAATCTCAGATTATTGTTCATTTATTAGCGTTAGATTATTGTCACCAGGTTACAGTGCTGTGAGTGTCTCTGATGCAGCACAGCAAACTAAATCTATGGAGCTGCCTCCTTCAAGTGCCTAAATTAAATACCAAGTGTGGAGGTTCCTGAGATGTTCAGTGTAGAGAGGGGGTGAAACAGCGCATTTAAGCTAGGTTCCTGCCCTCATTCAGCTTGGTAGACAATTAAATTCCTCAATTAAACAGAGACTAGCCTTTTGACATCAGTGCCCCCACCGGGTGAGGAAGGTCCCCCGCATGCCCATCCTGAGCAGTTTACAACCCAAACATAAGCGTGGGTGTGGGTAGAGTTGAACATCAAACTGGGAGCTGGCTGTTGCGCAGGTGGATTTTAGACTTCAAAAAGAGATCTAGATGCTGTGTCTTCATAATGCTCTTCTCCACCAGCCACTCCAGTTATGGCTGTCAAATTTGACTTACAAGCTGATGCCCCAGTCTGGTCACACTTTGCTCTTCCCCCCCACCTCACCTCCTGCTCACATCTCCTTCAGCCCCAGCCAGGCAAGGACCAGGAAGCAGCCATGGAAGAGGCTGGGGTTTTTGAGGGGTTCACAAGGTTCGAGCAAGATTGTCCTTTCCATAGCAGAGATCTAGCACATCATGCACAGCATCCTTACGCCAAGAAGTAAGACATGCCAGAGACTCTATGAATATGAGGCACTGCATAAGCTGACCAGCCACCTGCAGTACCCAGCTCGGCCAAATTGAGAGAAATCACGGCTAAATGGCAACAGGAAAACCCACTGCGATAAAACACCATCAATGAGCCAGTGCTGCCCGCTGCCTGCTGCCCCTGTGCACCCCTGTGCCAGCTGCCCCTGTGCACCCCTGTGCCAGCCTCTTCCCTCACCCCATCACTCACAGCGTCTTCCTCCAAGGGGCACCCTTGGCCTTGGTGGCCCCACGTCAGCAATGGCCATGCCGAGGGGGAGGGATGGCCAGGAGTTGGGTCGTGCCTCTTGCCCCGGGGTGCTACCGGGCTCCCCCCCACGCCACAGGGAACAGCCTGATGAGAAGGGAAGTGTCAGCGACTATAAAAATGGAGCGTGGATGTCACGCTGTGGTTTTGGTTTCACTGTTTTGAGAGGAGCAAGCCATTTGCAGGTGTGTCCCCTCTAGAGAGCATGCACCCATCTCATTGCCTGCTCCTGTGCCCCAGCTGCAGAGCGGGTGAGCACATCCCTAAAGAAAACCTGCGGTGCGGCACAGATTGTGCCCAAATCCTCCAGACTCTCTTGGAAATCCCATCATTTTAAGCAAGTCTGCTATGCTCATCACGAGGTCGAGGTGCCAGCCTAGAGGACAGTGACCGCAGTGAGGTGACACATGTTTGCACAGCAGTGGTTGAACAACCCATCACCACCTGTACGCAGGAGTAGTCAAAGCCATGGGGTGACTGTGGACTGCAGGAATGAAATGGAGAAGCGGGACGCTTTGTTCAAGGTCTTTTTGCCCCATGCATGAGGCGTTGCAGCAGTCCCAGGAAGTGTATTCCCACTGGCAGCCTCTTACAGTGCAGCTTTTCTACTCAAGCAGATGGCTTACCCACTTCTCTGCTACCCTGTAAACACCTGGTTTTGTGAGGGCAAACTCCAGTAAAGCTGGGTGAGTTATCCTATGGTTACAAGAGTATAACACAACAGGAGCTGTGTTTGGCATTATGACCCCTGTAAGCTATTTTTACGTGGTAGGACTTTGGTCACTGTAAGGCACATTAAGTCAGAATCACAAAAACAGGTGGACTTGAGTACTGGGTATTACCTTGCACTTCTCCTTTCTTATCATAAAGAAATAGCCTGTGGCTTTGCCAAGAAACCAGTGCCATTTAGGCAGTTCTCACCTCCCTCAGAAAAGTAGACAAACCAGCTTTAAGTGAAGCTAGGTATGCAATGTAGCCCACAGTCATTGAAGCTAGAAAAAGTAAGAGGCTTCAATGGTTTTGGTTCCTCTGCCATACAGGAAACAAAGCTTTGCATACCTGTACTTCACTCAAGTGTTTCAGAGTTATTTTTGTCTCCAGAGTTAGACGAGATAAGAAGTCAATGGATTTACGTGCTCTGAAGCACGTAACTGTAACTGTATTTTAACGCTTGATTAAAACCTGCCAGCACTCTAGTGACACCAGCAATTAAATAATGCAACAGTTCACAACACATTATTTAAAATGGTCCTGAATTTCAGGATGGAGGGAAAAGAGTACACTGATAACTTTTAATGTGTTCAGGGCAGGTATCTGGAAGTGAGATAGTAGAAGTCACAAGTTAGATGGACTGCTGTCGTGGTTTAACCCCAGCTGGCAACTAAACCCCATGCAGCTGCTCACTCACACCCCCGGTGGGATGGGGGAGAGGATCAGAAGAGTAAAAATGAGAAAAATGGTGGGCTGAGATAAAGACAGTTTAATAGGTAAAGCAAAAGCTGTGCATGCAAGCAAAGTAAAACTAGGAATTCGTTCACCACTTCCCATTGTCAGGCAGGTGTTCAGCCATCTCCAGGAAAGCAGGGCTCCGTCACATGTCATGGTTACTTGGGAAGACAAACACCATCACTCCGAACGTCCCCCCCCTTCCTTCTTCTTCCCCCAGCTTTGTGCTGAGCATGACGCCATATGGCTGGGACATCCCTGTGGTCAGTTGGGGTCAGCTGTCCCGGCTGTGTCCCCTCCCAACTTCTTGTGCCTCCTCGCTGGTGGGGTGGGGTGAGGAGCAGAAAAGGCCTTCGACTCTGTGTAAGCACTGCTCAGCAGTAACAAAAACACCCCTAAATTATCAAGGCTGTTTTCAGCACAAATCCAAAACATAGCCCCATACTAGCTACTATGAAGAAAATTAATTCTACCGCTGCCAAAACCAGCACAACTGCTAATATAGAAAGCAGAGAAACATATTTTTAAGGATCTTTTAGATTTTCAGGGAGGGTTGTAATAAAGGAACAGAAAATGGAACAAATACTTTTTTTTGCAAGTCATCTCTCCTAGGGTTTCCCCACCTGCTGTACAGCAATAAAGCTGTCATCATTTAAGATACTTATTTTTGGAGCAGACAGATTTTTCAGAGTTTTGCTTTGTATGTTTTAGTTTCACTTGCAAAGCAATCTAAAGAAAGTCACCAGCTGGAAGACCAAAACCTCTCGGTACTGGCTGCAGGAGACCAATGTTGCATCAGTAGCATTGCTATAGATCAGACAGTCAAAGATTTTAGAAGAGCCCAGACTGTCACTTTTGTTTTGCTTTTGCCTATTTAGACTTTAGCGATACTTTAGATTTTGCCTGCAATTTGTTTGCTGTTTTCTAGTGCATTGGGAACAGGAGCGTTACGTCCAGCGGGGAGCCTGCAGCAGCACCGGGCTGCCTCCCTTGCTTCTGCGTACACATCACGTACGGCCTCTCTAAGCCTCCCTGGAATGACATTGGTGCTAATGCTACTCTGTTCTGCTCTGAACCATAAAAAACACTTTGAAATTAACCTAAAATCTGCCTCATTCCTCTCTTTTTAAACTATTTCATCCATGCTGTTTCCTTCCAACTTCGTTTCTTGATTTCAGTCATCTGTTACTTGAAGAAACAACTCCCCTTGAAGAGGAAACATAATCACGTTTCACTTTCTGGTCTCTCATGTTCAGCAGTGTTTTCCAGGTATTTCTAGCAAAAGTAACAAAAGATTGCAGGATCCTAGCAGGATCCATAGTGGCCATAAAACCCAAGGTGTAGTCTTTTCTCAAAGCCACATTGATGCTAAGAAAATGTAAGGGCACAGGAGAGATTTCCAATGTGCTGTTTATGATAGACCAAGATGTTATGTGTCCAAAGCCTAAAAAGTGTTTTTTAGATATATTTCGTTTCTGCTAGGAATAGCAGCATGCCTGTTTCTCCTCTGTGTACATATGATTGTGTTGGCATCTCCTGCATAGTTTGAACATGCAATTAAGGGATTTATTCCAGGTTAGAAGAGAAGAACAAAGCTTCCAAGGATACAGCCTACCTGGGAGTCTGCTGAGTCTGTGTGATCAAGACAGGTTGAGTGCGGCTGGTGCCAAATGATAAAAATCATTAGATCCAAATTCAATATCCAGCATTGCCTTTAGACCTGGAATTTCTGTGAACTGGTGAAAGATCCCCTATGCATAGTGGTTACAGTATCCGAATGGGTCTCAGAAAGGCAGAACAGGCTGGGAAACTATAAACTGATATCACAATATCAGAGTTCAGTAATATACAGACTGCCACTTCTGCATCTCAAAGAAAAACAAATGAGCTACTGCAGTTCCTGAGCTGACACTGCTATTCCTTCCCAGGCAAATATGTGGCTTTACAGACATGGTAGCTGTGCTAAAAGCAAAGGAAAAGTTAGGGAACTAGGAAAAAAAGAATATGACAAGAGAAGAAAAATATAAAGCAAAAGTGTAGCAGTTTTAGCAAAGTCATTATAGTACCGTAGCAGCTAAATGTGAAAGAATATGAACCACAACAGATTGTTTTGTTAATTTTCCTTGCACCTACATACATATTTATTAGTTTACAAACTGAGTACAAAAGAAGCATAAAACACTCCTATTCTGAGCTGATAGCGTTTTGCATCCATTTTGCCTGGGTCTGGATGACTCCACAGGTTTAGGGGCAAAAAATAGCAAGAGCGGAGTCTGAATGCAATGCAGTGATATGTAGCATGTACAAAGGTAGTTAGTGATACATATAGATCATGCATGGTTAAAGTCCAGAGAGAAAAAGACAAATGAAAAATAAGATACAAAAAAAGGTAGAAACTGGTGAAAAGTGTAAATAAATGAGGCCCAAGGAGTAGCTTCCAGTGATAAATACTTTAAGAAAACTGTGACCTCCTTGTGGACAATTTACAAACAAAGGAGGTGAAAGATCTTGGATAAATTATTCATTATCCACCAAGCTCTAATTAGAACACACCCACACATGCGTGCAAAGGTTGAGGGGAGCTTTTTTAGCTTATATAAGCAGTTTTGATCTACCTCCTAAAATGCTGTAGTGGATTGCCAAAGCAAAAACATGGCAACTCAAGACTTGTCTCAACCTGGATCTTTCTTAGGATGTTTATCTCAACAAACAGTTTTGAGGATATCCTCTCATGCCAAAAAATAAGCAGATGAGAATTCTTCCCGTAACAAAGGAATATGGCATCCCATAGATTGGATTGCTAATTGCAGCTCTGTATTTCTTGATGACTGATTATGGCATTAAAATAATTTTCTAGATGTACACCTCAAGAAAAAAAAAATCACACTTAATGACTGCAGTTCTTCAGAGCCTGCCAGGAGAACTGGATGCCTCAGGATGCATTCAGATAGCACTGATTCAGTAGTGGCACATAAAATCCATCTGTCCAGAGACTCCATAAGACAAATTTATCATTCAAGTCCAGCATTTTGAAGATCATATTCCAAAAGCCATTGCTAGACTAATATTTAATTGATAGTCTTATCTGGCAGGAGAGTTATAATAGACTCTCTAGGCAGACTTTGAGTCAATCAATTACCATGAGACTTGGTCCCCTATTCTGTCGATGCCTGGACTTTCTTTTTTGCACAGAGGGGAGTTGTCTTTGAGATCATGAATCTGATACTTCTCACTACTGTACCTGCACATGGAGAACCGAATGCACAAATGTTTCAAAGAGAGGTGTTAAGCATTTGCATTTACTTGATTAGTATATGCAAGTAAAGTAGTTGCAGTCAGACTTTTATTTGCTCTCAGAAACATGGCCTAAATTCTTGTAGAAAAAAAAAAAATCTAGACAAAAATGGGATTTGGAGACTTTTATCTCTCCTTTCTGCCATGCTACTGTCATGATTATTGTGAGGAATATGGATATGCTGGCAGATGACACAGAAGCAAAGCATATTCGATGTTGTCGGTACTCATGAGTAACGATGGGTTAACCAAAACATAGTGTGTGGCATAGCCTAATTCCTGTCAGGGTGTGGAGGTACAGCAGCTCTGACCCATGGTGGAGCAAGACAGAAAAGTCCTTGCTCAAGACTCAGACTTGAACCTCACTCATTGATAAGGAGTTATTTGGTGGTGGAGCTAGAGGGCCAAAAGTGGGTGGGCCTGATGGTGGCCATGTTATTCTTGTGCTTTAACTCTCTTAGTTATTAAGCTCAAAAGAGCATTTGAGCTTGACCAGTTTCATGTTCAATTCAGGCTGCAGTTGCAAAGAAAGGATTTATGGCATTAGCAAAGGAAATATCAATGATAAGCCTCCTCCAGGAGTGACATGACACTTTGACAAGCTTTGGAAAGAGACTTTCAATCTGTGAGCTGTGCAGTCAGGTTTTAAATAATTTAATATTAAAATAAAAATATTGTTTTACCAGGTGTCGTGGTTTAACCCCAGCCAGCAACTAAGCACCACGCAGCCGCTCACTCACTCCCCCCCACCCAGTGGGATGGGGGAGAAAATCAGGAAAAGAAGTAAAACTCCTGGGTTGAGATAACAACGGTTTAATAGAACAGAAAAGAAGAAACTAATAATGATAATGATAACACTAACAAAATGACAGCAGTAGTAATAAAAGGATTGAAATGTACAAATGATGCGCAGGGCAATTGCTCACCACCCGCCGACCGACACGCAGCCAGTCCCCGAGCCGCGAATCCCTGCCCCCCCCTTCCCAGTTCCTAAACTAGATGGGACATCACATGGTATGGAATACACCGTTGGCCAGTTTGGGTCAGGTGCCCTGGCTGGGCATGAGAAGCTGAAAAATCCTTGACTATAGTCTAAACACTACTGAGCAACAACTGAAAACATCAGTGTTATCAGCATTCTTCACATACTGAACTCAAAACATAGCACTGTACCAGCTACTAGGAAGACAGTTAACTCTATCCCAGCTGAAACCAGGACACCAGGACAAAGATTTCAGCCATGAGAATCTCTGCACTTACAGAGCAGAATCCAGTGAGGGCAGGCCGTGCCTTTGTACCAGGAGAGTTAAGGAAATAGAAATTCTCCATGTAAACAAGGGAGAGCAGCTCAATTTTCCCTCAAATCCAGTTGTGTGCATTCAGGCCTTGCATTAAGAATAATCTACATACCTGCTTAACTTCAAGAACAAGCACTCTCCTCAAAATCTGTGCCCTAAGGCTCTTCCTCCTTTGTCAAGCAAGTGAGCTGCCCCCACCTTTTCCTGTATAAGCCATGAAAAGACCATGATACATTCTTTTTTTCTCTCATTGCATACCCATATGTTTGTATAGCAATTACCTTTGCAGCTAACAGATGCACTTATTTTAGGGTTCTTAAACAGAAAACCAAAATCATCTTGTATCTGCACCTTTCCGATCCAGTCAGATGTGAAAGGTTTTCTTTAAGTTACTGAAGGAGAAAGTTTTTCTCTGCTTGCGTTCTACATTAATGTTTTTTGAATAATTGATTCCCTTCTGGGGAAAAGCAGCAGAGCATTTTCCTCTGCATGCTGATCACTACCGAAGGAAGAGGCAAGATCTGATGGACCAAAACTCCTTTTAGGTCTGTATGACTAGGGCTGATCCCTTAAATTAATTAATTCCTAGTAACAAATAGCAGCCCCTCAGGCACAACATTTATTGGAATAAACCAATGTTTTATTTTGCTTTGTGGAGGAAGCGCAGAAACCACCTATGAAGAAAAACCCAAGACATTGACAGAAGATTTTGAAAGGTATGCATAATTTAAGGATTACAGTAATTGACATGCCTCCTATTCTTAGATTTCTTTCAAGTCAGGGGTGTGTTTAGTAGATTTGGTTCTTAAATTATAATATGTGTGAATTAGCTATTCACTCCTGTATCTAGATCTTTGCAAATCATAACACATTTATGGAAAGCAATCTTCTTCCATTTTCTAATTGCTGAGCTCGAGGGGCTTTTTTGCTTCTGGAGATTACACTAGTAGATTTTAAATGGTGGTTTCAGTTTGCCTACCCAACGGCAAAATTACAGCTGAAATTTCAGAATAGAATTTGGAAACATTTTCCTTTTGGCTTGTATTCTCCTAGTTCTGCATTCCCAGGCATGAAAACGTCCCTTCATAAAGGCGTAGGAAGCAAGATCCCTGCCCCAAGAAGAAGATAATTTAATCCAAATATAGAGGGTAAGAACAAAAAGATCAAGTGAAGAGGTGGTTGCAGATAGTGCCGGAGGGCACACTGAGCAAAGTCTAGGTGAAAGGAAGACAAGTGAAGAGAGTTTTGAAAGCAAAGAAGGAATTATCTTAATGAAGGGGTGGCTGATCCAAGTGCAAAATGTTTCTTGAGAGTACACAGGACTCAAGAAGAGGAGGAAAAACAAAGAGAGCATTAGGTGAGAATTAGGTGAGGGCTATGCCTCATCCCCATTAAAGAGGTTTGCTAATGTAATTTACGCCAATAAAAAGCATGTGCTGGCAAAAATAATTTTTTATTCATGAATACATCAGTTCAGCAAGTGATGAATAAGCAGCTTTATATACACACACACACACACACATCTACAGAACCTTTTTGTCAAAGATCACAAAGACAACAAGCAAACCTACTACAGTGCTAAAGACCCAAGAAATTTCTTTGCATGGACCTGCCCAAAATGGCACCAGAGGACAGTGGAGTGGATGGGATACAGTTAGGACATTGTGCGTGAACTAAGACCTTTCCTTCTGTGCAGAAATGTAGGCAGCCAAAGAATGAGGCAGCCTTGAACAGACAGGGCATTTATTTGAATCCAACATACAAAAGAAAGGGAGCCAAGGATGGGGTGAAGTACGTGATCATCAGAGGGGTAAGAGAGAAAAGGAAGTAAGCTATGAAGCCTGTGATCCAAATCCTTGTGTATATCAAGTCCAAACTGTCATCAGGTGAATATGGGCTGTGATGATTTAATTTATGCTGAAAAAAATCTTCTGATTCTGAACACTGCACAGTTTCAGGTAAAAAAAGAGATGTGTACATTGAAAGAAGGCTATTAGCTCCTCCGTTTGAAGAATGTGTGATGATTTCAGTCCACTTGTGTTTACAAAACAAATGTGCTAACGTTCATGCTGGGTGTGGGGCCCCTAATTACTCACATTTATCCCTGCCCTTACAAAATTCATCTTTTTCAGCTCTCCTGCTTCACCTCCTTTTCAGTAAAAATAAATTACTTCACTTAGCTTCTGCTGATACTTAAAATAGTGCAATTTATTTGAACAACAATAACTTACCAATAAATAACTAATAATACGGGCTAATTTTGTAGCCAGTAATTTTGTAATGGATTCTATAGATTTGTCTTACACTTTTATTTACCAGAACAGATGGAGAACTGCAGCAGTCAGCACAGCTCAGGAATTAAGAGTATTGCAGAATTAGAAGTCAGACCTAATGTTTTGGGCTAGACACTGTAGTGACCTAAATTCAAAAGCTAATCCGTGTCTCAAGTAGTTTTTACTGTAGATTACACCCATGACAGTGATCATGGAACAGGAGATTATGACTTATCTTCACGAAGCCACTTCTCCTCTTCACAAATGACTCTTTCTGGAACACTATCATCAAATAAAAGCATTATTTATTTATACAGCTCCCAAAAGTATGTTAAGCATTTGAGTGCAGAAGCAGGCAGGATGCAGAAGAGAGGCATTTTTTAGTCTGGCAGAACCAAGACTTTGCACATCAACCGTTAATTTCCCTTCTTTTGTTGGCAGTTGGTATAGCACAGAACACTGTTCCTTATCTCTTGGCAGCAAAGATTGGCAGGTAATGCTAGATATTGTTTTAAAGGTATAGAGCATGATACAGTATGCCAATTCAAAAATATTAACAACTTCTTCCAGAGGGGATTTCCCAGCATTTGAGAGAAACTCAAGTCCAGAGCACCTCTTTAATGCAAGAAAAAAGCTCAGAAATTACATTAATAGATCTTGTCCTGTAAACCTCTCTACCAATGCTGCTTTTTTTACTGGCAGACCATTAAGGCATTACCTTGACATGAGTTTATTTATCTATTTGTAAATAAAAATGAATCAACAGATATATTTCATTTTGAAATTGTACCACATGGTTCCGTAATTAATTGGGCTCAACTGCTCTGTGATTTCATTTGTTCCGATTAACGTAGAAGCATGTCAGAGCTTACAGAAAGTTAATCACTGAGACTAAGACGTAGATGTTATACAGCGCAGTGCATCATTTCCCTGTTTGTGCTGAATGTGAATTACTGTGCTAGGAGAAACGTGAATAATGCCTCAGATCCCTCATACCTTCAAACGCAGACGTGCATCGGTTTGAGTTGAAATATAATGCATTAAATCATTAGTATGTGTTATCTCAGGGATTAATTTGACCCATTCACCCTTTACAATCTCCAAGACAGAAAAGCCAGGTGGGCCAGGGGTGCTGGATGGGACTTGCCTGGGCAGGGAGGCATGGATGGACTGATCCTCACCACCTGGAGCCCCCTCCCAGCAGGTCCCTGGAGAAGTGAGTGCTCAAACTCGTGGCACAGCCTTAACAGGTCTGAGATTTGTCAACTCCCTTCTGACTTCAGATGTCTTCACTTCGGGGTCCTTATCTAAGCCTTGGCATCGAGATCCCAGGGATGGCTTAGGCAAGCTGTGGGCAGCAGAGGCCAAAACTTGACTCCAAAAAATCATGCAGCTGCTGCTGAGCTGTGGGGATGCCTCACTTGCCTACATCCACCTCTGGCAGTGCCTGTGGTCCTGCCTCCAGAGGTGCCCAGGCAGCGCGGCCTGGGGCTCCTGCCCTGCCCCAGCTCGCAGGCTCACAGGCAGCCAAAATCTCCCAAATCTGACCCACCTTGTCCATGTACGCAGACACGTAATGACAAGGCTGAGCTAGAACAGCAGCTGTCATCCCTCTTTTGCACGCAGCCTAAATAATCTGAAGATTTCCTTTCTTGGCCCAAAGGGGTTCAAATTCCCATCTTTTATAGCCAGAAGGGTACCGGGCTACTGGCTGGCTGGGTGGTTTGTTTGCCATTTCTCTGGGTGAAGCTGTGCCACCAGGCAGCACAACAGGCACAGCTCCCATGCCATCCATGGATTTTGCATTGAATGAAGGTATGAATAGCACCAGCAGCCACTTCCTGAACACAAAAATCCTTCCTCCCTGTTGAGCACCTGCTGCCACTAGGTGACAGCATCTGGGTCCCCCATAAATCTGTAGTTTCTTTCTGCCCATGTGGTAGTCATGAAGGTGCTCTCCAAAAGACAGGAGATGAAACCTCTTTCTTACTTGGAAAAAGGTCCAAAATTCATGGCTGCTCAGAGTGTTTCAACCAAGCAGACCATTAAATGGGAGGTAAACACCAGCGCTCTGTTTTTACTGAAAGCGAAAAAAAAGGAAAAAAGAAAAAAAAGGCAGTCCTCACAGTTCCCTGAAAAAAATCAATTATAGGCAATACTCTATGAAGATTTCAGGTTCAGGGTGCTGAGTGGACGGCAGTGCATGACACAGCTCTGAGACAGGCACTTCAGACGTGACATCCCTGTACCCAGCAGGACTGCTTGGAGGAGGGAAGGAAAGGTAAGATCCCTAACTTAGAGTAGACCTGCTCCTAAGATTATGAGTTAAGCCAGTAAAAAAGAAAAGAAAGAGAGAGGGCTTTACCCCTGGGGCATGGGGCCAAGAGCAGCTTTGGGTTTCGCAGCCTGCAGGAGAAGAAGAGAGGAGGCTTCTCAGCATTTTGGGACAGGAGTTAGCACTTTGGACTTCCTCAAACACTCCAATGTGCAGAGAAAGCTCCGTATGAACACCATGCCCTCTCCAGCAGGGATTTTTGCCAGATTCCTCTGCTAAAGGCTGGTCTAATCTAGGACTGCAACTCCCAGCAGTCTCTGAGTTATTTTTTTTCTTTCTGGCAGCTGGAAGAAAAGGAAAGGTTAACCCACTCTGCTCGTGGAGCACCCGCCACCAATCCTTACCAGCACACCGAGATGCAAAAAGGGGTTCTTTTTTCCCCACGGCCTTCTTCTCCCATACCTGCCCCCCCAAAACACCACTTCTTCTCTGATTCCATCGTTAAAAAGAAGTTATTACTGAAACTGAGGATACTTGTCCACAGAAGTTCCCTCCATTCTGTCATGGTTTAACCCCAGTCCCACACTAGCTACTATGGTGAAAATTAACTCTTCCCAGCCAAAACTAGCACACATTCTTAAAGGGCAGGACCAGCTCAGAATAGGGGCAATGTGATGCATTTTGTTTTAAAGCTTGCCTGCAGAAAGAAACAGAATCTGACATCCCCTGAGTAGCATCTTTGGATGTGTAGGTATTGAATGTGCTGAAAGAATAGGCAGGTGACGTAGGGGGATCGTGAAGACCTCTGTTAGTTAATCACTTGGAGATCTCTTGCAGTGAAAGGCAGCAACTCAAATGTGCCTTCTTTATTTTTGACAGCCGTTAGCATTTGCAAAGTTACAGAAAATATTAAAGTCATAGGAGAGATAATGAAAGCACAAAGGCCTAATAAGATTTTCTTTGAGGTTGCCATGAATTGCTTATGAAGCCAGCACTGTCCCATCTGATAGCAAGCAGCAGATGTTTACTGTGTCTTGTTGGTACATACAGATGTGGTTCTGCTCATCAGGTACATTTGAAATCTAGAGGGACTAGCTCTGTCCACAGGGACTTAGTGTGAAATGTTTGCAGGTCCTTCATTGCTAACTTGTAGAAATGTATTTAAAATGTAAGAGAATATAGTTACAATGATATCGTCAAAATGAACAAAATTATCGCAACAATTTAATGCTGAATTAAGGTAAAGGCTTATCAAATATCTTAATATGCTTAACAGAAAAGTTAGTTTTCTACCTGCTGGAAGATGTTATGCCTTTGCCAGATACTAGATCTCACCAATCCATGCTCTGATAATTGTAACTTCAGTCACCGTTACTGAAAGATGGCAGGTGACCTGTCTCCCAGTAAATATAGGACATTGGGTAACAGTGGAAAGGCCCATATTGCTAAAAATTAATTATTTTACAAAATATATTCCAAGGTATTGCATCCTGCAGTGGTCAGCACTGAAGTGTCATCTATAGTTTGAACTCTGGGTTCTGCCACATTTCAGGAGTTTCCCACACTGCTGTGCTAGTGCTGAACCCTGTCCTGGCCCTGAGGTCCCCCAGCTGTCCCCAGGGAGGTGCCCTCGCCCGGGGCTGGGGCTGCCCCAGGCTGTCCTGCTCCCTGGCTGGGGTGGTGGGACAGGTTCTGCCTGCAAGGTCCTGTCCTGTTGCCCCTGGGGAGCTCCCATGGTCCTGGACCCCAGGGAGCACCCAGCTCCCATGGTGCCCTGGCAATTACTGCATATTGACTATGAAATTTTATTGTACTATCTAGTTTTATAAAGAATAAAAAATAATTACAGCTGGCAAAATAAATGAGCTAGGAGTGTTTTCCAATGTGTTATCCTGACGTTATTTATGTGTGTGTATGTGTGTTTGGCTTGCTGAATTTTCTGAATTACAATGAGAAAAAAACCCCAACGATTTGCAGCAGTTCTTGGTTACTTGTGCCAGTTAGCCCATTTCTAGAAAAGCCATTACTATGACAAAAGGATGCATAAAAGCAAACTTAGCTGGCTTTGTCCTAACAAACTGCACAGAATTGGGGAAATCTACAGAAGTAATGGCTGGCTGAGGATGCTCAGGCTTGGCCTCAGTTCCAGCAGCCCTGATGTGGCTGGGGCCAAGAGAGGCTGGGGAGCTGGGACTTTGCTTCTCCCCTCCCTGTCCTGGGCCCTGCTAAGCCCGGAGACCTCCTAACCATCCCACCAGCACTCCTCCCGCCTGTCCGGCTCATGAATGCCAAACAGACTGCTGAGAAATGTAGCTCTCACACAGAAATCCCAAACCAGCAGCGTGGCAAATGCTTGTAAACAATGTTTGTTACAGCCAAGTGTGCTTCCTAGCCATTTCTCAGAAAACACCAAGTATCTTACAAATTCAAAAAAGATGATTACAGGGTGATGCATTTTGAGAGGGATGCATACACAGTCCATTAGATGTTAAGATCAGGGACCCTCTTGCACCGAGTAAGAGAAAAGCATGATTCTTTTTCTCTTCACTTTCCTCAGCCTGTCCTGTATACTTTGGCTATACTGCAACTGTAAAGCAGTCACATAAAATCCTCCCTGTCCCTTCTTGGTAGTCACCTCTTCCATTACCAATGAAATATAACCTGACCAATAAAGGCACATAAAAAGCAGCCACGTCTACTACCAAATAGTTCAGATTTGTGTATATCCCAAGATACTTATTTCTGTCCCACCTGCAGCCACCTGATTGCAGCTTGCCACCTGCTGGGTTGTCTCTCTTAAAACCTCTTGTTCCTTGTACCCTATACCGGGACCTCCATGGGGCACAGTCTATCCTATGTGTTATTTATGTTTGTACAGAGCCCAGTATAGTGGAGCCTGTGTGTTGGCAGCCTTTTGTTCCTGAACAAATTGGTACATAAAATGTTATGCAGTCTTGGAAATCAAATGGGAAACAGAGCATCATTATGCCACTGCATAAACTGCTGGTACTGTGTGCAGAAAGGTGTGGAAACAGGCAAGAGGGTGGATCCGAAGTATGGAATAGCTCACATGAAGGTTTGGACTGAGAGGTCTGTAGAAGTATGGCCAGCATGGCAAAAGCAAATCAGGAATGTTTTTTTTACTGTTTTTCATAACACAGATCATATGATATAAGGGACAATTAATAAAATTTTCAGATAGCAGATTACCCCAAGCAGCATATGACGACATTGTGGAGATCTAAAGTGCAAACGGGTTCAAAAGGGAATTTGGTGAATTCACAGGAAATAGACCCAGGGACAGCTGATAAACACGATGGCCCAGCTGCAGCCTTTGGCAAGGGAAAACCCTGTGCTCTGCATTGCCAGAAGCTGGAAGGGCTCAGCAAAGGAAGGATCCTGCCCTGCTCCTTACGCTCTTTCCATCAGTGCTGGAAATCAGTACATGTAATGATTGATGTAGGTCCTGCTTATAGGCTGCAGCGATCCAAACACTAAATAACGATAGCTGAAAGTCCACTTACTATTAAAAAAAGCAGTGGGAATATGAAGTACATCTCTCTTCTGTCCGAGCTCTGGAGGGACACTTCCTTGCAGAACCTGCCGCAGGAAGCTTCATGTAGAGGCAAGCGCTGTGCCACCTAGGCGATTGCTATAAGCAAAGCCTCTGAAATCCATTGCTGCGTGGGAGTAATGCTGAAGGTTTTCAGACCCTCCTCTGTGACATATAACTGTTTCCCGCACCACCAAAGAAATCTTTCACTTCTTTTTGTGTGTGAATGTTCACAGAAATTTTAAGTTGTTTCTTAGACAGATGGAGTGCTTGAGTCAGTCCTTCTATCATTTTCTTTAACAGCAAAATGGGATTTGCTGGGTTTTTCAGGAAGAGGGAGGAATAATTTTGATAGCTCTTCCATGAGATCTCCTGTATTGCTGACGAAAAGGATCAGAATCACACCCAATAAAAGACCAGCAAAACTGCCCATTCTAGACCAAGAAGTGTATTCTGGCTCTAGCTGTGAGGATGGTTGCTTAGAATTTAGCTAATGTATTAAAAATATCTGTATAATACCATATACAAATGCAGTTTATAAATAGACACATTTGGGGAAGTGTCTTTACTCATTTATCCAGGGCATATGGACTAGCATGATGATAAACTCAGTACATGCACATTCAGGATCTCTGGTTAGGCTAAATGTTTGCCTGATTCAGCATAGCATGCTTTAATAATGTAATTCAATTCTTCCTCATTTTTAATGTTATTTCAGCCCGTTAACATAATTTGGTGAGCTATTATAGTTGTTACAGCTGCTAGTTTTGCCCTTAATACTGATTTCACTTATGACCTCAGTCAGAACTAGATTTAAAGTTTGAGATGATGTAAGTGAATAAGGATTATTAGATTTATTCATACGGCAATTTAAATAAAAAACTGCCTGGCTTAGAATAAACGGTAAATGAAAAATGCATGTGATTTATAGACCTGTCCATTTTAAAGATTTATACATAGAGTAGGATGATTAAGTAAGAGACAGACCTGATTATATGAAATATGTAATTTTTGTAATGCAATATTGGAAGCAAGCTGCTAAACAGCACCAGCATAACAATGATTGCCCAAACAGCTTTTATTATGATATTACTGTACAGCTGGTATGCAGTCATGTAAACACAAGCAGCAGGCCTCCGACCATTTCTTTTCCTTGATAATTGGTAGACGGTGTTAAGTTCCCATGAGAAGCATCTTCCCCTCTCAGTGACTGCACCACCATCTCCCATAAGTAGGCGGTGGGACTGCAGTGGCCTCCAGGCTTGTCTACCCCTCCCATTTAAAAGCACAGGTCTCCTTTGTGTCTCTGCTTTCCTGTGAATGTGTGTTCAAGCACTCCCAAGGCCATATGCCAGGATTACTCATCTTCCATTAAACTCTTCTGCATCAGAGATACGTAGACATTTCTGACACTCAGCAGAAGCAATCGTGCCTCTCCCTCAGGACCTGAGAAGGTCCAGGTGCATCATCACAGAAACAATGGGATCAGCAAAAATCCTTCTGCTCCTCCACTACGTACCAGAAAGAACAAGCTCTTCCTTTGCTCTCCATCAAGCTTGAAGAGCAAAAACCAATTTATTTCCCTTCATGGGTTTGAAGGCTGGAAGAAGCTGTTGGTAATTATTTAGTCTCCCTACCTGTATAACGCAAGCCACAGACCTCCATTCAGCAGTTCCTGCCATCTTCTTCTTTAGTTCAGGACTGGATGAAGTCCTAAAGCTCACCATTAATACAGTGAAAGGCCTTTGTGACTAACACATGGGAATGGTGCTTTAAGACCTCTCTCATCAGAGGATTACTATAACCTGTTGTGTCTCCTAAGGCACTGTGTGATCCCGTAAGAATAAAACAGCAATACTACTTGTGGTTATTGTGACATTTTTGTGCTTACAGAAGTGGAGATTTGAAGACCACATGGGAAACATACATACACTGTGTGTAGGGATACTAGGCTACGCCATTCTACATGAATTAATACACGTTTTAAGAGAAAGCTTAATAAATGTGTTCCAAACCAGGGGGGGCTTCCATAACATAATTTGCATGAAACAGAATTGACCCAGAAAATTTTAATCTAAATCCCAATCTGATTTGTATAAAGTAATTTAATTTCCTCCCTAGTAGTTATATGGATTTTATCAATTATACCAATTAAATTGTCAAGCAGATTTATTGACCAGTCATCTACAAGACACTTTCTTTGATGTACTGTTCTGGTATCATCAACTGGTCATGCACGTCTAGCCTTAGTTTTTGGTGTCATTATGTGCAGATGAATACTCAAAAGAGAAGGTTCTAATAAATGAGTGATGTGAACCAAATTACGAAATGAGGATCGAAAGCTCCTTATTTTGAATTGCAGACACAAAATTACAGGTAATGGCAGATGCGATCAATTGAGATGCTTAGCCATCCCACGTGGAAAACACACATTTGATTTCTGACCTC
This sequence comes from Buteo buteo, assembly GCF_964188355.1. Taxonomy (NCBI): domain Eukaryota; kingdom Metazoa; phylum Chordata; class Aves; order Accipitriformes; family Accipitridae; genus Buteo; species Buteo buteo. The sequence goes on from NC_134172.1 coordinate 37,612,007, forward strand.
AGAGTTAGATCTCAGTTAGAGATCTCCATGCTAATAGCTATTATCTAAATGTAATCATTCTTGCAAAAACACACATCCAGTTAATTTTAAATATAAAAACAAAGGCATAAAATTAAAGGTTGGTTTTGAACTTGGCAACCTATGTTTTTCAGTATGTTGGATTTTCTCTATTGCCTGGGTTCCAGACAAGTGGCAAATCTTCCTGAAATAACCTTATTATCCATCTTGAATAATTTTGTTATTGAAATAAATTTTAATTTGTCAGAACAGATTACTAGAATCAGACGTCTTGCTTCCATTGAGTGAGTCACAGTGCAACTTCTGATTTCTTCATAACGTTTTCCTAATTTCCTTCTACAAGTTTGCCAAGAAAATGAGAATAATACTGGAAAAAGAGTCAAGAAGTTACAGATCTTTGTGGTCAAGGAAAAACCAGAAGTATGCAGTCGCTAAATAAGGGGATTGCTGTGGAGCAGATTCAAAAGTCTAAAGAAAAAAGCAAATGCAAATAATGAACTTGACACCCACTGGAGTGTTTTGGTCCCCATTTCGTTACTGCAGCTAGACAAGCTACAATGGCATGCAGCCTCCTCTCCCATTAGCGTTTCAGAGAATATGCACCATATCTCAGAGCATGTTTGGTGTCCCTAGAATATTCTTCTAGAACTAAGGGTTTTTTTAGAAATGCTAGGGACCCAGCATGAATAAGAGAAGACAAAATTGTCTACCATCAATAAAACTAAGCCCTGTGGTGTTGGTTGCAGGGAACCACAAATCTGGTGGTTGGTATTATCTCCTGTCACAACTAAATCTAATATTTTGCTATTCACCATTGACATAGGAAGTCTGAATTTTTGGTTCATGTCACTGTGATGCTTAAACTCTAGTCTTAAAATGTTTTGAAAAGTTTGTAAAAAGTGATAAATGGCATGAGATGGTAAACAGAGCTGACGTGAAAGACAAAGACCTTTTGGAAAGAAAATAACTTGTTGAAACATTGAAAAGCCACTTGGACTACTTCAGAAATACTTGGCTACATGCATAATCTCAGTATTTTTGGTAAGCGTGACTATGAATGTATGCTTTAGCCAACAGCTCTGTATAACTCTAGTGAATGATGTCATGAAAGGTATTTCGTGATGAATATGAAAGATAAATAAGAGCTAGCTATGTCAGTGCCAAATACAGACCAAATATACCTCCTTAGCTGCTTGATGGCTCAGGATTGTTTCTCTGTCACGCTTACCCTTTCCCATGGCACATCTGTGGTCCCTCCTTTTCCTCTTCGAAATCCCCAACATTTCTTCAGCCTTTTGTACATTTGAAAAAAAAAAGAATAAGGGAACTAAAAGGTTAATATGCAAGCAAACAGTGTGAGAGAAATTTCTTCTTTGGACAGGTAGCTGTTTGCTGACTGTTGTGAAAACAGTCTGCTGGAGTCCAGGACAGCAAATACAGCTCTGGCCGGGACTATACTGAAGGCAATGGCCCAGATGTTGAGCTGCATTAAAGCCATGCTAAGGAGGTTAGGAAATAGGAGAAAAAGTTGATCCAGACGCATGGTTTCCCTTCACAGGACTTCACCCGCCAGTCTGGTCTCCAATGCAGAGTAGCTGTTCTACTCATGAAGCACCTGAATGTGATGCTGATGGGTGGAAATGTGCCGGGCAGTGAGAAGTCATGCTTGTGCCTAAACAGAAGAGAGCCATTGCAGCACATCCATTCCATATGATTCCCTCTGCTTTGCCATCTGCTTTGTATAGCTGGAGCAGCACAAAGCTGTAGCACAAAGCAGCACAAAGAAGTAGAAGGTACCTTCGCGCCTGCACTGGGGCACAATGCAGACAAGATATTGGGGAATTACTGATTGTTTTCATCCCATCTAGGAATCCTTTATATACTGCAGGCCGCAGAAACTTAAAGTAAGTTGCAGACAGTGACTACAACTCCCTTGTTCCTGAGTCAGACATCTCACCTTCAGTAAGGCAGCAATGTTTTTATTGGTTAGTTTTGTGATGCTTTCCCATTAAAGTTCAGGGGCAGAGAGCCAAAGAATACACACCAAAATGCAGGCAGTAGCTGAGCTCTTGTTTTGCAGAAATCCAGGCGCTGCAGCAGGGACAACAGAACCAAAACTGTCATTAACCTAGCTGGAGGGTGCCTCGCCAGAAAAATACTACTTTTCATTATGAAGATGGCACTGTAACACCCTGAATCTTAGGGAATATTATTTTTCAACTACAGCAATTGAATAGTCTGGGTTTGATTTCTGGTCTTCAGCACTTAACCTAGCTGTAATTACCCAGGACTATGATTTAAGGAGACAGTACCTCACTCCTTTCTCCTCATCTAAGAGTAGCTTAAAAAAAAAAAAGTATTATTTAAAATGGAGTCAAGAACATACTGGTATCATCTGAATGACCCGAGGAGCAGATATGGCACAGAAGAAAGAACTACTCTTTCATCAGGCGGGTCAGCATCTGACACTGTGGGAGGAGAGAAGTGAGGTCAGGAGCAAGGTCCTTATCTTGGCCATGAGACCCGACTCCAGAAAAAGACTGACAGATCTCATTCAGTCCCGAACAAAGCAGCGTGAGGGATATGAATTGGCAGCAATTCACATCTCCTGCTCTGCTGGCTCGTTTTGGCCATGAACATTGGCCATGCTGTCTGGTGGGCTGTAGAGCCGGCAGCACCTCGGTGGGTGTCTCTATTCCCTGAACCAACCCATGGACCCACGCAGGATGGTTTCTTTTTTCATTGCCTCCTGTGAAGAGCCGTGCCATTCAGACATTTAAAAACATCCCCACCAGGTGACCAAAAAAAGGCCCTGGGTTCAAAACCATGTCAAGTTTTTTGCTAACATTTCCTTGCTTTAAGTCTTTAAAAAAGGAGAAGGATTTTTAGAAGTGCTTAAGAAAGTGGCGGTTCTAATTTAATTATGGGATTCAAAATCAATTTTATATCTCAGGAGTAACTTTTAGTCTATTAATTCTGTGGGTTCAATACACACTGAGACAGAAGAGAGTGATTCAGCCAACATAGCATTGGAACATAAGTGCAGGTAGCAGCCTCTGTCACCAGCAGACCCTGTGTGCTTTGTTGCCTCTTCAAATATTATTGTTATTGCTATTGTTTTCATCCTTGTTGGTATTTTACCAACAGCAACCATATTAAGGGTTTTAAACAAAATATGAGGTGCAGGATCCCAGCAGATATAAGGGGTTTTAGCTTTTTATTTAGGCATGTGTAGCTGGTGCCTTCCTACGTGCTCATCACTTGGAGGAATTGGTGCAGAGGATGTTTTGCAAAAGGTTTTCGATCTGGCAATGGTGAATTGCTTTGTATAAGTTGTTCCAGCTGTAAAGGATGCCATGGGAGAAAACAAACAGATGCCTGAAATAGACCGATACTGATGCTGAAAACATCAACAAAACAGAAAAAAAGAGATGCTACCCAAACAGTGTCCAGGTAAGCATAGCATTAGCAATGCCTCTGTTTGCAAAAGCTTCCAAAAGAAAAGGCAGTATGTTACATATACAGCTTCAACATATATTCGGCCTAATCATGGTGAAGATCCAGCCATTGCAAAGGTGGCAGCTGTTGTACTAATCTAGATCAATACGACATTTTCTACCTTTTCCACCCTTTCTCTGGAAGCATCCCAAAGCCAAACAGGTTGGGTACAGTTCATTGTTGGCACACAGCAATCTGGTATGAGGGATCCATAAGTCATACAGATTTAAGATATCAAAAAGCAAAAAAGAGACAGAAGGAGATGGCTTTGGATGTTGGGGTTTTTTTTAGTATGGAAGGATCAATTACTTCTCATTTATCACCCTCTCAAGGAAGAAGGCAAGTGTTCCTCAGGTCACAACTGTTATTTCCACTAGTCCTGTGCTCCGAGTGTGTCTCTGTATGCGTGTGCTGTCTCCTGCTCTGGCACATGCTGTTGTGACTGTGTTGGTAGGAGGAATTCCTGCTGAGCCGTGGCCTCAGCTGGTACCAGCTACCATCTGAAGAAGGAAGAAAGCATTAAAGCACAGATTCAAAATAAGCACGTAGGTACCTAACACCCATCTGTACAGGGCCGCTACCAACTGTCCTTGCACTAACATCCATCGATGTAACAAAAAGATGCCCACAGAAGAACAAAGCGTGGATTTTCCTGAGCTAAGGCTACTGGGCCAGGGCAAATGGCCTCCCTCATGGAGGATGCAGAAGGAGCTCGATGCTATCCAGACACACCTCAGAGAAGGCAATGCTGGACTTTGGAGGTTGGCTATTTTTCGAACTGTATTTCAAGGATGGAAAACTACCTTCCTGGTTTTAAAAGGAATTGACATTTATTTTCTTCTCTCCAGATGGTAGAGAGAAATACACTAAGTAGGTGGCCAAGGGTATGGGTCAAAAGAGAAAACCTGGGCCCATCACTTTTCTGTGGGAGCCTGCTGTGCATACACAGAGCTCCAGCAAAAGAGGGGAAGTTCTGGCAAGGGTTTGGAGAAGGATAGTTGGCAGCTTGTTTAAGTTGTCAGGATGAATCCAGGGGATAGGTTGCAAAAAGCAAGTGAGTTGCAGCTTCACATCACTTCTTGTTGCATGCTTAGCTAGTTGAATCTGTGAATGGGTGGCTTGGTGCTAGGGGACAAAGTTTTTACTTTTTCAGTATCTTGAGCATAAGATCGTTCTGTGTTGGGACATAATTGACTTCCCATCCCTGAGAGTATATATCTGTATATATCCCTTGCAAGGGGATGTGCTGGGTGATGAGGCATGAAAGCATGTACGTGTTACAGACCTGTTTAGGAGGATTTCATGAGCCACTCTCCCATGATCTATGTCCAGCTCTATAAACCACTGCCTCTGCAGCACTAATGCAGCTATTTCAGAGCCCTGCCAAAGGATTTGTAGTAAGAGCTTAGTAAGATACATGATCCATACAGTGATTTCACTGGTACACTATCTGTGTATCTGACATAAAGGAGAGCTGGTTCAAGCCATGTGATAAAAGTCTGATGTGTAGAAAAGTGGGTCCCAGATGTATGCTCAGCTTGTGCCATTTGATTCAGAACATGCCAGATCTGGCCACTGCAGATTCATTCTCTTTTTCTCCTTTCTGCCCATGCAAACACCTTTAATGGATTAATTTTTTTCAAAGCACAGAGCAAAAATTTGACCAAAACTAACAAAGGAAATTTTTTTCCTATTTGTTTTATAGCTAACACTGCTAGGACTGATAACTGAAGCCCCTTCTGCATAGAAGGATTTGCAAAAAGAGTGGTTAAACCCAGTACTAGTTGTAGGATCTCTTACGCAAGAAGTATGAAAGTAAAATTAGAACAGGGGCACCCGTTAGGAAAGTAATAAAAATGTTGCTACTTGGTCGCAGTCAGGGTGACAAACTAATGGCATGGTGAGAAACTGGCCAGATAATAAAGTAGGAAAACTATTACAGTCTAAAACTAGGCGACAAATTCTTGACATTTGTATGTTTGTGACTGACAGTACCTGCCTGCTCCAAATAAGGGTCTGAACTTAACACTTGGATCAGCCGTGGCAAGTATTTCTACTCGATCATTTAGCCTCCACCATAAATGCTTTGATACTAAAGAGTAACATATTTATTAAAGCTGATATTAATACTTCTCTGAGAGAAGATTGTGTATGAATTGCTTACCTTGATTAAAAGTATGTTTCACAAGAAGCAGGTTTATAAATTGAAGCAAACAGAAATGATGCCTGAAATGTCACATGCAAGAACCTTTGCTGATGTATTATTAAACAAAATAAATTATTATCAGAATTTAGCAATAAGGAAGAACCAAACAGCTATTTACTAGATTAATTGAATGTAAGACTAGCAGAGTACTTGAAACTATTGAGAGACTTCTCTGGAATAAATGACTACAGGTGCTTTTAGGAGCTGTAAACAGCTGAGATGTAATCTAAGCTCACCTGCAGCTCCACACACGGACACATACGCACTCTGTTTCCTAGGAATTCAAACCATAAGTCTGGTAAAAACACCGTGATGCCTACCCAGGCTGCATGCCCAGCTTTCCCTTGTGTGGAAATGAGTCTAGGGGACCATATGCCATAGGGACCAACTCTCCTTTCCATTTGAGTAACTCAGGAGAAACTCCCGGTTTCCCAGGGAGAAACTACTCGGGAATAGTTACTGTATTGCAAATTGAGGTAAGAAAGGAGAAGGAGGCCTTCATGATACATCATCATAACATTTTTCACAGACTCAGATCATGCTTTTAGTCGGACCTAGGGAAGTCCGTTGTCTCTTTTCCCTGATCAGTGAGCTGCCAGAGCAGGGCAAACAGATACAAACTGTCATGGTTGCTGTTGTGCTGAACTTGATTAAGAGGCCTGGGGAGATCTCTTGTTTAAGGGGTTCATGCTAAAAGAAGTCTTCATGCTATGACATCACCTATGTAGTGGTCTTTGCATTGATTTATTAGTAAACATGCACAGAAATAATACTGACTTTGCAGATCGGGATGAGGGGCTGACTGCCTTTGTAGGCAGACAGAGTGTCTGACATGCAGAACAGCCACAGTGTTGACTGGGAGAGAGCACCTGAGCTCTCTGACACCAACACCTTCTCTGTGGGACGCTGCTAACTGAGCACACCCTCATTCATCACTGCTTGAGGGCAGGATTTTAAAGTCCTGAATACCGGGAGCCAGAGACCTGAACAGCATCCCTGACTCTACCACCATAAAATCTCTTCTGAGTGAAGGTTATCTCTGATTTAAGGTAGCTGGGCTGGCCTGACAGAGGTTTCATTCTCTCTTGAGTGGCCTCTGTGTGCTGCTGAAGGTCTTAAGGACCACCACTCAAAACTCAGTTCAGATGAAAAACTAACATCCAAAAGCAACTGTAACAGTACACAGCGCTTCTGTACCCTGTTAACCATTTAAAACCCACCATCTTGTAAAAGAAGACCAAGCGATTAAACCCGCCTGTTTAATGCTCATTGTTGTACTGGCCTACAGTGGCCACAAAGAGGCTCTTGTCTCCCCTGGGGTGGGATGTGCCAAGCTGCAGGCCAAGCGCTGGGTGCTGGGTCAGGCAGGAGGGTGCCCTGTGCTGTAATTCAGCAGCTGTGCTTCAGGTAGGACTGGAGATGCACGGGGGATCGGCACCAAAAAGTTGAAGGAAATGTAACACTTTTCTAGCCCGGAGTTGTGTCCAAAGGTCTTCTCCCACAGCATATCCACCAATGCCTTCAAAACACATGCTCCTTTTCTTCTCCATCTCTTGCAAGAAACTCCATAGGTTATATCCATCGTCATATATTTCCTAATCGTTAGAAGAGTTGATTTACAAGATTAAAAATTATTTGCAAAGTTTTTGGCTTTGCTGAAAAATAAAAGGGGGGGGGGCTAACACCAATGAATAATGTGGAATGTAAGGACTTCTCATGGTGCATGTCTGTCCTGGCATTTGTGCCATGAATCATAAAATGAAGTCTCCTGTATTTAGCTTAGGACACTTATAAATTTTTTTTTTTGCAACAGCAAAATAAACATTGTTACCTTCAGTTATGCTTTCAGTTAAAAAGCCTTAAAAAGCCAGCTATCTCTGGCATGGGTAAAAAGCTGGCAATGGAAGACCCTAGCAGATTCCAGTTCATCTGGATTTTTGAAAGAAAACTATTATTTTATTGGAATTCAGGAAACAAAGTGCAAGAAAACACTAGGAGTATTGCAACACACCCATTGCATAGTATCACCCTGGACACAATGAAAAAAGGGAAATGTCATCTGTGATAACAGAAGAATGAGAAACTGTACCCATTACACACAGAGTTACCACTGAAGAAGTGACACTTTCAGGGTCTGCCCGAACAGCTTTACACCTTGCCAATGCCAAAACAAGTCTGAACCACTCAGATAAGTAGAAGTGATGAGAAGTGATAAAAGGCCTTTTTGGAGGACAGAGAGAACAAAACAGCTGCAAAAGTTATCTCTAGGATGTGTGAGAGTAAGTTCGGGCAGTGCTAAGTAGATGTGTTGTGGAAAATGCAGTTCAATAGGTGGGACAGCAAAGGCATTGGACAGATATTTAGCCACCAGGTTGATTGTAATTAAATTCTAAATACCCGGGGGTGGGAAATGTTTACTACCAGAGGCAGGTGGAGAATCTCTTTGCATCGTTATATTCTTGTATTTTTTTTTTCTCCTCACCCCCCCCCCCCCCATCCCCCGTCCCCAGCTGCCTACTTTCTAACTGGTCTCCTTTATTTCCAGCTCCCTCCAGCAACCGACGGCTGTCACTCCCCCCGGGCACGGAGGAAGCCCCCAGGACACAGGTGGGGTGCCCGGCCCCGCGGAGCGGCGCTGGGTGCGGGGGTGTCGGGGTTCCCGGGGTGCCGGGGTGGGGTGTGCGCGGAGTGGGGCCGGCTTTCAGCCTGGCTGCGGGAGCCGGGGCGGCGGTCCCCGCCCCTCCCACGCACACGCACCCCACGAAGCGCGTCGGCTGCGGGATCAGCGGGCCTGCCGCCGGGCAGCCACGGGTCACCGACCCCCCCGAGCCTCCGCTGGCAGCCGGATCTGCTCCGGCCGGTGCCCGCCTCGGCCCCGGGGAGCGCTGCCCGCCCCGCCCGGGGGAGCCGCCCCCCGCCCCGCTGCGGGACGAGGAGGAGGAGGAGGAGGAGGAGGATGGGGCTGGGGCTGCGGCGGCTGCCCCGTGGAGGAGGTAAGGGCGGCGGCGGCGGCAGCAGCGGGACGGCCCCGGAACGGGGGAGGCGCGGGCTGTCCCGGCCGGGCAGGCACCGGCAGCCGCGGGCTCCGGCTCTGCCCCGCCGCCTCGGCCGAGCGAGGGGTGGGAGGTGCGCCCCGGGGAGGGCGGACGGACGGTCTGGGGGTGTAGGTGGGGGGAGAGCCGTGGGGACGCGGAGGAGGACGCTTTTCTGAGCCAGACACCCCCCCCAAAAAAAAAAAAAAAAAAAAAAAAAGTGAGGAGGGACACCTCCAGAAACGTCCCGGGAGGGAGTCACGGACAGCGGGCAAACCAAAGCGAAAGCAAAGCGAGCGGCCGGTTCGTGCTGTGGAGCAACGCCGTGCAGCGGTTTGCTAACGGAGCAGCGGGCGGTGGCTCTCCAAGCCCCGGAGCGGGGGCAGCCGTTCGGAGCTGCCCCGGCCTGGGCACACGCGTGGCCCCCAGCGCCGCTCGTCACCTGCAAGGCAGGGGGGGTGCGAAGCCCGGACTGACACTTCGGCTCGGCACGTCCTCCGGAATCGCCTCGGTTTTCTTCGTGTGGGTGCACGGGCAGCTCAAGAGCGTCGTGCGGTGCATCGCGATGAGGAGCAGAACTGCACCCCTCGCCCCGGGGAAGGGCATATGTGTGCCATAGTCCCGTAACTACACTTGTCGGGAACATTTCTTACATCTTGGAAGCCTCCCTGTGCCAGGGCTGAACTCCAGCCTCGTTGTATCCGCTTCTGTTATCAGCATGGCATCTCAAGCAATACACTCGCGTGAGAAGCAGCAGCAGCCGGTTTCCCTGTTTCGGTCCCACACCATATGCAGCTCTTGCTGCGCTTCTGTCTGCATGCAGCCGCACAGACCCTCGTCCTGCGGAAGAGCTGTGCACAGCTGTGATTCGAAGATTAGCCGAGCCGTTCAGCTGCAGGGACTGCTTTTCTGAGTTGAGTCGCTAGTGGGCATAGAGCTTCATTTTTCTGGGCTAGTTTACGATCTGAGACTTTCATAATACACTGTGCAGGTACAAAAGATACAGTAATGCCAAAATGATGATTTTTTGACTCAGATGTTCAGTACATTTTGAAATATCAAGTTGAACTACCAACATTTTTCAAGATGGTTTTGAACCATTATGAATAGCTGATTCTTATTATGAATTAATGGACCAGCACCAACTAACAATTATTAAATTTGTCTTGCATGGTAGTGTTTCTTTTTTCCTTCTTCCTTTTCTTTTTCCTCTTCCTTTTTTTTTTTTTTTTAATTTATTTCCCCATGCATCCTAGGTTCAGCTGGGATGGAGTTAATTTTCACTGGGAAAGGGCACAGCCAGGACAGCTGACCCAAACTAGCTATAGTAAGCATTCCTCTGCTCAAGAGAGAGGAAATAGAAGGTACACACCACGGGGTAACCTGTGGTTTTACCTGGGTGACCATGGAGAGTACATGAGGAAGTGGGATGGAAAACCTACCTCCCTAGATTCACAGGTACCTAAGTTGCAAGGAAAAGCAATCAGAAAAGAGGATTCCTCCTGGAAGAATGCCACGGGCAATTCCCCAGACAGAGGGCTGATCTCATTTCTGATTCTCCCAAACGGAGTTCTGATTCACATTTACAAAGAGTGAGTAATGAATACTTTGGCCAAGATTAGGGGGGCCCTGCCTCCAACCAGGTGGAAGAAAGGGACAACCAGGTTTATTGGACTGTGTGGATTTGATGGCCTGGCATGTCAGACCCACAAGGAGTATAAGGCTCTGGTAGACACAGGGTACCCTAATGCCATCAAGCTATAAAGGGGCAGAACCCATCTGTATTTCTGGAGCAACAGGGGGATTCCAACAGCTAACTGTATTGGGAGCTGAAGTGAGTCTAACTGGGAACGAGTGGCAGAAACACCCCACTGTGACCGGCCCAGAGGCCCTGCGCATCCTTGGCATAGACCATCTCAGGAAAGGGTATTTCAAGGACCCAAAAGGGTACCGGTGAGGCTTTGGTATAGCTGCATAGGAGATGGAGGAAATTGAACAGCTGTCCACTTTGCCCGGTCTCTTGGAGGACCCTTCTGTTGTGGGGCTGCTGAAGGTTGAAGAACAACAGGTGCCAGTCGCTACCACAACAGTGCACCAGCAGCAATATCACACCAACCGTGACTCCAATTCCCACCCATAAGTTGATTCATCGGCTGGAGAGCCAAGGGATGATCAGCAAAACTCTACCGTTTAATAGTCCCATATGGCCAGTGCAAATGGCCCTACCTGGAGGCTCTGGCAGAAAGCACCTGGGGACACCCGAGGCCGACCCCTGGGGTTTTGGAGTCGGGGATACGGAGGATCCGAGGCTCGCTATACTCCAGCTGAAAAAGAGATACTGGCATCATACGAAGGAGCTTGAGCTGCCTCGGAAGTGGTTGGTACTGAAGCACAGCTCCTCTTAGCACCCCGACTGCCGGGGCTGGGCTGGATGTTCAAAGGGAGGGTCTCCTCTACACATCATGCAACTGATGCCACATGGAGTAAGCGGGTCGCACTGATCACACAACAGGCTTGCATAGGGAACCCCAGTTGCCCAGGAATTTTGGAAGTGATCGTGGACTGGCCAGAAGGCAAGGATTTTGGAATGTCGCCAGAGAAGGAGGTCACATGGGCTGAAGAGGCCCCACTGTATGATAAACTGCCAGAAAATGAGAGGCAATATGCCCTGTTCACTGATGGGTCCTGTCGCACTGTGGGAAAGCGTCGGAGGTGGAAGGCTGCTTTATGGAGTCCTATACGACAAGTCGCAGAAACTGCTGACCGAGAAAAGTGGCCAGTGCTCTATCTCTATACTGACTCATGGATGGTGGCAAATGCCCTGTGGGGGTGGTTGCAGCAATGGAAGCAGAGCAACTGGCAGCACAGAGGCAAACCCGTCTGGGCTGCCCCATTGTGGCAAGATACTGCTGTTCAGCTAGAGAAGCCAGTGGTAAAAATACGTCACGTAGATGCTTACGTACCCAAGAGTCAGGCCACTGAAGAACATCAAAACAACCAGCAGGTGGATCAGGCTGGTGGGCCTATGACACCTCAGGCCATCAAGGAAGAGATGCAACATATAGATGGGCTCATGATCGAGGGGTGGACTTGACTGTGGACACTATCGCACAGGTTATCCATGAACATGGAACATGTGCTTCAATTAAGCAAGCCAAGTGGCTAAAGCCCCTCTGGTATGGAGGGCAATGCGATGGGTGAAGTATAAATATGGGGAGGCCTGGCAGATTGACTATATCACACTCCCACAAACCCGCCAAGGCAAGCGCCATGTGCTATAATGGTGGAAACAGCCACTGGATGGCTGGAAACACATCCCGTGCTCCATACCACTGCCCAGAACACTATCCTGGGCCTTGAAAAACAAGTTTTATGGTGACATGGCACCCCAGAAAGAATTGAGTCAGACAATGGGACTAATTTCTGAAACAACCTCATAGACACCCAGGCCAAAGAGCATGGCATTGAGTGGGTATATCACATCCCTTATCATGCAGCAGCCCCCCGGAAAATTGAACGATACAAGGGACTGCTAAAAACTGCACTGAGAGCAATGTGGGGTGGGACCTTCAAACATTGGGATACACATTTAGCAAAAGCCACCTGGTTGGTTAATACTAAAGGATCTACCAATCGAGCTGGCCCTGCCCAAGCAAAACTTCCACATACTGCAGAAGGAGATGAAGTCCCTGTAGTGCGCATGAAGAGTATGTTAGGGAAGACAGTCTGGGTTAGCCCTGCCTCAGGCAGAGCCAAACCCATCTGCAGGATTGCTTGTGCTCAAGGACCTGGGTGCACTTGGTGGATGACATGGAAGAATGGGGAAGTTTGATGTGTTCCCCAAGGAGATTTGATTTTGGGTGAGAATAGCCAGTGAATTAGACTGTATGATGTTAACTGCTAAATAACCCTGCCACTGTACGTCATTATATCTGTAGTGGCTATATGCTGTATCAATGGTATTACAGTAAGAATCACCCAAGTCACTGAAAGATGGACTTTGAGACCAAGTGAAGTGCAGCAGTGATGGAACTTGAACTGGCACCCAGTAAATTCCTCAAGATCGATGTCTTCAACCCACAGACCGTGGGCATGGATTGCATCAAATACACCAGCTGCAAGCTCTGGAGGCAGCATGCAGCAATCCAACAGCAAACACCATCTCTCCTACCCTGAAGGACTCTTATGACAGATGGAGCCCCAAAGTCATTAAATAAAATCAACTGTCACGTTAGAGGGATGGCCCATAGACTAAGGGAATGATATCTGTGGGCAGGGGTATGTATATATGTATACATATATATATATATATACACACACACATCAAAGACATGGAAATTGGTGGTGATTAATTGGAAAGTCTAGGAACTGGGCATGACGTAGATGGTATAGAATAAGGGGTGGATAACGTCCTGGGTTTGGGTGGGATGGAGTTAATTTTCACAGGAAGCTGGGAAAGGGCACAGCCAGGACAGCTGACCCAAACTAGCCAAGGATATTCCGTACCATGTGATGTCATGCTCAGTATATAAGTGGGGAGCGGCTGGGGGGTCAGTGTGGTATCGCAGCAGGGGAAGCGGCGGAGCATCAGGTTTGGGGTGGTGAGCAATTGCATTGTGCATCGCTCGTTTTGTATATTCTTTTATTAGTACTATTATTATTGTAACTCCTCTCCTTGTGTTGTCCCAGTAAACTGTCCTTACCTCAACCCATGAGGCTCTACCTTTTTTTGTTGTTGTTTCTCCTTTCTGATTCTCCTCCCCATCCCACCAGGGGCGGGTGTGCGGGGTGCGGGGGAGTAGAGTGAGCAAGCGGCCTTGTGGGCTTAAACCACGACACCATGTGTTAGCTTGGTTATTTTTGTAAAGTAGTCGCAAAACTAGTTTCAACACCCTAACTCTAAGGGATCACTCATTTCTGTGGAGAGAAGATGATTCATTTCTTTGCTAAATGTAGGTCTGGGCCTCTCAAGTACATTTTATTTAGGTGAAAGAATGATTGGACCAAGATAAGGCAGTATTAAGTTCTTGACCTAAAACGTAAATGGACTTCTAAGCGAAAACCCCTGTGTCTCTTCCACCAGACTTCTTTTGAAGTGCATGACAGGTCCAAAACATGAAACAGGAAAAAGTTGATCATTGTTTTAAAGGTGACCTCTGTAGGTTTGGTAAGTCTGCTGGTGCTGTCAAAATGTTATTGTAACAGTATAATGGATTTCAAAGTGGTTTAG